>NW_022988043.1:12725301-13155464 GCF_902827165.1 Trematomus bernacchii
GGAAGACGGTGCTTCTTCTTTTCCTGATAAAAGGTAAGAGAAGCCGATCAGGCAAAAAACTGTCCGCTTCAAACATTGTTTCCATTTTGTGGCTGGAAATCGGTAATGTCATTCCCACTTTCGGTTTCCTTTTGGTGTAACTTTATGTTGTCTCAAAGGCATGGAAATGCATGTATTATAATTGTTGGTATGTTTCCTTTGCTTTGTTATGGTGCGTCAATGTGCGCTTTCTCAATTAAGGTAAATCCAACTCAAAAGTGTACCCATCTTTCCCTCCCTTAGACAATTCTCATCACTAAAAAGTGTTGTATAAAGTTTTTCAAAGTCATGACACCTGCGTAATTAAAAAAGATTCGTGGTTGCCATAAAGTGACCGCAGTCTGTCTGCCATCATGTTAACACTGCCCCGGAAATTTAAAAGAAGCAATTTAAAAAAAAATCTTAGCCAAATGACAATCGATTAGCCCTTTTTCACGTTGACACCTCCTGTATCCGAGCGTGTGTGCGGAATAATAAGTAATGATTGAACCGAAGCTTCAAATGACAGATGCGCCTGACCGAGACACACGAGCCCCGGCTGGTCAGCCCGGGTGAGACCCGGGTGAGACCCCGGAGAGGACTGATCTGACGGCAGCTTATACACACATGACATTCAAACTTTTCTTTGAATTTGCAAAAAGACTGATAGTTCTCCTGCTCATTGAGAATTAGTGCCCTGTGAGAGAGGATTTCTTGTTAAATCGGAGAAACATACACTGTCCCTTCGCCGTTCTTGAAATCATGAACATGAAACTGAGATATACTTAGCATATGGAGCCTCACTCACCTCAGAAGTGATATTATGATTTATGCACTCATAATAGAAAGAAAAACGAATAGAAAAGCTATTATTTTACCTATACTGACAGGCAGCCATGTCCGTCTATGAAATGCACCGATTTCCTGAAATGACTCTTTAGAGGGCTTTTATATAGATCTAACTCGTGGTTTGTGACTTAAAAAAACAAAGCACACAACTGCTTTTTACAGCTCAACTGAAGCTACTTATATTTTATTTGGAGCTAAACAGTCTGCGCAGATGGCGATTCACTGTCCTGCTCCAGAACACCGAAACAGCGCTGATATTTTGTGAATTCAGTTCGGGTAACACACCACCCACTTATTCCCGGGAGAAAACCCAAAGAAGAAGAAGCATGATGCGGAAGAAGGCTGACAGATATTTTGGGTTTGGGAACATAGTGCGCACTTGTACGCCTCCGTTTTCCGCACAAATGACAGTCCTTCAGCATTAGTATCACATTCCCGGGAGTGTATACAGTGTGTGTGCGCTCTCGTTCTCTCACGGCTCAGTGATCGGCAGTCGCTGCGCTGTGCGCTCCGGAGCGCGGTGGTCGCCGGCACACCGACAGGAGACCAAACAGCTGTGCCCGACAAAACGGCTGAGTAACCGAAAGATTAAATCAACCAAACACTCTCTCATACTCTCCTCCTGGCACCGTCTCTTCTACCCCCCTGTCCTCAATACAGATTATAAAAGACAGAGTTTTGTCTTTGGCCAGGGATTTAGTCTGACAGTGAATATTGCTCTTTGACTGTTGTTTAGTTGCTCCCTTGGTAGTAAGATGGACAGTATCTCTCTTATTTGTGGTCTACTGTATATAAGCATCTATTCCTCTTAAACACACACACAATCACTGTCTTGATCTCCGTCACACATATGAGTATGGAAAGGTCCATTTCAACTTGGCTGTTTAACAGGTTTTATTGGGCATTGGGGATATTTGGCTCTCGGCAGTTAAAAAGAGCAAAACACCAACCTTGCCTTTTCTCTCTCTCTATGTGTATTGCCAGTGTCAGTGTGGTGCCTTCCTCTGAGCTTCAGTGTTCTTATGCATTGCTTGTGCTAAATGTGTTTGCATTAACAGTTTGTGTATTCTCGTCATCTGTGAATCTTCAGGATGTCACACCCCCATATCTTAAAAACATCACCATCCTTAAAAACCTATATCGGCATTTTTTTTATTATAAGCAATATATGTCACCGGACCTCTACAAGAGTTGTCTTTATCCCTCCAGTTGTCCCTATTTATGTTATTTGCTCGTTATTCCCCTGAGTGGCGCTTCTATTTTCATGTCACGGCATTTCATTGTAATTGCATCACTCTGTTATTTCATCATCCCGGTCGCCTCCAGGTTGTCATTGATGGTTTGTTCAAACGTTGAGCATCAGAAATATGCCTGTTCAGAGGCAAACAGAGTCTGGGCTTGAAGGTTCAGAGGCTGAGTCGTTACCGGGGATCATGACTCGGTAAGTCATTTTCTCATGGGCTGTTGAGGGCATTGGGCCTGGGAAATCCTTACAGATGCTATTGCAAGTTTAATACTTATTCCACTCACAAGTTACATTTTTATATATCATATTTTTTATAAACTGCAACTGCAAGCATTGTTGATATTTGAGGGCTAGTGTCAGAGTAATCACATTATTTTCCTTTTATTTCCTTTTAGTACATAGGCAGCATATATGACTAATCTTTTAAATCTGTAGCTGGATATTTCAACAAAAAAGTGTTTTGCAGATCAGCTTACAGGCCTTAAATAAAATAGAAATGCAATACTGAAATACCAATGACACTGATTTAGTTAGCCTACAAGAGATTGATGACAATTTATTTTTCAACAGTCCCGCTCAGTACATATACCTTGGTGACCATAAAATAACCAAAGAGTATTTTTCAATAGGAACTTTTTGTCAAATATCAATATCTGTATGGGTCCATGTCCAAGGAAAATGCTTATTTACGATTGGCTGGCCGGTGTCATTTAGAATTGTGAAATCACTGACATGATGAGACCACAAGCACAAGCATTGCAATACTTTTCAACAGATTACCTCATTGTTCAGTAGCTCACTTTAATGCTTTTAGCTTTTGTAGAGGTAGCCCTTTTTTAATGTGGGGAAAAGCCATGTGACCGTTTGTACTCTGTGTCAAAAGCAGGAAGAAACCCAACACCATTCTGTGTGTGGTGTGTGTGTGTGTGTGTGTGTCAAAGGGTCTGCCTGTGTGCTCAAGCGTGTTTTGCAGCACACTGCTAACCTGTAGCACAATGTCAGCACTATGCACCATTACTCAGGCCATACAGAGCATTAATAATCACTGATGTAAAATCACTGACACACACACACACACACACACACACACACACACACACACACACACACACACACACACACACACACACACACACACACACACACACACACACACACACACACACACACAATGGTAGTCTCTCACCCTGTCTCTTCTCTACACTGCTCTCTCTCTCCCCGCTCTTTGTGAGTGTATTTCTCTTTGTGTCTCATTGTTGGTTTAATTCACTGGCTCGCTGACTCACTCCGGCGTACACTCATATGTCACACACGCTCAAGATGCACACACACTCGCAGACACACACATACAGCACATCCAAACACACCCACACACAGAGGGAACATATTTTCTGAAAAATAGAGACGTTTTAAAATCAGACAAGGAACTATTTCAGAGATGGAAAATGTGAACTTTTAACATTTCCTAATAGATGGCAAAAGGGAATGTGTGTGTGTGGGGGGGGGGGGGGGAGATGGAGCGAGATGTGAGTGTGTGTAAGGCAGCTGAACTACATGATGTTAGAAAATCATACCCCTTCAGTGTGAGCCTTTTTCCTTTCTGCCTGTGTCACATACACCAACATACACACTGGCATGGACATTGTTTGTAGTAAGAGGTTAGAGCACAGGGAAATACGGAGAGGGTCTAGAAAAACTCAAATTGGATGCAATGAAAGAAGTGGACATGAGGCAGACTTCACTGTCTACCTCCTTTGTTCTCTGTGTTGTATTGCGTTTTTTTGCTTTTTATGCATCTTGTATGTTCGCGATATTACAATGAGAATTCAAGGTTGGCTGTTTGTGAAAGGAATATATCAAACTGCAACTTTAAAGAGCTGCCACTATCTCAAATACGAAACTTTTAACACAATGTGCTTATTTTAAAGTGTTACTGTATCAATTCATTGTTTTGTTTGTATTGAGTTGTCAGTATACCCAATTATACCATTTCTTTACCTTTATCAGCGGCCCAGTTAAGCATACTTCACATTCTCATTTTCCCTTTGTGAAAATGAAACACAGATAGTGTGAATACAGTTGGAACACGTATGGTTAATTGAAGTTTGTCTTCATGTGATTTTCAGACTCCTTCCATTGCTTTTACCGCAGTCTAACCTTTATTACCATATTTCATAATATATGTTGCTAATTAAACCCATGAGACCCAGGACATTTGTCATGGGTACATGGGACATTCTATTTTTCTCGTTTTCATTTCTGTATCTTGCATGAAAGCCTTTCAATTCTTGCTCCATGGGAAGAATTGCTTTCCCATGCCACTTGATGGGCAGAGAGAGCGTATGCACAATCAGACGCACAAGACCACTCAAACACAAAGAGATGCACACAAACAGAGTCAAGGAGCTGGATGATGGGGAAAAGAATTGCCTCTCATTGTCATAAGGAGACCAGCTCTTCCTGTCATCACGCAGAGGAGGAGGTAGCGATGGAGATATAGAGATTGAGGAGGGAGAGAAAGAGGTTTTCTTTTCCCTTGAGAGCGTATTCATCCTCTTTATCCCTTCCTTCTATGTCAGTACACCTCATCTAGAATGATACTGTTTGCGGCAGGGCCCGGACATATTTACACTGACACAAACGCACGCACACATTTTCTCTCTGGCCTACAAATGCATGACGGACGCACAGAAACATGTATTATAAAGGAACCTCAATGTGTAATGATAATATAGTCACAATATTGTTGCCAAAGTAAAATGCATGGACTCAATCTCAAGTTTGATTAAAAAATAACTCACCATTTCAAGGGAATATGGCAATATTGTCACATCCGGAGAGCGAGATGACTCATTAGTTGGAAACAAACTCAAACACTTTTTTCCCATGCTATTATCTGTATATGAAAATATATGTTATTCTTGAAATGACTGTCCATTGTGAATAGACCAATACATTCATTGTTTACTCACAAAAGTGTCTATATCGGCTTCTGGGTGTATCACTGTCTCCCTGATCTCTGTGCAGGAGCTCTGTGTATTTGGTCTTGTTTTTGCGGTGAAATGCTGTTTCCTTCAAATGGTGATAATGCACACAAATGCTGTTTTGAAAAAGTAACCGAAAATGGCTGAGTGAAGCGTTTAAAATGCTCTCAGGCAGCGTTCAGAATGACTTGAACCTCCGTCAATACACAGCATCTGCATTAATTGAAATAGAACCAGTCACCAAGTGCACAAGACTTTGTTACATGAATGGATTATTTTCAATTTGTACCTCTCGATTGTCTAAACACATGCGGCATTATCTGACGAGCGCTACATTTGAATAGCATACTGAAGCTTTTATGGTATAGGTTAAGGATTTTGGATCAGTGAAAGGGTTGAAGTCAAGCATTCAGTGATGATAGATCAGCCTACAAATGTCTCTGTGGACCTTTTATCCTCATTAGTGCATTTTGCTCTGCTGTTTACATTTCTGCTATTAATAGAACCTACAAGCAGTTACTGAGAGTCAACTGATTAATCTAAATACTTGTGAATAGTCCGACTTCCTCTGCTGAACCCTGTGTGAGTGTGCATGTGTGAGCCTGCCTCTCGGTGACTGTGAGACACTTTCAAAGGCCTGTCTAGAGGTTTAAGGGTCTTGCTAATGAGCAAGTCATTTTCCCTCAGATTAGCATGAATAACCGGGCTAATTCTGTGTGTGTGAGTCTGTTTGTGTGTATGTGTTTGTGACCGCTACTGGAGGTCTAGAAGTCATGTCTTGGGGTTTAAGGTTGAGCTAATCAGCAACACATTTCCCCCTACATTAGCCTCACTTGGTTGATTAGACATGGTGTGTGTACGCTGTGTGTGTGGTGTGTGTGTATGTTTATATGTGTGTGTGTGAGAAACTGAATTAGCTGATCCTTATCATCATGACATAATGACTCAGAGGAGACAAATGATTAACATTACCTTTAATTTCTCTTATTGAATTTAGATTGAATTTAATTTATCGGTGGGATGTGCAATAGTGTGTGTGTGTGGTGTGTTTGACTATGTAAGAGTGTTAAGGTTAATTTATGACAATTGCTTGCGAGGGGCTAAACAGCTAATCTTAATCAGAGATTTCACTGTACAATTTCTGGTGTGGTATTTTCCCACTAATATCGCTGGAAGTATACAAACATTGTGAGCTCCATGTAAAATGCAAGTCAATGAGCAGGACTTCTTTAGTTTTTCACATGTTTTAAATACCTTCAAAATGAATTTATATGCAATACCGTTTCTTTTTACTTTATCCAAATAATATTTATCAATTAATTGTTCCCGGAAATATATGCTGATACATTAATCCTCCTATTGTCTTCGTTTTCCCCCCCTTACTTTGGTGTTCGCGGTCAAATTTGACCGGTCCTGTTTTAACTGCTATTACATTAAGAGCTAAAATAGCATACACCTAAAGAATATTTTATTTATAATGCCATATTGCCCTATCTTGTATAAATGTATATTCAAACCTGAAAATGAACTCATTAACTATTTCTTAAAGATTTACAGTTCTAACGTTTGAAAATGACAGTCCATGGGCAAAAGATGGTTAAAAAAGCACATTTGTCAATGTTTTGTATTTGTCAATTGGTAGTGTTTGAAACAATATTGTATACATTATAATATTTTAACATCTTGTTGTAGAAGTCCCTCTTTGTTTACAAGAGTGTCTATGAAAAACAATCAAAGAAATACAGTTTAATACCACTAAACTGTTTCTTAAGTTGGAAATGAGCTAATCAGAGTAGATATCTGAGCAAACATGTTCTGCCTGCTGGTACATAACACTTTACAATTATTGGTGCTTAGGACACATTATGGTCAGTGCTGTCCTATTTATTTTATTTAGTCGGATTTCAAACTAACTGATGCAGTTTTTATCCAATTACTTAATCCATCATACTCTCTGTTTTTCAAATGTCCTCTTTGCCTCTGTATTTCTCTCAAGTACTAATCTTTAAATGATTTGCTATTTGTTTTTCCTCTCTAAAGTGGTAATATTAAGCTGGTGATCTGCCGACTAGCTGAGTCTTTTGATGGTTTATTTCTGTTCTTTCATCACAACACGATTTCTCTCTGACAAACATCTGAGGAGCAATAACAGGGGCTTTAATGGGCCACGCACGCACGCACGCACACACGCACACACACACACACACACACACACACACACACACACACACACACACACACACACACAGCAAGCCACACGTCTGCTTGTCTGTTACTTCCCTTTATTTTTTACATCGTGTTTCTTCTCAGCCTTTATTGTGACTTTTTTTTTCTCATTTAATCATTTTCATACCGTCATCAATCATTCTCACTTTTAATGTGTCTGTTTCATTCTGTCCCTTTTCTGCACCCATCTTCCTCTTCTCCCTCTGTCACATTCTTCACTCTGACTTTCTCTCTTAAAAGGCATTTTCTCTCCCTATTACTTCCCTCAGCGTCTTGCCTTCCTCACTCCATCACTTTATCCCCTGCCACCATGTCTCAGACTTCCTCTCCCCATCTTTCTCTTCCTTTCTCTCCTTGTCATCCCTGCCTCTGTTCTGAACCCTACTCTCTTCCCCATCTTTTCTCACACTGTCTCCCATAGATATTTTCCCACCTGTCATCCACTTTTTCTCTGCCCCCCCCCCTTCCTAACCCCCTCTCTCTCCATCTCCCCCTCTGAGCAGCTCTTAACCAGTCCTTTGAGAGTGTGTGAGCTGCTCGGCCTAAATGATTTTCTATTACCGCCGCCTGTTAACAGCGCTCCATTTGATCAAGCTAATGAAATTGAAAACTTTCATCTCAGCCAAATTGATTTCAAACCTGAAAACGCACACGGCCCAAAACGGAGAGATAAAGAAAAGGAGAGAGAACGCAAGAGCATTGTGTTCGTGAAGCAGGACATTCACTTTAGACGTGCACAGAAATCAATTCACCTGTGTGTCGTTTTACTCTTGTCCTGAGAAGATCAGAGGATCATAGCCTTGTCTTCATCTGTGTGTTTGTGAGGACATGTATGCCGACATTTCTGCATGTACTCAGCAATAGAGTGTTTTCATTCCGTTGTGTGCATAACGGGTCCACATCAAGGTTTCTGTAGAAGGAACAAATCATGAAAGGCAAATCAAAACAGAGTAGAATAGTGTATTTTTAATCAGTTTTTTGTGCAAAGCAATTTGACATGTTTAATCTTCTGAAGTACTTCCCACCTGCCCACTGAATGGAGGGTCTAGAAATAATGAAATAACACCGACCAGAAAAATCTTCTGATGATTACTGACCTGCAATTGGCTCTTAAATCCTTAGAAAAAGTATTGAGCTTATCAAATGATCTCAATTCGGGCAGAAAATAAAAATGTTAACATTCTTGCCATAACTCTTTGTATATACTGTAGCTGTTGTTTAAACTGCAAACAAGCTGAATGAAAAAGGATGATGTAATATAACACGCACAACGTCCCAATGTGTGAACGCTGAATTTCAACCCTTAGGTCATCATCAGTGCTAAACAGAGCATGCACACTTTCTTTTATTTTGGATGAACACAATGACTTCATTGTTTATATAATGTTTAAGATATATAAAGGGCTGTTATTTTACACATATTTAAGGCCTCTTTGAGAATAAATTGCATCCAAAAAAATTGCACATTAAGTGTGAAAGAAGCACAAAATTAACCTAAAATAAAATGAAACAAAGCATTCCAACATGGAGTGAAAATCTTCTCACCCTGGATCCCGTTTTGGCTCCGAAAAGCTCTGTTCTTCGGATCAGAGTGTAGCATGTAATGTTCTGGATGAACACAGACTCTTATTGTGTATACAGTAGGTACCGCATGCACCCCATATTTCATCCTATATAAGAAATTGACATCCTAACATCACCCATTGGTTTATGGAGTTTTTATTTTGTCCGTCGCCTTCTTGGTTTCTATGCCTCTTTGTCGATGACAGCTGAGACGGTAGTCAATATGTTTACTGGTTGAGCACCATATCTTGTGAATGCCATCTGGGAATATCTTAACATTTAGCACAAATGTCCACTGGGACTCAATGATGAACTGATTAGAACCAGGGGGTCAAAGGTCAAGGTCACTGTGACCTTCTGTCTGTTCCATTTAACCCAGACAACACCCACATAGTAGCTGTCAAGCATAAGGCAGCACCACTGAAAGTAAACCCTGCTTTATCGTCTATTTCAATCTAAATGGGACACAATTCACTGAACATCTTGCTGTGTTAGAAGACTTCAAACTAATTGACACCATAATCTAATTAAAAAAATGTTAGAGGAAATAAATTAAGTGAAAGGAAGGTGATTTTCAAATAGACTTTTTTACAATTAAATGTATTTTTGTATCTTTAGAGACGCCCTCTGCTGGGCATTTGAAATAATGTGGATTAAGGCACATTGTTTTTGGAGGATATTTGGCATGCAAACATATTCTCATAGGTGTTTTATTTTATAGGAACTTGTTCTGGAAGTAGTTCCTCATCTGTATTTGTGTGTGTAGCTTTGGGGCTTTACGTATTTGGCTCCGAACTGCTGCAAACACTTGATGGCATTAGCTACAGTCTGAGAGCGAGCGAGCAAGAGAGAGTCTAGAAATCGTTAAGAAAGAGAGAGACATTAAAAGGCCAGACCAGGCCACCATCGGGGCGCTGCGAAAACATTGGATGCAGAGATGGAGGGAGAGAGAGATGAAAAGAGGATGAAAAAAGTAGCAGTGTGAAATGAGACTTTCGGAGGGAAGAGGGGAAGATTGGAAAGAGATGAGAGAGAGAACTAAACGGAGAAGGATAGAAAAAAGGTAGCGAAGAGAAGAAAGAAGAAGGAGGCAAAAAACAAATTACAGGCCTAGAGAATGAAAAGACGAACATATTCAGAAAACAAAAGAATGCCAGCAACGGGTATTTGGTGAAGGAAAAAGCTGCGGAGCGAGGTTTAGGGACAGCGTGAGATTTAGCATTTGATTCTGTGTTGCTCTTAGCCTACAGGCCAGCATCACATAGGAGATTTCCACTATTTACAAAGCTCCCAGTGGCTTCAGGACCCCATCTACATAATGTTTAACATGCTCAACTGGCTGCGCTCTGCCTGTCAAAGGAACACGGTGTAAGGATTTTGGGCATCAATCCCTGAGGCCTGCCAGGAGGCCAGGGAGTGGGGGGGGGGGAGGCCAAGATGCTCTCGTAGAAGCCAGACACAGTAAATTGAATTAAAAAGCTGGAAATAACATGTACCAATGAACTTTAAAATAGTTCTGCTTTTTGAACTGCATCTAGGGTTTGACTGTTTCACTTTAACGGTCAAATGATTTGAAGCAGCAGACCGTTTTGCACGAGTTTCCCAGATGTGAATTATCCGTGAGCCTGTTACCTCTGATAATAAGAAATGATTACAGCGGCACAAAGTTCAGTCACTTTACATTTTAAGGTCCATGAACTTCCTCAAAAAAAAAAATGTAGTTACTTTTAGAGGCTGGGAAATAATCTAAGAAACGTATTTTCCGAACAAAAACACTTTTTAGGACATTGATCTGCCTCTTCAAGCAACTTCCTCTCATTATGTCTAAGTGAAGTAGGACACTGTTACATTTACACTGATTGATCAAATGCACTACATAATCTTGAGATGCAAAACGTTCCTAATATACGGCTGAAAGTAACTGCAATAAATGACCTTGACGTCTGGATGAGATCAGTGTGTGCTGCACAGTGGCAGCCTGTTGATTACAGACAGTGTCTCTGTGAAAGAGACGGTGTCTCACACTCTTGAGATGAGCCTTTGTGGAGAGAACTTGAACCACAAATTTGACCTTTTCCTATTTGTTGTGAATAATGATCTTATTATCGCTGCATCTGCATTGCCGTACATGAACATCAGTAACTATGTGTCGGTTTACAAAGATCCACACAGGTGTTGTTAATATATTCCAGTCCAATACATTGATTAATCTCATTGATGTTCATGTTAGACTAACAGACTTCAGGATTGAAGTCCTTCACAGAGTGCGTTTTTCCTTGAACAAGCTTGTGCGTTTGCTACATTTTGTGTGTGTGTGTTTGTGCGAGTGTCTAATGTGTTTGCTTGCCAAATCTGTGTGTGCCTGTGTGTGTATTTCTCTTTAAACCAACATTGCCTGTGTACCTAGTGGAAGTCTTTTCAGGACTTTGAGGCTTCACTATTTGTTAGAGAGAGAGGAAGCAATTAGCTGACCGTTAACAAACCCCCTAACGAACCCCACTAACGAACCCTGAGGGCAGCTCTGGGACGACCTAAGCATGCCACCGTAATTAGACTGGCAAATAAGCGCTCGTTATGCAAACGAGTTAAAGTCAATCTGCATATCTTTACCTGAGACACTGGCGTTGCACTGACAAATGTTTACCCAAAGGCAGTGAGGGGGAAAAGAGGAGAGTGGAAGGGGAAAGGTTTAGAGGAGACAAAGTTAACATGGACGACAAAGAGTTGAACAAGTTTAACGATAAGGTAGGATGTGTTGGGATGAACCATTGTGAAAGCTAGTGGATTAAAGCTACACTGTAAAAACTTGCCAATATTCGTCTAATTTCTAGTCAGAATATGTCGTTACACTCGATATAAGACCTAATAACTGAAGAGTTAACAATGCAGTGAGATACAGGGTCTTGTTTTTAGACAATGCATCTTCAAGACTCTTGAAAACATCTTATTTTGTATCTCAAATGAAACAAGTTTTTTAAGCTGCTGTGGTTGTTGTAAAAGATGGTTCATCTTGTTTTAACAAATACATATTTTTTGTAACACAACATTTACTGATCCTAGTAAGATATAGTTCAAAATAAGTTTTCCCAGCTAATCACAAGATCTCCTTTATCTAAATATCCCGTCTTATTTCAAGAAATCTAACCAAGCAATGTTCACTTGTTCTATTGGCAGATCTTTTTACTTATTACAAGCGAAAACACCTTGTTTTCATTATTCTTTTACTTGATTTTGGAGCAGCATTTTTTCCAGTGTAAGGAAAGGGATGGTGGCTGGAAGGAGGACAGTAGTCGGCAGAAGATAAACACATGTTTATGCTTTGTACTTCTTGTTTACATTTCAGCCAATGTGTCTCTTATCCCAGGTGATGGATCAGTTTGAACACAGGTACACACAAGGATCCTTGTACAAAGAAATCGTTTCTGGTTTAAATCTTGCCCACATTCCCAAAGGAGTTCTTCTGCACATCTTCATGATTGTGATTATAATTTTTGTAATCCTGTGCCCTGGGAAAATGCTGGTTGGTGGAGCAAAAACCACTGCCCATTAAGAAAATGGTTTTATTATGTGTTAATATGCTTTTATTTTGGGGGGTTTTATCATTCACGTCCAATTATGTTTCCCTTTACTGTTGGATTTTGTTTGACTGTCCTTCAGTAAGAGTACTGAAAAAATACTAGCCCGATTTTTAATGAAACTTGGTAAAAAGGAGTTGGCCAAGAAAGAGCCTATTACATTTTGGAGCTGATGCACATATTAGGTTTTATCTGAGGTGACTGAATGATCAAATGTTTTAGATTTGTTGGCAACATGTAGGTACTACAATCTACTCACTGTCGTTTATGAGGTCGGACTGAAACCTCAACTTTTCCTATAGAATTGAATGCATGTCCTGTACTGGGATGAGCTATGGTGTGCTGTGAGGCTTGAGAGACTTGTTGTGATTGGTTCTTGGCTGAAGTGTGTATCGTCTTGGCAACAGTCTCAGGGGTTGATGGGTTTGACCTCTGTGTGGCAACGGGGTTCCTGATGGATCACTCGCTACCGCCAACACACACCCAGTGGTCTGCTGCAGATACACACTCTGATATAACGTTCTGTGAGGGGTGTCTTCTGTTTCTATGCAGGAAAGTTTCACACATCTGAGTGAGTGTGTGTCATCTGGTACTGATCGCTGCGTTTCTGTGTCATCACGTCTTCACGTTCTAGTAGGTCAAAGAACAAACTCACAGTGTGTCATATACTGTATATTCCTGTGTGTGTGTGTGTGTGTGTGTGTGTGTGTGTCTTTGGCTCATTAGTGCAGTGGTTCAGAGGCGATTATTTATCGTAATGTTGCCCAGCCTGCTGAGTTGTGGCACAGTCAGCAGCCATCTTTATCACACACACACACACACACACACACACACACACACACACACACACACACACACACACACACACACACACACACACACACACACACACACACACACACACACACACACACACACACACACACACACACACACACACACACACACACACCCATAGTTGTAGAAGTTATTACATGTCCTCCTGTGCTTTGTACATGCACACACACCTTTATATCTTATCTTAAACCCCTTATGCTTTAACACAAACATACTCCCATGGGCACACTCTCTCCTACCAGTACTCACACACACACACACACACACACACACACACACACACACACACACACACACACACACACACACACACACACACACACACACACACACACACACACACATCCATCCCTTGGCTCGCTCCCCCCCCTCCCCTTCCCCTGACTTTGTCCCTGTGACCTTGGGCGAGTGTTGCCTGTGGCTGCTGCTGAGATTTCTGCATAGGGGGTTGGAGGGCGGATGGAGAAAGGCTTGGCCAGGGATCACACAACTTTCATCCCTCTATCCATCCGTTCGTCCGGCTGATGAATGAGAGAAAAGTATTTACCCCCTCTGTTGACAGATGGCTGTGGAGTTTTTTGGGGACTCCTGAGGAGTTCATTTATAATGAAGCTCCTCTTTGGATTTCATCTCGAAACCACATAATTTAATTTCAAATGATGTGTAAATGCAGTTTTCAAAAAGTGACTATGACTGATCACAAACAAAGCATTTGTCAGACTTCCAATTTGTCCCGCATGCCTGCTGAACTACTGCTGTGTTTAAGCTCTGTCCACAAGAATAATTGAAAACCTTTCTCAGTCTTTATCTGTTTGATGTCAGATGTCACAAGGAACAGTCTGGTAACTAGATAGTCACCATTATTATGTCCAAGTATGAGATGTCGGGAGTACTGAGCAAGAAACTAATACATTATATCCATCATCAAATGAATAATGATGGATGTTTAGACTAACTGTAAACACTTAGACAATATATGATGGGGACAAAAAAAGAAGAAGAAAGGAATAAAGAGACTGGACAAACACAAATGCTTCCATGCAGGGTACAAAGGTGTAGTTTGAGAATACAAATACTGTAAATGATAACCGTGACCTTTGCTTCACTTCTCTCAACCCAATTAAACAGCTATGGGACATTTCGTGATGTGTTGGTGGGGTTTAATGGCAAAAAATGCAAGGGGCTGATTTGGTGTTAATGTGGCTTCATGAACTGACAATATTTGGTGCAAAGAGACCAGCGCGAGTAATTTTAGTTCATGTTTAAACGATTACTAGATTATTTTAACTGCACAGTGCTTTATGATCCCATGTAATGTATTTTACGCTTTTATGAAAAGCTATCATATAATATTAATTTCATCCCACCAACATACAGTTCAATCGTGCCGTTCAGGTTGCAGAGTTATCTTGAAATGTGCCCTTGCACGTTTTTGATTAGCCCTAGATCAGGGCTCTCCAACACGTCGATCTACTGAAAAGCTGAAAAGCAGCTTTTCAGTAGATCGACGTGTTGGAGAGCCCTAGATCAGGGCTCTCCAACACGTCGATCTACTGAACTACTGAAAAGCAGCTTTTCAGTAGCTCGCCGCTCGATTATCGATTATAGCGTAGTAAGGTTGCTTCTTGATTTTTCGGCCGCGGCTGGACAATAAAGTTTTTTTATTTTAGAATTGTTTCTGTCACACGAATATCAAATCGGTCGGTGACGCAGAGATCAAGGAACAGACGTGACAGGGGCACAGCGACACCACACACGGAGCAGTCTGCTTTCTCCACCAGCACCAGTCCAGAACCAACAGCAGAATGACCCGCTCTGAATCAGGCCCTGTCGCTGCGGCTCAGAGACACACAGGGAGGGATTTGTGTTTTTTGAAAAAGACTTGTTATCGTCATGTCAGGTTTTTGGTGGATTTAATCAAGTCTTGGATTGCAGAGTATGAATGTCCTCTTGCTATTTTCAGTTGATAAATACTTGTGTAAAGTTTGTGAAGGCAGGAGGAAAGCTTCCGCGATCACCGTCTCCTCTCCGTTCCTCCAAACCCCGCCCCCCCCGGAAAATAATGGCTGATAGTGACCTGATAGAAACTTTATTATTCACTTAATCACTGATTGAGATATGATGAAGCTAACTTAATCTCATACATTCATGGGATTTATGTAACAGTAAGACAGAGAATGTAAGTGTGCACCCACATGCACTATTTTAGTTTGTATATGCTGTTGTAAATACTCCTGTTGTCTGCTGTGTTCAGACTTAAGTCATGTGTGTGATACCACATTCAAGACATTCAGTGTCTTTTTTTTTAACAGAAGACCGTAGCTAGAAGCTGCAGCTAGACTGCAGAAGTATTAGTTTTTTGTTTTTGAGGATGGAACAATTTCGCACACAGATATAGGGAGGCTAGACCTATACAATTGATTTATTATGGTTTATAATTTAATGTCAAGACGAAGAAGAAAAATAACTGTTCAGTGTCAGTCCTGTGGAGATGGAGGTTATACATCTCCAAAATCATGTTCAGCTTAAGTCTCAGCAAACTCAGAACATTTCTGGAGCCTTGTAGACCCAGAAAACTATAAGAACATTCACCAAGCAGCACTGAACATGTCTGCTTTATTTGGTTCTGTTCTACATACCTTTGTGAAGCAGCTTTTTCTGACATGAATGTCATGAAATCTAAATACAGAACAAGACTGACTGATGAACATTTAAATGACTCTATTAGAGTGAACCTAAGTGGGTACACTCCAGCATACACCTCTGGTGGACTCCATGCAGCGCCATTCATCTCACTAACAAAAGAGTGAATGCACTTATTTTACACATGTGCCATAAGATGCTTGTAAGGTGGTGATTAAGGACATTTATGTGAATTTTCAGTGATGTACTTAGTATGTGGGCCATAATAATATGTGAGACATTTTCATTTTCTTGGACCTTCATGTGAAGTTAAGATGTTTGATAAGCTTTAGGTATTGCAATTACACACGTGTACAAAAGTAGCTTAATTAAACTGATGAGGGCTATGTGAATAAATGTAAGCGATGTGATGGAAGTAGCTCTTGGCCACTTTCATTTTTTCAAAGTAGCTCTCAGATGAAGAAAGGTTGGAGACCCCTGCCCTAGATCCATTGCATTGCAGGAAAAGTAGAGCCACTTTAAAGCCGGAAGATTTTTTTTCTTGGCCGTTTGTTTGCAACCGCAGTATGTATGAGGGACTCCTTTTCGTCACGCAGTGCTTGTTGGAGTGAATTTAGACAAACATTATTCACCACAACCATCAGGCCAACCATCAGACGGTACAATAATCAACCATCAATGTTCATTTACTTTGTTAATCATCCATATAAAACGACACCATTTAATAAAAAATACACCTTAAACCCCTCACTCTTTCTTAAGCGATGTGGTATAATATGCTATACAATTGATGAAGTGAAGTTATTTTAAAACCTAGCTAAGGTCATTCAAAAATGGTTGCTAATAGGCAATAATAAAATTGATTTAAATTGGGTAGGATTTATGGAATTATGGAGGAATTATGGAGGTAAATATGCAATGCTAGCCCTACACCCGCTCTAATAGATAAGCTGTCTGTGTGTCTGGCAGGATCATTCCACAGTCACAGCTGCTGGCTGCCATTTTGAGAAACAGCTGACATTTGCCTTCTCTCTCCATCAGATATGTTACTGGGCATGGGCCTCTGACATTTCTGATAGTGTGTGTATGTGTGTATGTGTGTGATGAGTTACTTGGGCATACCCTCTGACATTTTATTGGATGCTAATGGTATTCATTGCCATGGCAGCTGGAAGGGAGGCGGGCATGGCTGTCTATGGATAAATGGCGCCTGTTGCTAACCTGTAAATGCATGTGTGTGTGTTGTCAGGTAACTCTGACTCACAGTGTTGGATGGAGTCACCATTACAGTAGGTGTGTGTGAGTGTTAATGGATGTTATGTCTGTTGAGAGAAGGATATGCATTTCTGCTTTGCTGAACTTTGCGCCTCATGTGTGTGTGTTGCCGTGCAGGTGTGCGTTTGTAGGCAGTCGGTGGTCTTCATCCTTGTGTGTGTGTGTTTGTGTGTGTGTCTGGAGGGCAGGAAGATAAAGGTGCCTGCTTTTTTCAGATAAGGACTCCAGCCTCCACCTCTCTATCACTCTCCTGTTCTACCTTTCTCCTCTCCATCCTTCTACCATTTATTTTCCATCTGAACAGTGTAGCAACAATGCTGTGTCCCTTTCTTCTTCTATACCTTCTTGGACATCCCTATGTTGGATGAAATGGAGACACAGCAGCCTGATTCCCTTTGAACCAGACATTCTTTTATTTACAGGCTAATGTCATTTTTGTTCTCTCTAAATAGTCTACTTACTTCAATAGACAGAATTTTATGACACCATAAATAAACAACAGTGCTGTATGATCAACACAGTCTCACGGCATTTCGTGTTATAGTCACGAAATTAATCTATTGATTCGTGTTCACCTACACGATTTCGCCATTTTTTTCGTGTCACACAGAACGATTTTAAAAGCAATGTAAATAATAACAAATTAGAAGGAAAAAGACATTTAAAAAAATACAGATTTAAGTATTCTGACACAGAACGATTTTAGAAGCAATGTATTTATATTGGTAGTATGTTTCGTGCCTGCACCAAATAATAACAAATTAGAAGGAAAAAAAGATGACATAAAATACAGATTTCAGTATTCTGAGGCTCTGAGCCCCATTTCTTTTCCTCACTGACGGCAAAAAAACTCAGACATTATACAATTTAAAATAAAAGGGATAGAGTTAGGCTTAGGGTAAGATATTGAGTAAGAACATGTTTTTATGAACCACACAGCTTCTGGTCTTCCAAGACCCGACCGGACAAAAAGACGTGTTGCAGGCACGAAACATACTACCAATAGAAATACATTGCATTTAAAATCGTTCTGTGTGACACGAAAAAAAGGTGAAAATCGTGTTGGTGAACATGAATCAATAGATTCAATTAATTTCGTGACTAATAACACGAAATGCCGTGAGACTGGGTTGGTATGATACATGTTTTTCTTCACATTTTACTTTTGTCTTAACTTGTTTAGTCTCTTTTATACAGGAGCTTGCTTGAACAGGGAAACTACAAAAACAGCTCTGCATTCATCTAGTGTTCAAAATGTACTTCTTGTCGACTAGCCACCCGAAAAAAAAACCTGTCAAAAATGTTCCTTACATCTGGCTTTAATCTAAGTGTTAACTTTCTTAAAGTACCTGCCACAGTGAAGTGATCACCATCTGGTTTCAGCTGCTGTTAAATGACAGAAAATGTCTGATTACAATATTGTCACAGTTTGCTGCTCTCCATAAGGTAGATGTTTTCCTTTTTCCCCGTAGAGGTCAGGATGAGCTTTAGTAGCGGCTCATACACTTCCCTTTGAGATGTTAGGCGGGTAGGTGTGTTTGAGCCCTCCACTTTGAAGAAGGTCTTCACGGCTGCCTCTCCATCCTGTTAATGAGTGTAAATCTGCCATATAGATAGAGCGGTGAGGGATTAGCCTGTAAGTGGTGCTCTGCAGGAGACCAGACAGCGCCTGTGGCTCTGCATTCTGATCTCACTCTTTGTACAATCTCCTCTCTTGTCCATGGTGTACTTCCAAAGTGTTACCACCAAGAAATAAATGCAAACAACGACCGAAGCCTATAAAAATAGTTTTCGCATGAATAAACAGTCACCTTTCACCTCTTTTCCCTTGTTCACCCTCTGTAACTTCAGTTCACTGCCTCTCTTTTCTGTGCTACGTCTCTCTCCTCTGTTGGACATCTGTTCATTCTCTGCTCATCGCTGGAGGAAAGGAGGGTCCCTCCATATGTACATCCCCTCTTCCCTCCTCAGTATTCTGCCCTACATAAAATCATTTTTATTTTCTTCTCTCTAAATTTGTTTTGCTTTTGTTTCTTTTTACTTATGAACCATCCTTCACACCAACCTTTTGGCTTTCTCTTTCGATGTGACTCCCTATTTCTCCTTTTCCCATTGTCATATTGAACGGGTATCTCCTGTTTTCCTCTCAGTTCTTCCTCTCTCTCTGTTCCTTTCTTTCTTTTCCTGTCCCTTTTAAATCTCTCTCTATCCCTTCCTCTGTCTCCTGTTCTCTCTCCCAGCTGGCTGTTTAAGAACTGTTTGCCATCTGATGTTCCTATGAGAGGTAATTAAAGCCTGAATCACAGACTGTATGTGTGTGTGTGTTTGTAGGGAGAAATGGATTAATTTCATAACAGCTTTTCTCCAGGCTAGCAGGTAAACCGCTTGGGAGAACCCCCAGCCCGAACCACCATCACACATGTATTCCATCAAGGGCTTTTCAGTGTCACATCATACCTGAGCTGCTCATTATCCTTTCAAATAAAGTTGTATTTAGCCTTCTTTTTTTAACACACTTCTAAATGCATGTAAGTATATTACTCAGTCGACAAATCGTAAGATGCCGTTATGAACACAGCTTTTTACTCAGTTAATCAGCCATTAGGGCTTTTCAAGCTTTATCATCTCTCTCGCACTGAAACCATGTGAAATCCCAAGTGAAGTCAAGTACTGCACCACATCGAGGACTAAGCACCAAAGTCCTTAGATTTAGCAATACATGATAAAAAATAATTAAACACTATCAGTTTTAATCTATTAAGGAGTTTATTTTACGGATCATTTGAGCTTGAGCTATAAACTGACAGCCTCTTGTCGTAGTACATATATTTTACTGGACTATGAGCAACGGTTACATTATTTCTCAACCAATAACACCCCAAAACTTTGCCAATGAAGCTTCCTGGCTCCGATAACTTAGCGGAAGTTACGAAAATTGGCTTCAGGCTGCACTTAAAGGTCCCATGACATGCTTTTACGGTTATTACCTGTCCCCTTGTGTGTTATGTAGCAGGAGCTCCAACAAGCCGTTTAGGACAGAGTGAATACACATACTTTACAGAGATGCTGTATGAGAAACCAATGGGATTTTGGAACATTGAACAATGTAAATCTATTCTAGTAGACCTCACCAATGGAATTATGATCAGTAGAAATGGCCATGTCATGGGACCTTTAACACTAGAACCGCCAGAGGTCGCTGTATACTGCCAACGGGTCAAATTTACCCGCTGTTGATTTTCAAGGTACAATGTTCTTTTATTTATCATGTAGAACAGTGAGTTTTGATCGCAGGGATGAAACTTATACCAATATAATCTGTGGACTCTCAGCTTTTCATATGATATAGTTTGTGCAGATAGTGTGAAGTATAAAATATCGCTACCAGTGCTGATTTAAACGCTTGGTGTTAGACTTGTGTTTTGTTTAGGTACAAATCTCTCTCTATCTCTCTCTCTCTATCTATCTCTATCTATCTCTCTCTATCTATCTATCTATCTATCTATCTATCTATCTATCTATCTATCTATCTATCTATCTATCTATCTATCTATCTATCTATCTATCTATCTATCTATCTTTCTATCTATCTATCTCTCAATCTCTCTCTCTCTCAATCTATCTCTCTATCTATAAGGAACCGCAGTAGACAAAAGGCGTTGCTATAGCAACACGTCATGTTTACGCTGCATTTTCTATGAGGTAAATATTACCCGCTGGCGGGTATAGGTATAAATGGCAATTTCTGTTGGCGATTTTTTCAATCTGACTTCATATTGACAATTTTTAACAACAGAGGGTGCTACATAACACACTTTCAGGAAAAGTCACGGACTGGGAGACTTCAATATTTTATTGAAAAAAAGTTACATACAATCAAAAAACAGCTGCGGGTAAAATTGACCCGTTGGCGGTTCTAGTGTTAAGGAACAAACATCAGAGACTGCATCCATTTGCTGTCATCTATTCTTCTCTGTCTGCCTGTTTCTATTCATCTCTGCCTCTCCCTGTCTTTATTTTCCTGTATCTCCCCATCACTGCCGCTCTCTCTTGTCTCCCACTTGTTTTCTTGTTTTCTCACTCGCTTGTCTTTCTGTCATTAGTTCCATTTGAGCCACACCCACACGACTCTTCTCCTCATCCATCACTCCGCAGCGATGGTTTTCTTTCCGAGTGTGTGTGTGTGTGTGTGTGTGTGTGTGTGTGTGTGTGTGTGTGTGTGTGTGTGTGTGTGTGTGTGTGTGTGTGTGTGTGTGTGTGTGTGTGTGTGTGTGTGTGTGTGTGTGTGTGTGTGTGTGTGTGTGATAGAGACATGAGTCACAGGACGATAGAGTGAGACAATGTGCATCTCTGTTGTTGTTGTCTTTTTGTGTATCTGTTTTATGGGCGTTTTGTGTTTACTTTGAGAGGAGAGTTAGTGAGCAAGAAAAACTGAGACAATTGTTTCAAGTGTGGGTTTCCCCCAAAAGGCTGCCGGATGGACTTGAGATGCAAAAATAATTTCAGTTCTTCATAATTTACAACAAGATGACACAAGTTAATGTTTTGCACCCTACTCTAATGCTCACTCTTGATATACCCTGCAATGGTTGAATGAACAACGCAGCACTTTACATTTCCCCAATTACACATGTTCACACCTGGGAGCTGCCCAGTACAAAGTGCATTTCCATCAGTTCTACAGTCTTGCTTCAGAAAGAAACTGCAATGTGATGTGCATTTCTGTTTTTTCAGACACAGACCTTTTTTAGACAAACACTTACAGTATCAATTAAGTAAAATACCATCATCTATTTTATATTTATGCTGACCTTTACTCTAAACTGATTAATTGTTTGTAGTTGGCACCTATATCAATTTGCCATGTTGATGTTTGCATTTAGGTGAAAAATTAACTTTAAAAAATCCACTTCTACCTTCTGATGATGAGTTGTTCTTTGGTCTTTATTTTCTCTACTTTAACGATGAGCAGTGCCATCTTTTTTAATTAACATACCATTTTCTTCAAGGAGTGAACATTTCATCACTTGTGTTATCCTTGTGTTATCAAAACCCTTGCCAAATGTTGTACTGTAGAGCAGAGTACAGGACTTCTTTTTACTAAATTGGTTTTTTACTCGGTCTCCCCTACAGTACAGCACCAAGTGCCTATTATTTTCTTCTCTACACAAACCTCACAATAAAAACAGAAAGCAGAGACACAAGAGTGTGTATGGTAGAGTTGCGGGGTGTGTCGGAAAGGTGCCTGCGAGAGCGGCACACAAAGAGAGCGGGTTACACTTGTATTGCAACAGTTTGATTGGGCTTTGGTTATGCACAATGATGACTGAGGCTGCTTAAGGCTTTGTCCTCACTGCAGAGAGTAAAAGTGAAACACTATATCCATTTTGGATTTTGGTGTATCCATGTCATGGTTTTAAAAATGCACAATTTCTCGAGCCTAAGTTGAAAACTAAAATCGATAACAATTGGCATGCATAGAGAAAGGTAAACAAGAACAGCTGCAGGCGATTCGAAAAAACAAGGTAAGAAGTGGAGAAAAAAAATCTGGATTTTCAAATGATCAGAAAAGACTGCACAGGCTTGGTAAATGACCAGAGAGAAGAGGAGAGGCGAGCAGCAAGGATGGCAGTTTATCGATTGGAGGTTCCTGTATTTTTTAGATATTAAAACGCCTTTGTTACTACAAGAAGAGAAGGAGATAAGGCTGCCAACAGACATCATGATATAAGAGTGGGAGAGAGAAGGCAGTAAGAAACAGACAAAAGAGTAGAGAGCTTTGGGGACAGAGCATTCTCTGTGGCAGCCCCGAAGCTCTGGAACTCCCTCCCCCAAGACCTCCGTGAGTCCGAGTCCCTCACCCTGTTCCAGTCCCGCCTCAAAACCCATCTCTTCAAATCTGTATACCCATAAGCCCCCCCCCCACCCCCCACTTCCTCCTGACTGCTTTCTGTTTTTTTTTTTTTTTTTCTCTGTTTTGTTTTTGTTTTGTTGTTGTTTTGTTGCCTGTCCTTGTCTGTCTACCCTTCCCCAAATGTAAAGCGTCTTTGGGTCTTAGAAAAGCGCTATATAAATAGAATTTATTATTATTATTAGATAGAATAAAGAGAAACAAGACAAGAGACAAAAAAATGAGGGGCGGGGGGAAAAGAAAATAACTAGATTACAATAGAGGGAGAAATGGCAATCTTGTTTATAACTCAAAGTTATTACAGATCTATCTCTTCTTCACACACATATACTAAATGACTATATTGTGATGTTGCTTGTGCGTTCTAACGTAAGTACAGTACATATTTGCTTTTAGTGTAATTGTTGATATTGTTGCATACGGGTAGTACAATATATCCCAGCAGATGCTGAGTTAGCATGCCCAGCATTCAAAGGGTCCTATCTTTCAGGAATCTAAGGTAATATAATGATAAGAGTAATAGCACTAATATTCCAAATCTGTTGCAAACACTGTTCATAAAACACTACTCTATTCGGAAATGTTTGGATGATGTAGCTTCTGTCACCAGTACCGAGACAAAGAAAGAAAAACAATCTTCGAGAATCTTAATGATGCAGGACAGAACCCTGAACAAGAGAAATCAAATTGAGCTTGGTAAACCAACTAGATTGCAGGAGAAAGGAGATTGAAATTAAAAAAACTGTAGGGCAAAGGTTAATCGTAAACAGACAGGCAGACTTGACTAAGGTGACATTATTTAACATGGTCTGGTCGTGACTAAGCCGCAAGAACAGATGACAGCAAAATAAACTGGAGTTCTCTGTTGGCCATTAGACTGCAGCAGCAGGGGTCCTGCCCAGCAGTGTGAACAATGGTGAGCACCGTGGACAGCTCCTGCATCTCTGTCCCAGGATCAGCACCTTAGACAGCAGTCGTGACACACTTAAGTGGAAAAGAGAAAGGGAGGCTGTTATAATAACTGTAGGCTTATCAAATTCAACTTTTCATTTCATAGTATAGTATTATTTGTAACACAGCAATGTTATTTGTTATAACACCCAGAAGACTCCAGAAAGATTTAAAATATATAATATAACAACGTAGAGAACGGTTGAAGGTGGCATGGTATCTCTTTAATGGTTTCACAATACAAACAAGTATTACCCTGAATATTTTGAGTCACGTCAACTGCTTCTCTACAATCTGGAGTTCCCCAAGGTTTAACCCTGGGCCCCATACTGTTATGTGTACACATGTTGCCTTCTCATGACAGAGTGAAGACTTACAATCCAAAGCTATGCCATGCCTTCTTCTTTTCATTAAGTTATGTTCTATATTTGTACTCTTTAATGCAGCAGCTGATGAATCAACTGGCTTTCAATTTGACGTTTTCCTCAAGAGTTTGTGTTTCTGTCATTTGGGAGCACTTTGTGTCTTTAATAGGAATGTCTGCGTGCTCTACCTTGCCTTGCTCTCTTACTGAACTGAGATCAAATAGCTCTTATTTATAGCATAGTATTTCATTTGTCTTCACATATTGAAGTACATTATTGCAAATGAGCAAACTCATAACTTCCTAGTCCTATTGTCATTGCATGGCTTCTCTCTGAAAATGTGTTGCATAAACCGGCCCAACTGTGCATCTGAAACTGCAGGAGGAAGCCACTCAGACAGGGGGGAGATGTTTAAAAGGATAAAGGAAAGAGAGCAAAGGGGAGCGGGAATGCGGGAGAAAAAGGAGGAGTGAGATTAAGTCAGAGTGAAAAAAAATCCGAAGATACACATAAGAATTGTGCAAGTGATATTAGCCAGGGTGAAAGTGAGGACAAGTGCTTTTTCTTTCTACCCTTCTGTCGTTTATTTGGCACAGCAGCTCTTCTGATTGTTCCAGTTTGGCAGTATCACTTTGTACTCAACCTCTCCTTTTCCCTCTCTTTTCCAGTTAATGTGTAAAAATACTTTATAGTCGTTTTTATTTTTTAAATGTGACTAACAACAAATCACTATTCTTTTTTAGGATTCATTCGGTTGCTGTGCATAGAAAGATATTCTCTATCAAAATGAGTTCAGCTGACACATATTAAAACATGTCGGGTGACACATTTATTTTTTTAACCAGGCATAACTTTGACTGTTTCTGATGGGTGGCAAATTGTTGGATAATTAAAAATATTTTGTGGTAACCTTGTCATATTCAAAATCATGTCACTCGAATGTGTCTTTCGATGAACTGCTCTCCTCTTTATAACCCTAATTATTATCTTTCAGTGTAGGAATCGTGCCCTAAAACAGCCCTTCACAATGTCTGTGACTCCTGCCCTGGCTGCCATCAATTCACTGGCATGTCACACCATTTGCACTGCATTGCATAGCAAGTAATCAAAGTCATTGGAGCTAACCCAAGGTGAAACGTTGGCCCAGCATTTCACACTGAAGTTGTAGAGGAAGATGGCTGCAGGGTATCACCACAGACTCCCCAACTGTTTTTCTAGATGTATATAGTATGTACTGTGTTTGTGAATGAGTGTATGTGTGTGTGGTTTGACCTCTCTAGTGATTAACATGTTGTGCCTGTAGTCTCAGAGGGGTGTTGAGATTTTGTGTGTGTATGTGAGGCCGTGGTGGGGGTTACATTGCAGGGCGTGCTGCTGAGGGAACAGCTGTCAAGGGAGGGGCGCGGGTAATGATGGCCATGCATCACTGTGTGTGTGTGTGTGTGTGTGTGTGTGTGTGTGTGTGTGTGTGTGTGTGTGTGTGTGTGTGTGTGTGTGTGTGTGTGTGTGTGAGATAGTTTGGAAACTCTTGTCTGCTCATACGTCATTCTACCATGGCTGTCTGTAAGCTGCTGGGTGCCTCCAGACGTGTGTGTGTGTGTACTGTGAGTGTGTGTTTGCTAGCCTTGAGTCTGACAGTCTGTCAGAAGGGCTTTCTAATTGTGGTTAAAAGATGGCAAGCCAGAGTCAGCCTAATCTATCATTCACATAACACACACACACACACACACACACACACACACACACACACACACACACACACACACACACACACACACACACACACACACACACACACACACACACAACACGGTAGGTGCTGAGCTGTTATCAGACAGCACGCTGGTGTCTGAGGTGACTTAGTTTCGGTAGGTTTGTATTTATCTCAGGCACGGCAGGAATAGGAGAAGATAAAATATTGGTAAAACAATTGAGGTTGTAGGAAGAAGGGAGAAAATAAGGGAACGGGAAGCAACAAGATACAATACGAAGACGGTATTGGGAGAGAAAGTAAATAGAAAATAATTTTTAGAATTAGGAGTCTTTAGACTAAAGACTCCTAGCTAGCTAACACTAGCTATTTTCTTAAAATAGTTTAACCTCAATCGAAAAATTCAATAAAATAACAAAGAATAGGCTTTTACTCAAATAGCTATCATATTCTGTTTTTAGGTAAAATAACAGATCAACCTAATCTGCTGTATTGCTACTAACACCTTTAATTTATGCCAATTTTTGTGCAACCAATATAGTAATAGCCTCTCCAGTACACTAACTGTTGAATATGTGCATGCTACAATCCTTAAGGCAATCATGTGACACTCCCAGAATTCCAAGCATTCATTCATATCACATATATGAAGCTGTTGTTGACAAACATGTAGTCGATCCCCAAAATATTTTCTGCTTAAATAAAATACATTACAGTAGTTTAGCTCTCCTCACAAACACAAACAGGCAAACACACAAGCACAATATTTAAACATTAAGGGAACGTGAATTGTTAGTCACTTAAGCAAATACATGCAAACACTAAGTACCTCCACTAAAAGCACTTACAGTACACACACACAAACAGACATGTCACTGTAGTATGCATCACTGCACATGCCTCAACACATAGGTAGCTAACCAAGTCACATATTTCATAAATGTTATGTAATCTTATTTGGTATTCAAACACAAACTGCGTGTGTGGTGTCTCTGTCTTTGTATCTTTAGTTTTAATTTATTTGTTAAACTTAATTAAATGTACAAGCACTCAAATCAACATTAAAGAAATACATTGCATGGAGATACAGATGGAGATTTCTGTTCTGACTCTGACACACACACACACACACACACACACACACACACACACACACACACACACACACACACACACACACACACACACACACACACACACACACACACACACACACACACACACACACACACACACACACACACACCAAGGTAGGTGCTGAGCTGTTATCAGACAGCACGCTGGTGTCTGAGGTGACTTAGTTTCGGTAGGTTTGTATTTATCTCAGGCACGGCAGGAATAGGAGAAGAGAAAATATTGGTAAAACAATTGAGGTTGTAGGAAGAAGGGAGAACATAAGGGAACGAGAAGCAACAAGATACAATACGAAGACGGTATTGGGAGAGAAAGTAAATAAGGGAAAACATTTTTTATAACATCAAGGACGGAAAAAATGAGATATCAATAAGACCAAATAAAATTAAAATAACTAAATAGGAGGGAAAGAAAGGAAAGGCAGCAGAAGGAGAGAAAGTGTGTTCATCAGTGCTGCTGGCAGCCTGGCAGCGCGGCAGCCCGCAGTAGAAAAATACTTTCTAACCCGTTCTTTCACCCTTGCATCCTCTCCCACCCTTCTCCCGTTTCACTGATTTGTCCCCTTATCTTCTCTGCTCTGTTTTAGGCCTGTTGCTTTGTTTGTCTGTGTTAATGCAGGCATGTCTTTTTGTGTCTGTGTATTCCCGGCCCATTCATATTGGTTTGTGTATGCGCTTTTGTAATTTTCTCCTGCAGTTCCACAATGTTTTATGTGTATCTTCTTAAAAAGAGAAAACTGACACAATCACACTCTCCATGCATCCATTTCTTAATCCAATCCGATCCACATTCATTTTCTTACCTCCTTCTAAAATTGGGTATGTCTCACACACGCCACAGCATATGCATAAGCTCGCAGTTACACAGATAGCCAGTTTGTGTCCGTGGGTCATCACACGCCATGGGTCAAGATTAAAGGATTTTCCCACAGGAGAATTGCTCATCCCCCGGCAGGGAATAAGAGAGAGACAGAGAGGTTTATGGAACAGTTACTTTAAAGTCCATGCAGAGGGGAGATCCACAGGCCTTTCTGGGAACCTGCTGCGGACATCTAACTAATGACAACACCTGTTGTAAAGGTGCAACGTACAAAATAAGACAGCATTTTCAATTGGAACATTCAAAAATTTTCTTAACATCAAAACAGAATTCAAAGAGGTTAGAGCAGCGGTTTTCAAAGTGTGAGGCGCGCCTCCCCTGGGGGGCGCCAGAGAGCTTCAGGGGAGGCGCAGCGTGAGAAAAAAATAAAGAGAAACAATGAAATCTAGCTCGTTAACTTCAGCTAACTTTATGTGAGCGGCAACATGGATCGATTTTTAGTGAAGTTACCTAAAGTGAGAGAGGAGACAGCGTCTGGCCACCCCAGTTGGCAGCTTTGTTTTGAAATAAAATTTGTGGCTCATCGGACATTTATCAGAGAAAATCCCTGATGTCCGAGTGCAAGTGAATGCAGCACAAGACGCGAGCCTTGTAACCCTGGCGCGAGCGAGGAAATGTGATTGGCGGCGATTTCATTTGAACGGGCGGCAGAAAACGAGAAGCATTCGGACCCAAGTACACGGAAGGAATAAGGTATTTGCGGTCTACAATGACAGAGAAGAGACTGTCAAGTTTGGCTGTGCTCAGCATTGAATCAAAACGCACTAAAGCTTTGGATGTTAATACGTTTGTGAGGCGTTTTGCTGAACAAGATGGTAATCGTCGCATTCAGCTGTAATAGGCACGGATGACTCGAGCATTAAAAACTGTTAAGATGATGACCTTACGTGTGTACATATATTTTTTTCTTTGTGGGGCTCTGCCCTGAGAAAGTCAAATAAGATGGTGTGTAAAACTACACTGCCCAGACAAAAATAAGTAACCACTTTGATTTAACTAGGCCAGTAGGTAAGGGCATTCCACTGGATAATAATACCCCTGCATTATAGCAACAACAATAATAATAATAATAATAGCAATAATAATTGGGAGGGGGGGGCGCGGCTGTTCTTATATTCTCTGAGGGGAGGCTCACCTTCCCACACTTTGAAAACCCCTGGGTTAGAGTATTGACCTTATTTCAATAACCTCTATGTCTTGTGTTGAGATATCTACCGAAAGTGAGTCACCTTAGAGCCAGTCTAACTTCAGTTCAGAGGACCAAAAACGGGAGCTGCCCTAACTCGAGCAGTCTCAAGGGGCTTGTCAATAATATCTAGCTTTTTCTGCCGGCCAATTCTGAGCCGCAACAGCCGCTAACTGAAGCTTCATCAGCCAGAGCCGCTGCATGCTCCCCTTCAGGCAAAGTGGTCCTTTGTCGGCGCAGAGGAAAAACCAAAACACATCGCCCCCTCGTCTCGGCCACTCGGACCTGGACTAATATACAAACTATCAAAACGTAACATGGACCGTACAGCCCCCAGTTACAGTAACAGCCTATACAACTACTGTAATCAACACAGATGGCTAAGACCCCGTCCACACGGAGACAAAACGGGTTGTATCTGCTACAGTTCTCTATCGTATAGACCAGGGGTTCCCAACCTTTATTGTGCCAAGGACCGGTAGATACATTAAAAAAAAATCGCGGACCGGTTGTCAATTTTAACTGATTTTAATATTTACTCACCACCAGCAGGTAGCAACAGAGGCTAATTGTATGTAACAGCCTGAACAAATACTAGAACAATATGCATCCAAAACATATTAACAAAGTTTAAAAAAGAACCGGTGTAGTTTTTTGGTTTTTCGGAAAACCAAAAAACCGACGTTATTCAGTTTTTAAACCAAAACGGGAAAACAGATAAATCAACGTTTTGGTTTTGTTTGTATGATTTACGGATAATCCAGTGAATGCTGGGAAAACGAGGAGAAGGCGCATTATGAAGGAGATGTCCGGTCGCCAGGGTGTGTGTGTGTGTGTGTGTGTGTGTGTGTGTGTGTGTGTGTGTGTGTGTGTGTGTGTGTGTGTGTGTGTGTGTGTGTGTGTGTGTGTGTGTGTGTGTGTGTGTGTGTGTGTGTGTGTGTGTGTGTGTGTGTGTGTGTGTGTGTGTGTGTGTGTGTGTGTGTGTGTGTGTGTGTCACTGGCATTTGTTTTCAGAAGATATTATGATAGTGTCGTTCGTTCCGGTGCACTCCGACAGCATTTAGCACTACATCGAGATTAAGATTAAACTAATTTATTTTGGGAACAGCCGCATATATTCCGGTGTCGGACAGACACAAACACACCGAACACACAGAGCTGAGCTGAGCAGAGCACATACACACACACATCATGCGCCTTGGTGACTGACTGGACATCTCCTTCATAAAACTAATAAAAGGGGGAGTAATCGGGCAGTTCGATGTGTGTAGATGTGTGTGTGGTTAACACGTAGCAGCCTGCAGTCACTCTTAAACTGTTCTGATTAAGTTAAACACAGCGAAGGCGGTGCGTAAAAAGGCACAGCTCTTTACCGAGTATACGTCCCGCTGCCTCCTGATGCTGCAGCCGTTTCATGAAGTGAAGGAGGGTTTCCTTCTATAAAACAGCTGCGGGCAGCAGATCGTGAGAGTCCCGGACATTAATTCATAGATCAAGGCAGACTGGTTTACTCTCCTGTTTTGCCAATCCGGTGCTTAAACAAATAGCTCTACACCCCTGGCCGACATGTCTTTAAAATGAAGTCCGAGTTTGAAATATATCTCAAATAATGTATGCACCACCATTTCCCCACATAAACATAACCGTCTGCAATCAAACGGTTGTCTCCTGTGCGCTCCTCTTCCTACTTGGCGCACCAGTAACATGCTCGTGCGCACAAGAGGCTGAGACCTTAGGCTGAGCCGCCGAATCCCTCGGAACATCATAAAAGCCATTTACAACGGTTTTCTGGTGAAAGATTAACTAGCTACTGGATGAAATAATATGACTGGTGGCATAGGTGCGAAAATTAAACACTTTTTGAAAAAAATATTATGATAAAATATTTTTATATATTTATAATTCTGCAAATATTACGATAAACTCACAGCTATTTCGCGGCCCGGCAGTAACACCTCCGCGGCCCGGTACCGGTCCGCGGACCGGGGGTTGGGAACCCCTGGTATAGACGGTTCGTCCACACGAGGCCAACGCGGATAACGATAACGATAACGATAACAGCTCCCAAGGTGGGTAGATCTGCGGACGAAACGCTCTGGGGGGCCTAACGGCTCTGTATGTACGCCCTATATGATCATTTCCTGATCACGATGACGCCATAGCCCCGCCTCTCTCCACCTCTGCTGCTCACCCCCGCGTCACCCGCGTCATTACTGATGTGTTTCGCCAACAACACTGGCGGATCACAGGGTTGCTTTCGTGCTCCAGACGCTACTGACCATGCTACAGATGTTAGTGCAAAATCTACAGCTCCTCTACCACAACCATCAGCAACAAGTGGAAATGGAGAACTACATGAACTACATGTTGCTAAATCCACCGCGGAGAATAAACAGAAGGGCAACCATGGCAACCATGCTCGGGGGGTCTTTTTCGCTGCTTTTGGTGTATTTTGTGGCGTAAGTAAAGCGCCACTTACAGGCCCGGCATATGTATTACAGCGTTTCCAGCGGGTCGAGCGGTCTCGTGTGGACGGACACGTTTCTTGAGCCGATTCCGTGTGGACGGAAGACTTTTTTGATATCGAATTCGGTTCGTTTTCGTCTCCGTGTAGACGGAGCCTAAGCCCCACAGTAAATGGGCCGCGGCCTGTAATGGCCCAATGCAAACAACATGATCAAGTCTGAACAGCCCTGAAGCCCAGCTCCAACTGCTGCTCATGTCACTGTTTGTTTGTTTGTTCATTTATTTACATTGAACATTTCAAATTGCACCAATTTTTACACTACATTTCCTTGGGTCCCCAGCAATACACCCGCCAAGTGTGAAGAAGATTAGATTATCCTTTCTTGAGTCACGCAAAGGACACACACAGACAGAAGTTCATTGCTCTATAGATAGATAAATGTTGTAAAGCTAGTATTCGATGAATCGGAAAAGTTAATTGTGCATCGAAAAAGTGGGAAACAGTACTAGAGGAGAATATGGCCAAGGTGGAGGGATCTGGGAAAATGATGAGTGGAGTGAAATGGGTCAGAAGGGAGAACAATGTGGCGATGTCAGTTGTAAAGTTATTGCCCTAAGGAAGAAAAGAGAGTCGGAGACAAGGAGAGAAGTAGGAGTGTGCATGCGTGTGCTTGGTCAGAGCAAAATGTCTGTCAAAATAGTTTTTTTCAGAGGTTAGTTGCCGGTCACACCTAAATATTTTGTTGCCATTTGTGTGCGTCTAGAGTCCAGAGAGCTGCAGGACATGCCAGTGGTCTGTTGTACACTGCCACCCGAGGAGGTTAACTAACCCCCTGTGTCTGTGTGTATATCTGTGTGTGTGTGTTTGTGCTTTAGTGTGTGTTGGTGTCTGCATATGTGTGAGACAGGCAGCACTGTAGGGCATCACCTTGGCAGAGGTAGTAAATATTTTTCATCCTCTTCACAAGCTGTGGGGAGGACCAGGAGACAGATCTACTCACACAGATGCACACACATAAACACACACTTGCACAAAACAGCTTTGTAAAAAACACACACTTCTGCTGGAAACAGACATTTTGCATTCTATGAGACACACAGTTATTAACATGCTGCCCAATCGCATTACTACAGTCTCACACAGCGAGACAATGTCTAACAATCTGTTGGTTTCTAACTTAACATGCTCCCTAAGGTGTCACTATGTCAATGAATCATCCCCTGTGACACACACAGCCAGTTTCCAGCCTGGCATCTTCTGCATTTCCAATATGTACCGGGGCCTCGGTATCTGCAGGGAGAATGTCTCCCTTAAAGTGTTATTTGGTTCTCCTTCAGATTATATCAAACTGCCCGCTGGTTATTTGTTCTCATAAGTGTTGTAATAAACTGATCGACAGATGTAGCCATTGTGGAAACCCCACATTTGACTGAATCCTGGGTTAGTTTATTACGACACTAATTGTGTTGTTTGTTCTTTGTTAAGCTGTAAAACATTATAAGGTCTGGTAGGGTACTCTGGTTAGAAAAATAGATTATTTTGTTTTTGATTACAACATTGCTTACTTATATTATGAGCTTTGTCGCTCAAACAGTCATCAATACCACAACAAAAGGAAGCTGTTTTTATTTGTTAGACATATAAGGGACTTATATTTTTAGACTTTAGATCTAAACATGCATGCTTGGACCATTCTGATGTATCCAGTCTGTGGCACAAGTCACCCGTGTGTAGGGCTGCTCGATTATGGCAAAAATCATAATCTCGATTATTTGGGTCAATAATTGATATCACGATTATTAAAAACAATTATCCATTTACTTTGAAAACATCCATTTATTGAAAAAATTGAACAGTATGTTTTTAACAGTTGATTACCCTGCACTTTAAGTATAATTAAACTGAAAAACCAATAAAAAAAATAAAAAAAAAAAAAAAAAAAATAATAATAATAAATAATAAAAAAAAAACGTTTTATTTCGATTACGTTGTTTTCGTAATCGTTGCAAGCCAAAATCGTGCGATTAAAATACGATTAATTGAGCAGCCCTACCCGTGTGTTTGCTTAAATTTAGGTTAGTTTTCCTTGGTGGATCTTTTCTGCATCACTTCATTCTTTAGAATAACCTATATGACAGCAGGGACCGCAGGTGTTATATCATAAGGAAGAAAATCAAGATTTATCGCAGCTCTGAAAGTAGATGTGAAGTCATTTGAAATGTATTTGGACAAGTGTGGCAGTTTTGTGTCGGTGAAATAAACTTGAATTATGATCCACTTTCTCAATGCATACCTTGGGAATAGACTTTGGATTGGCTGTGTTTTATTTCTATAATAAATATGAATGATCAGGGAGTAGATTCAGTGGCAGTAGGGGATATATGAGCGGGTTTCCGATATGAATCTATTTGGTCCAAACATTACCATTAACTAAGTTTAGTGATTTGAACCACGGTCAACAAGTATAGACATGATTAGTGCAATGAGATTGTTTTAACCTATGTTGTTCAAAAGAGGAGCCAACATGCACATAAAAACCCTGTTGCACGGATGTTGTATCACCTCTTGGATTATTGCCGAAGGTCTGTGTGTGAGTGACTGTAAGACGACATGACAGCGCAAAGAAGCTTAGGGGGAGATTATGTCTCACATTCACACATATCAAGATTATTCATAGATATTCAAACTCACGTTATCTCGTTACTGGCAGATCATTTTCAAGTTTTGTTTATGAGAAAAAGCATTCAAAAGCTAAATCGGAAACTTTAAAACAAGTTTCTGTATTCTTCGCTTCACCCTGTGTTTGTATAAACTGTAAACAAACAAAGGAGGCTACTACCTCGGGTACCCTGGTCCAGTGAACACTGGGGTGGTGTGAACACTGTGAACCGTGCAGTTTATGATGATAAGATAACACTCATTAAATGAACGCTGTATTGGCAGCACATTTCCATACATATTATACAAACTATTTCAGCTGCAGTAAACTGTATCAGATGATGTCAATGCTTCATCTGGTGGTTAAAGAAACCTTTGCCACTGATGTCTACATATTAGGCCATAGGGGCAATGCAAATCGGCCACACCTGTGCTGTGTCACCACAGGGGGTTTCTTCTCAACCAAGCGCCTACAAGGAGAGAGGGGATACTGGTTGTGTCTGCTCACCATCCGGCCAAACATTGTCCTTCGTTGCCCAGGTCCACTTGAGAAGATGGTTAGGTGTTGGTTTCATGTGCGTAATGCCAAAGTTAGCATCTGTGAAAACCAAATGTACCAAAACACAAATGAGGACTTCTATTTAACACTAGGTGTAGTCGACAAGTAGTTTTGCTAAGGCAGCTGGTCTCTTCGTAAATAGAGGTGCAACCTTTTCTTATCTCTTCTGATTATTGCCTCTTTACTACAGCTATTATCAGCTGTTATAGGAAATATAATTAAAACTGTGCTATAGTAAACACAAAACATAATATACAAATAGCCTGCAGGTGAAGTAAGATATCTCACAATATTAGAAAATGCATGCAACACTGAAACTCTAAAGAATTGATCATTGTAGGCCTTATCTTAACCCAAAGGTCAATAAAGGCGATCAAGTCTAAAGCTGGCTACACACCAACCCGATTTTGGGAGTCAGAGGCCGTCAGAGGCAGTCGGGCATTCGCGGCGCCCTACTCAGGTTGGTGTGTCCCGCACCGTCGTCTCTTTACGGCACCTTTTCACGGCACCTTTTCACACCTCCCGCGGCCGATTCAACATGTTGAATCGGCCGCGGGAGGTCAGAGAAAGTCGGCCCAAGCAATCACTCTGATTGGCTGTTCACACTACCGCTGCCTGCTGGTAAGGACAGTTATTGCCACTCGTCGACTGAAGTATTTGCGGTGTGTTCGTAGGCGGGCGGCGTAACCGACGCAGGCGACAAAGCTGACGTAAAAGTCGTGACGCCTTCGGTACGCGTTCTTTGGTCTCAGGTGGGTGTGTAGCGGCCTTAACACAACTCTGATTTTTTTCTTGTATACAAACTAGACCAATGTGAGTTTTGCATGGACCACTGAAACTTGTAATTTGCCTAATTTCTTCTTTGAGTTTTCATGCATATTAATTTGTATTTGAAGAGGCATTTAAACTGCCAAATGTACACAACTGTGCTAATAAATGCTGGATTAAGGCTTTGGATTTAGAAGTTTACTGAGGATTCTTCAGCAAAATGTCTGTAAAGTCGAGATAAAAGAGCTCACTGTTGAACAAAATTAAATGCATTTAATTTAATGTATGTTTTAGGATATTGTATATTTACATTAGCTATCAGCAGAGCAACAGTGAATAATAATAATGATATGAATTTAATAATAACTCATTTTATTTAAATGTGCAAAGACACGCATGTATCTCAAGATATAAGATGTGTGCTGAGCTCACTTAACTGAAACCGGACAGCTCTCAAATGTTCAAAACACACACACACACACACACACACACACACACACACACACACACACACACACACACACACACACAATGCCTCAAGAGCCAAGATATTGATGTATTTGAAGGATTTGTCATCATCTGAGGTTACTCTGCTTCCTCCCAGACACGTGTGTGTGTGTGTGTGTGTGTGTGTGTGTGTGTGTGTGTGTGTGTGTGTGTGTGTGTGTGTGTGTGTGTGTGTGTGTGTGTGTGTGTGTGTGTGTGTGTGAAACTCAACAGTGTGTTGGTGTTATTTGGAGCAGCCACTGGAACCTAGTCGCTCTGTTGAAGGGTCCCATAGGACTGCGTGTCCGTACCAGCAGACGCACACAAACAACCTCAAACTCTTTCTCACTGCCCTTACCTTCTAGCACAGTATCAAGTCAAACTGAGAAACCCCACTTACACGAATAGAGCTTTTTTTGTTTAGCTTTTACAGTAATGAAGCAATTACATTTTGTGAAATACTAATATATCTTTATTTTATATTTGCTGAATTGAATGATAAAGGGTGATTCCTCCAATAACGCATAGATGAATACAAGGCTACCGACAAACGTATAATGGCCATGTTTAGGAGACAATCCCCCATTTACAGTATACATTGCAGTATTATCCGCCCAGCTGTGAGGTAGAGGCTTATCTGTGTTGCAGCTGCTGGAGAACAGAGATCAGCTTCTTGTTTTCTCCTATATTGTCCTATCTCCTCCTGTGTCTCCGCTCCCCATCTCTAATGTTCTCTCTCTACTATACTTACATCTCCTCCTTTTTTCTCTTAAAAATGCCCTTTTTGTTCCGTCCAACTTCAGCATGCCAACAAGTGGGGGGAGTCTTAGAGGTGATTAAGACAACATGGAAGTAGCTTCTACCTGCTGGGCGTCTTGCTGTGTTATCAAAGCTGGCCTTCTTGTCTGCTATCTTTTCTGTAGCTTTTTTTCTCTCCTCTCATTTCTGTTGCCTTCTGTCTTCCCCTCCTCTTTTATCATTTCCTTTTATCTCTCCTCCGATCCCCTCCCTGTTTTCATTTATTCTCATTTCCTCTTTTCTTGTTGCCTTCTGTCTTCTGCTTCCCTTTCATCGCTTTTGTTTTTCTCTCTACCTATCCTTTCCTTTGTTCTACCTCTCTTCCCTAATTTCGCAAAACAGTTGTTACAACAAAAGTGAAAACCCCCGCCTCTGTTTGGCCCATGTTTGGTTGCTGTTGATGGGACTAGTTTTCTTCCTCTAACTCTTGTGAATGGTTGAAATAATGTGAAGGTTGACATGAGGTGATGGGTACTCAGCTAGGGTCGTTTAGACGGTCAAACCCATTGTGCAGAAAAAGCCCAGATGGGACTGTTTGATTTCATGCCACTAATCACCGTTGTCTTGTGCAGCGCTGAGCCCTTGACACTCTGATGGCACCTGTCCAAAACACTGCTGAAGGGGAAATGTTGTTGACTTAGCACTCATGCTTGAGAAGTGTTCCGTTAAAGCTATCAGCTGAAAAGATTGTACACACTTCTAATCGGCCTCGGTCAACATTTTGAGGAGTATTTCATTTTAAATGGTGTTCTGCTGCTCTGCTACGGAAAGCTTTGCTTTGTCGGGGCATTTTTAGAAAGGCAACAAAGCACAATGTGGAGCAAGCCAACCAAAAGTGAAGAGTCAATGGGGGGGATTATCCCAAGAAAAGACCACCCTGAATGTAGATAGAGTCAGATATCAAATAGAAATTATCAAAATCTTTATTGTAAGCCCCAGATTTGTTTATGAAATAACATGTTGCAAATATAAGGATTTGATCAAGGTCATGAGTATTTAATTGACCAACCTCAATGATGTTTGAACTAACAGACTGTCTAATTCTTCTTTGGATGTCTTTTGTTAAATATGACATTGTAATCCATGAGCAGAAAAAAGGAAATAATCTTGATAAACAGTTTATCACTTTAATTATTTATCAAGCAACAATGCTAAATATGCATTGGTCGACTCAGCGTTTTAGTATTTCATTATTTATTGATGGCCTTAAGACTGGTGGTTGGACAACATGAGCAATATGAATATGTGTACTAGGGAATCCTTCATTATGCTTTACTCTATTTTCAATAAATACAATGAATTAATATTATGAATTGGAGTATAACCATTTGTTGAAGCCCTACTTGTTTTAAAACTTGACAGTTGAGCCTGATGGTGATAATTGATGAAGAGTGAGTAAAGAAAGCTGCACAGAAACAGACAGTGACTGACAAGCTCAGCGAGATGTTGGGTAGAGATTTTGGGTGAAAATGGAATGGGGTCCTGAGAGAGACAGATATGTGAATGCAAACACTGAACAACTTATCTCACAGTAAAAATGAGATAGAGGCCAAGAGACAGACAGTGGGAGAGAGACGGGATCAGATAGGTGGATACAGAAAGTTGAGACAGACCCAAATGAGAGCAGCCGGGTTAAAAAAGACAGAAATATATGAGGGCGCGAGATAAATGAAGACAGAGAGCTAATCAGTGAGGCATGTTGTTAATGTGTTTACTGTGATGTGTGTGTGCTTATGTGTGTGTTAGTCCATGTGTGTGCATGTATATTTTTAGCTGTGATTATGAAGCTCAGTGCATCTGGTACCCCTAGCCCTAGGGAGACAAGAGCAGACACACACACACACACACACACACACACACACACACACAGACACACACACACACACACACACACACACACACACACACACACACACACACACACACACACACACACACACACACACACACACACACACGTCCTGGCTTCACAGGGACAAAGCTCTCTTAAGGCATAGGAGCATCTCCTTCTTTTACCTTTTAATCTTGTTTTTCTCTTGGTGGCCTTTTCATCCTCTGTCTCTGTCATCCACTGTTGCTCGCGTTACTCCCTTTCTCTCACTCTTCCTGAAAAAATACACTTAAAGAACTTTCAGAGGTTTGCTCCAAGGGCATCTTCAATGTCAAGTGATTAATGCATCCATCTTGGTTAGATCAAATGCTGACTGTATTATGCACTATCTTTGGATATAGTTGGTGACTAAAACCCTATTTAATGATTGATACTGTAGTAATTGGTCCTTGGCATTTTTACATCACCTATTAACTCATTACACAATTCATCTGATAAAAAAAGATATGATTAACTATGCCTGAAAAGCTTGTTTACTTGTTCTTAGCCAAATACATGCTGGCATGGGCTCAGGTTTTATATTTACTCTTTAAATAATTCAACAGACTGTAGAATAATAATAACTATAAATATCTTGAACTTTTTTTCCCACTGTTGGATGCCTAGATTTTGAGCAAGTGAGTGCTAAATCAGGGAAGATAAGTGACAATCATTGAACCAAATGTTAAAGGCTGCAACACCTGTCAATCAAACACACAGGCCACCAAATGTCCCTGTTAGAAAAGGATGCCTTCTTTAAAAGAAATGATTTTCAGATCATCAAAAAGAAAAAGAGAGGGCTATTGTTTTGGAAGAAAGGTTGTCTGTTTTCCCATTTACTACAGTACAGTCTGATTGATGTTGGCATCAATGACACATGCACTAAAGAATGGAAACTATGTTAGCTTTAGCATTTACATATGGCGGTTGCAGCATGGATAATGCTAGGGATAGTATAATGGGGAAGTGTGGACATAAAGTAGAAAAAGAAAATCTAACAGGGATACACATGTCTTTTGTATCTATCTTTTTGAAAGGGAAAGGTAAATCTAAAGTTTGAGCACAACATTTCTCCAAAAACCTTAGTATATTGATTTTCAATGCACTTGCCCAGCAGAAACAAACTGTGTGGCACAATAACTTGACACCACAGTTTCTATGCTCTTTATGCCTTCTTCCAAGGGAGTCTTTCTTTCATTGTATTTCTTTTCTTTACAATTCACATACAATTCGACTGGCTTCACTCCACAGTGCAATGCCAAAATAAAAACTAATAAGACAACAAACAGTATATACATCATGCAAGCAGTAATTATGCCATGGTTCACTTGATACTGTATTGTCAATAATGAAAATATTTGTGTACAAACATTTTAGCAGTTTTTAAAGCAGACAAGGAATATTGTACTCTTGGTGTCTTTTAAAGTGTCTTTTTCCCTTATTATATTCCTCTGCCCTTTTGTCCTTTGTTGTTCCCCCTTCCCCCTAGCTTCTCTCAGTTTTTGCTGTTAGCGTCATCCCAGAGGGGGCACTGAGAGATCTTAGAAGAGGTGGTGGTGGTGGACGGGGGTGTAAAAAGCAAACTGTCCCTGAGTGGACAGACACACAACACATTTTCTGATTACACTTTTTTCCCATTGTATCCTGAGGTCTCCTGGTGTTTAAATGGAGTGCTGTTATGACCTTCATAACTACAGCTGTCTATCTAAAAGTTACAATGGCACCTCAAGGCGGGAACTTTTTTTTGTAAGGAACTGAAAAAGGAGTAAAGTAGTATTGTGTTTTTGAGAAAGATTTTGTGACTGTGTGAAAAAAGTACAGTTATACAACATATAGGAATAATTGAATTGTCAACACTTCAGGAACTAAACGGCAGCCCCTTTCACACATGTCCTGCAGCCCTGAGTTGAAAAACATTAAAGGTCCCCTATTATACTGTTTTTCATCAATATATTATAGGTCTCAGATATATACAAAACATGTCTCTAAAATACCAAACAGATCATTGTAGCATGCCATAAACCTCTCTGTTTCAGCCCTGTTTCAAAAGTGCTGATTCTGACGCAGAGATCAAGGAACAGACGTGACAGCGGCACAGAGACGCAAGGATTTGTGTTGTTTTGAAAAACACTCGTTATCGTCATGTCAGGTTTTTGGTGGATTGCAGAGTATGAATGTCCTCTTGCTATTTTCAGTTGATAAATACGTGTGTAAAGTTTGTGAAGGCAGGAGGAAAAAGCTTCCGCGATCACCGTCACCTCTGTTCCTCCAAACCCCGCCCCCCCCCGTAAAATAATGAGTGACAGGCTGATAGGAACCTGATATAAACTTTAGTATTCACTTAATCACTGATTGAGATATGATGAAGCTAACTTAATCTCATACATTCATGGGATTTATATAACAGTGGAAATGATGCGCCGGTGAAGATGGCCGCATCGTCTTTGTGCTCCTCTCCAACTTTGCCCATTTTCGTATTTTGTACATATTTATTTTACTTTTGCCGTTTTACTTTTAACATGGTTCGCAACATGCAAGCCGACCGCACCTACTCTGCCATACAATATAGCAGAGACGAACTTCTTCAATTGCGAAACTTTGTGGACAATAATAACCCTCCGACAGACAATGGAGATTCGCCATGGCTACCTGTTGCTGTTCTACCTGAGAGACGCAAGAAGAAAACAAAGCGTGGATGCCGGGCCGGGCTGCTGGTCAGACTGAGGAAACGAGAGAATCGACCCACTCTTCCGAGTATTCTACTGGCTAATGTTCAATCCATTGAAAATAAACTAGATGAACTCAGAAGCCGGATTGCTTTTCAACGGGACATTAAGAACTGTAACGTGTTAATTCTCACTGAGACTTGGCTCAACCCCGGTATCCCGGACTCCGCCATTGTTCCTGATGGATTCTCTATTTTTCGTCAGGACCGGACTGCTAACTCGGGGAAAAGTAAGGGAGGCGGTGTGTGTGTAATAATAACAACTGGTGCTCAGATGTGAAGATTATTTCTTCTGACTGTTCCGCTCATCTAGAGCACCTCATGATCACATGCCGGGCTTTTCATCTGCCGAGGGAATTCACATCTGTTGTGATAACAGCAGTGTATATCCCCCCGCAGTCGCTCGCCGACAACAACACGGCACTCGATCAGCTGTTTGGGATTATTGATAAAACCGAGACTTCACGGCCAGATGCGGCGTTCGTTGTGGCCGGAGATTTCAACACCGCCAACATGAAGAAGGTTTTGCCAAAATATTACCAACATATCAGCGGCCCGACGCGCGGGGGAAACATACTGGACCATGTTTATTCCCCTTTCCGAAATGGATATAAGGCTCTCCCTCACCCTCCCTTCGGCAAATCAGACCACATCTCACTGCTGCTGCTGCCTGCTTACAAGCAGAAACTTAAAAGGGACAGACCGGTAACAAGGACAGTACAGCGATGGAGCGAGGAGTCAGATGCAGCACTGCAGGATTGCTTTGCATCTACGGATTGGAGTGTGTTTTAGGACAATAACATCAACACTCACACGGACACTGTCATCTGCCACATTGGGAAATGCATCGATGACGTGGTACCGAAGGTTTCTGTACGGACATTCCCAAATCAAAAGCCCTGGATAAACTGCGATGTGGCAAGCTGAAAGCGCGCACTATCGCGCACAGAGCTGGAGATTTGGAGGAGTACAGGAAATCTAGGTATGATCTCCGGAGAGCAATCAGCAATGCAAAGAGACAGTACAAAGAGAAGGTGGAATCTGACTTCAAAGGCTGTAACACCAGGAACATGTGGGCGGGACTAAGGACAATGACTGACTACAAAGGAGCAGCGGGGGGTGCTGCGGGAGTGTCTGCGTGCGCATCTCTCCCAGATGAGCTGAACAGTTTTTTTGCACGCTTTGAGAGCAGCCAGGCTGTGGTACAGAAGGACCAGGAGCTAGAGCCCTGCCCTTTTGTTTTAAACAGGGCAGATGTGTGTATATCCTTTAAAAGGGTTAACCCACACAAGGCTCCTGGACCTGATGGCATCCCTGGCCGTGTTCTCAGGGTGTGTGCAGTTCAGCTGGCAGAGGTGTTCACAGACATCTTCAACAGGTCCCTGTTGCAGTCTGTAGTCCCCACATACTTCAAACACTCCACGATCGTTCCTGTCCCGAAAAAGACAATAATCACCTGCCCCAACGACTACCGCCCAGTAGCACTCACCTCCATCATAATGAAGTGCTTTGAGCGGTTAGTCAAATCATTCATCACCTCCTCCCTCCCTGAATCTCTGGACCCCCTGCAGTTTGCCTACAGAGCAAACAGGTCCACAGACGACGCCATAGCCCTCACCCTCCACACTGCCCTCTCACACCTGGACCCGAAGAACAGGAACACATATGTGAGAATGCTGTTCATTGACTACAGTTCAGCATTCAATACCATTGTGCCCTCCAAACTGGCCATCAAGCTCAGAGACCTCGGGCTCAACAGCGCCCTCTGTGACTGGATCCTGAACTTCTTGACGGGCAGACCCCAGGCAGTGCGGGTGCGAAACATCACATCCTCCACCCTGATTCTCAACACCGGTGCCCCTCAAGGCTGCGTGCTCAGCCCTCTCCTCTACTCCCTGTTCACTCACGACTGCGTGGCCACACACAGCTCCAACACCATCGTGAAGTTTGCTGATGACACAACCGTCATCGGCCAGATCACAGACGATGACGAGACGGCGTACAGAGAGGAGGTCGAAAACCTGACATCTTGGTGCCAGGATAACAACCTCCATCTCAACGTCAGCAAAACAAAAGAGCTGATTGTGGATTACAGGAAGCAGCAGGGAGAGGGACACGCCCCCATCGCCATCAATGGGACTACGGTGGAGAGAGTCAGCAGCTTCAGGTTCCTTGGGGTCCACATCACCGAGGACCTGACATGGTCTCTTCACACCACCACCATCACCAAGAAAGCTCGACAGCGGCTCTTCTTCCTCCGCAGGTTGAGGAGGTTCAAAATGGATTCCAGGATACTCTGCAACTTCTACAGGTGCACGATAGAGAGTATCCTCACTGGCAGCATGACGGCCTGGTACGGCAGCTGCACCGACCTCGATCGTAAGGCTTTACAGAGGGTGGTGAAAACTGCACAGCACATCACCAGGACGGAGCTGCCATCCATGGAGGACCTTTACTCCCAGCGGCTCAGGAAGAAATCACTACGGATTATCAAAGACCCCCATCACACCAGCCACAAACTGTTCTTTCTATTGCCGTCTGGCAGACGTTACCGCAGCATCCTGGCAAGGACAAGAAGATTCGGAGACAGTTGCTTCCCGCGGGCAGTGAGACTGTTAAAAAATTGAACTGTTGAAACAACTTCAAAACATTCTTCAGCTACTCAATAATATGTATCTAATACCTAATATATATATATCATTCCAATAACTTGTATATAGACTCGTACTGCACTATTCCACATCATCACTTTATTTTATAACTATTTTTCTTTTTGTATTGCTCTTGCTCTTATTGTTATTATGTTATTATGTTGCATTGTTGGAGAAGCCTGTGACATAAGATTTTCAACTACATAATTACTCTGTAGCTATGTCAGATTGACAATAAAGAACCTTGAACCTTGAAGACAGAGAATGTAAGTGTGCACCCACATGCACTATTTTAGTTTGTATATGCTGTTTTAAATACTCCTGTTGTCTGCTGTGTTCAGACTTAAGTCATGTGTGTGATGCCACATTCAGGACATTCAGTGTCCTTTTTTTAAACAGAAGACCGTAGCTAGAAGCTGCAGCTAGACTGCAGAAGTATTAGTTTTTAGTTTTTGAGGATGGAACAATTTCACACACAGATATAGGGAGGCTAGACCTATACAATTGATTTATTATGGTTTATAATTTCATGTCATGACAAAGAAAAAGATGGCTGAACTCTTCAGTGTCAATCCTGTGGAGATGGAGGTTATACATCTCCAAAATCATGTTCAGCTTAAGTCTCAGCAAAACTCAGAACATTTCTGGAGCCTTGTAGACCCAGAAAACTATAAGAACATTCACCAAGCAGCACTGAACATGTCTGCTTTATTTGGTTCTGTTCTACATACCTTTGTGAAGCAGCTTTTTCTGACATGAATGTCATGAAATCTTAACACAGAACAAGACTGACTGATGGACATTTAAATGACTCTATTAGAGTGAACCTAAGTGGGTACACTCCAGCATACACCTGCATGGGCGTAATTTCCACTGGGGACAGGGGGGACATGTCCCCCCCACTTTTCAAAATCCTGTTTGTGTCCCCCCCACTTTTCAAATGTGTTTATTTTTTACGCAAGCGGTCCTCGTCACGGAGGAGCGTCTGTGTGTGTGTGGCACGAGTGCATTTTGTGAGAGAGAGATAGAAAGAGAGAGAGACAGAGAGAGAGAGACATAGAGAGTTACGGGGGTTGTTGTTAGCATTTGGTGCTAGCTCGGAGCTAACGGAGATTAGTAGCTGTTTCAACAATAAGGAGAGCTCTTTCCTGTCAGACTTTGAGAGACTGAGAGAGAGAAATAGAGAGAGACAGAGGGACAGAGAGAGAGACTGAGAGAGTTACGTGGGTTGTTGTTAGCATCTGGTGCTAGCTCGGAGCTAACGGAGATTAGAAGCTGTTTCAACAATAAGGAGAGGGAGAGCTCTCTCCTGTCGGACTTTGAGAGACTGAGAGAGAGAGAGAGAGAGAGACAGAGGGACAGAGAGAGAGACTGAGAGAGTTACGTGGGTTGTTGTTAGCATCTGGTGCTAGCTCGGAGCTAACGGAGATTAGTAGCTGTTTCAACAATACGGAGAGGGAGAGCTCTTTCCTGTCGGACTTTGAGAGACTGAGAGAGAGAAATAGAGAGAGACAGAGGGACAGAGAGAGAGACTGAGAGAGTTACGTGGGTTGTTGTTAGCATCTGGTGCTAGCTCGGAGCTAACGGAGATTAGAAGCTGTTTCAACAATAAGGAGAGGGAGAGCTCTCTCCTGTCGGACTTTGAGAGACTGAGAGAGAGAGAGAGAGAGATAAATAGAGAGAGAGAGAGACAGAGAGAGTTACGGGGGTTGTTGTTAGCATCTGGTGCTAGCTCGGAGCTAACGGAGATTAGAAGCTGTTTCAACAGTAAGGAGAGGGAGAGCTCTCTCCTGGGGGACTGAGAGAGATCACGTCCGCTCAGTGAGGTAAAAGGATTAGGTTGTAAACTGTAGTCTAAATTATCTCAGTGGGTCTCAAACGGTTTGGTCATCTATGTAAACAAATATTTCCATATGTAATATTAGTTGTATATAAAATAAGTTAAGAAATCCTGTGTACTATAGGTCAGTACAAAATTAAAAAACACAGTTTGAAAGGGGAGTGATTAGTCAAATATGCATAAATAAAAAGAAAGAATGCAGACTAGGTAAAATAAAGATATAGAGAGGAGGTGATCAAATATGTGTTATTGCTTGTGAGCATATTCTAATGGTTTTTTGATTATTGAAATATATACAGTTCTGTTTCATTTGATTGTTGAGAGCTGTATCCATACATCTCTTAATGTTGCCCTCAAAGTGCACCAGATTGATGCATTCAACTTCAATTTAAAGACAAAAATCTTCCCGGGGGTGCATGCCCCCGGACCCCCCAACAGGAGGTAAGGTCATCTCAAATAAAACAGGTTCACATGGATAGGATACTAGATAAGTGTGCACACTCATTATATACACTGCACATTTTTCTTGGATTTGTTAACACTATAGTCCCTAATATATTTGTAGAAAGATAGGAAATGGAATTCAATTGAGAAAATGTTTCATTGCGGAGGACCCCCTGTTTTGTGTCCCCTCACTTCTCAAACCAAAGTTACACCCTTGTACACCTGTATGGTGGACTCCATGCAGTGCCATTCATCTCACTGACTGTAAAAAAGAGTGAATGCACTTATTTTACACATGTGCCATAAGATGCTTGTCAGGTGGTGATTAAGGACATTTATGTGAATTTTCAGTGATGTACTTACTATGTGGGCCATAATAATATGTGAGACATTGTCATTTTCTTGGACCTTGATGTGAAGTTAAGATTTTTGATAAGCTTTAGGTATTGCAATTTCACACGTGTACAAAAGTAGCTTAATTCAACTGATGAGGGCTATGTGAATAAATGTAAGCGATGTGATGGAAGTAGCTCTTGGCCACTTTCATTTTTTCAAAGTAGCTCTCAGATGAAGAAAGGTTGGAGACCCCTGCTTTAGATGAAAATAAGGTGCCACTCTCCACGCCCCTCTGAGAGATATTTGGTTAAAAAAAACACAATGGTGCTCTAGGAGGAGATTCAGGTGATAAGGTAAGGAAGTATGATGATTTTAACGTGGCTTGAGCTAAAATCATGCAAAACACGAAAACGTAGACATAAAAGGAACAGGATCTGGTTGAGAATGACCAAACTCAAGCGCACCATGTGACCGCGTAATCTGTGCCATCTGCCTTCTGCATACAGAGTATTTAACAGAAAGTCGGCATGCATTAGACACGGACTATCTTATGTTGCGTGCTACATATGTGATGATGTGCGTGCCTGATTTTCCAGATCTTCTCCAGAGAGAGAAAACAGTTATATATTGATCATTTGAAATCATTTAGATATTTGAATACACATTACCTGATCTACTTGTGCATTCATCTATGCATCCATCCTAGCAGTGTTTTCCTTTTCAACAAACAACTAGAATATGTTCAAAACAACGGTCTATGGGGCTTCAGTGATCCACTTTTTATTTTCACTGAAGTACATTTTGTTGCGAAGCCAACAAACCACCTTCAGACTGTGGTTTGGCAATGCGAGCTCATTAAACTGTCTCCTTTCTGTGGCACCAAATTAACTCTGTGGGACTGATAGCTCTGCTTCTGGCATCCAACACAGAATGCCATCAATCTATCCACTTGTGCTCTCTTTTCAGGTCTCTTTCCTACTTTTCAATTCATCTTTTGTCCATTTAGCCATCCACATATTTCTATATTCAATTTATTATGTTTCCTATCTTTGTAGGCTCTTCAGACCTCTTGTATGGGAGCACAGCTGTGCAGTTTATAGAATGTGTTTACCATTATGAGTAAAGTCTTACACGTCTGAGTGCTAAGTTAAATGATTGCTAGCACTCTTTAAGTTGAACTTTAGTAAAAGTGTTAAAGGATCGCATAAAGGATCCCCAGGTTGCGTAATATAAGCTAAACGGGCACTATTCAACACATTGGTGCACATTAGAGTTGTAACAGTATACGAGTATCATACTGTGTACATTTGCTCGACGCTCGTGAACTGTCAGCAGGAGGGCGGGGGGAGCCTCGCTGCGGGGAAGCAGTGTGTGGACCTCTTTCAACTGTCAGCGCAACTTACATGATGCGGTTTAAACAAATATAAATAATGGGTTTAAACGGCATAATAATAATGACGACCGTCCGTTCTGTGATTCTCCAGAACACACAGATGGCCAGTCCGCCCCTGTGTAGCATATTATTTTCGATGAGAGATGAGCAGATCGCCACTGGGCTTTCAACTAAAGACACAGCTGTACATTTGTACAGCTCCTTATGGGTAGCCTACTGCAATTTGTGAAGTGCCGGAGCGGCGTTCCGGCAGCACTACACCCCTGATCGTTTCACCACGGAGGAAAGCAGCAGCAAGTCGACTGGAGTTAAAGAGAGCGGGGCTGCGTTGCGTGCATGGCTTCCTTCTGCAGGTAACGGGGAGACGCGCTCTGGCGGCGGTCTCGTTCAGGATCCGAAAATAACATTTTAATATTTTGCACACTTATTCCTAGTGTGCAACTGGTTACAGTGCCGCGTGCCAATGGTTGCCGACCCCTGTATTAGATAAATAATTTGTAAGCCAGATGAGTGCTGTGGATGTTGTTTCAAAAGTTCAGGTGTTTAATAGTCTTATGGCCTGTGGGATGAAGCTGTCTGGTGGTCTTAGACCTGATGCTGCGGTATCGCCTGCCAGACGGCAGCAGACAGAACAGTTTGTGGCTGGGGTGATGGGGTCTTTTATAATCCTGAGGGCTTTCTTCCTGAGCCGCTGGGAGTAAAGGTCCTCCATGGATGGCAGCTCCGTCCTGGTGATGTTCTGTGCAGTTTTCACCACCCTCTGTAAAGCCTTACGATTAAGGGCGGTGCAGCTGCCGTACCAGGCCGTGATGCAGCCAGTCAGGATGCTCTCTATGGTGCACCTGTAGAAGTTGCAGAGTATCCTGGAGTCCAGGTTGAACCTCCTCAGCCTGCGGAGGAAGAAGAGCCGCTGTCAAGCTTTTTTGGTGATGGTGGTGGTGTGAAGAGTCCATGTCAGGTCGTCAGTGATGTGGACCCCGAGGAACCTGAAGCTGCTGACTCTCTCCACCGTAGTCCCATTGATGGCGATGGGGGCGTGTCCCTCTCCCTGCTGCTTCCTGTAATCCACAATCAGCTCCTTTGTTTTGCTGACGTTGAGATGGAGGTTGTTATCCTGGCACCAAGATGTCAGGTTTTCGACCTCCTCTCTGTACGCCGTCTCGTCGCCGTTGGTGATCTGGCCGATGACGGTCGTGTCGTCAGCAAACTTCACGATGGTGTTGGAGCTGTGTGTGGCCACGCAGTCGTGTGTGAACAGGGAGTAGAGGAGAGGGCTGAGCACGCAGCCTTGAGGGGCACCGATGTTGAGGATCAGGTTGGAGGATGTGATGTATAAGCTGAATAGTGAAAATATTTGATATATATCTTAACCTTTCATTAATCCATATAGTTTATACTATCTGCAGGTACTTGTGTATGTGTGTGTAAGAGAAAGCGTGTGTGTTTTTCTAAACATTTACTTCCAGATTTTCCCTGCCTGTACCTGTGTGTTGCTCCCTGTCTGCATGTGCCGAGGTGTTTATGTTTGTCAGTCTGTGTGTTTGGATGGATGTCTCAGCAGAGCAACATCACAGTTAGACAGTTGATTCAGACAGGCTTGTTTTGACAGAGGGTGAGGGTGGAGAGGAGAGAAAAAACAGGATGCATCCCTAAAAAGGCATCATCAGTGATTTTTTGAGCTGTCATATTAACAAAAAATATAGTCCTGAATGACACTTAAAATACAATATATGCTGTAATTCTTCAGTTGGGACTGATTTTGAAGTCACAATTAAAGGGAGCACAGAAATCCTTCTTTATGATTTATGCTTACTCAACTCCTGCTGCACTTTGGCTTCATCCCTCAGAGATTTGCTTGGAAAAAGTCATTTTGCTTCCTCGCATTTTTTGGAATTTATAAAAGAACATTGTGGTGACTTGGTACTGAATGATACAAGGATTTCTTTTTAAAATAAGCCATCTTGCCTTATGTTTGAAAGTCTTGTTTACTGTACTTATTGAGGTCATTCACCAGACACATGTAAATGACCTCTAAACACTATTACGTACCTCCACCTGAATTTAACGGTCCGCAAAGGTAAATAGTAACAATATAGATCTATGTAAATAAATATGTATAGTTATTGGTGGTTAAGGTTAAAGCTGTGGCTATATTTTGTAGTCTTCCGTTTAAGTGCTTTTTTATCTTGCAACCAAAAATGAAAAGACAAATTGTAACGGAAGAAAGCACTTGAGTGAAAAAAGAGAGTAAGGGACCAAAGAGCTTTGTCTTGTTCACTGAGCTCACAGGGGAATCCATACACAAACCCACACACAACGCGTCCAATTTTCCTGAACACACATGTGATTTTTCTCCCTTGTTTTCCCAGTGTGCCTCCAACACAACCATACGTTATATCAGCTGTGGGAGGAGTGCTTCTTGACAGGAAGTCAATGTAGGTCGAAATGATGGAAATTGTAGGCTTTTTTATTTGTATTTATAAACTTCATGGGAGATGTGCTGTAATTGGATAGAGTGTTTGATAGTTGGATGTTTTAGACGAAGTCCCTTTCATCTCTATATCACTCATCTCTCTCGTCTTTTCTTTTCTCAAACTTTGTTTTTTCCCCTCGTCCCCTCCGCTCTCCCCCATCTGCTTTCTCCCCCCCCCCCTCTGTCCTTCCTTCTTCTTCCTCACGTTTTTCTCTCTTCACTTCCCCACCACAGTCTCTCTGTTTGCAGCTTGCATATCTGCATGTCTGTGTTATGGCTGTGTGGGCGCGATCCTGTCAAAACCTGACGTGTGTGCGTGTGTATCTATAAAATTGTGTCAGCGTGCGCATGCTTTGCTTATGCATCTGTGTATTTCTGTGTGTGTGTGTGTGTGTGTGTGTGTGTGTGTGTGTGTGTGTGTGTGCAGTTGGGTTTTGGTGATCTTTGTGTTTGTTCTCTGTAAGTAAGCCAGCATGCTGTGAATGATGTTTGTTTTCAATGATATCTGTGTCCTGTGTGTATATCTTGTGTATATGTTTGTTTAAGAATGCTATACTTCTTCATTTTCCTGATCTCTCAGGCTTTTAAAAAAACGCCAAAAAAACGAAACAACAATTAATCTTTCAAAAATAAACGTCTATCTTTCCTTTGGATGAGAGAAAGAAGAAGAAGAAGAAGAAAAAAGTCAGCTTGTTTGATCGATTGTAAAGTCAAAGCTCAGCTTTGATTTTACCCCGCCTAATCAATGTGTCTTACACGAGCGTGCACTCCCACCCGCACACACACATACACACAGATAACTGCTTTAAGATTTCTTAGCTGCAGGTTCAGCTTTTCAAACGAGTCAAGAGTGTGAAGCCAAGTGCCTCTCACCCCGCTCCCTACTGTTTCCTCCCACTGTCTGTGGAAGAAAACTTTCTAAGAAGTGCTTTTCACTTGGCATAAGAGCGCTTTGCCCTTGTGTGATGGCTTTGTAAGAAGCTATTTTATTATTTATATGCATGCCTGATTTTTCAGCACGCTGTCTCTGGTATTTAAAAGTTGCTCTTTCAACCTGTATGGCCTTTAAAATGAAATACTGGTTAAGCTGCCTTGTTGCTTGGGTTAATGTGCGGACTGGGCACTTCAGTTCTACATCATACTGTTTGTGTTTTGGACGTTTCACTTTAAAAGCTTTAAAAAAAGGTTGAATTGATAAATAATTCCCAGAGTAGTGGTTTCTGATAATGCTTTACTCCAGAGATGTCATTTAAATCTAAAATACATTCAATGTGTGTGGGTGTGTTTTTAAATGTTGAATAATTGGGTCGGAGGTGTTTCCATCTTGCTAGTTTAGTCTGTTTTTGTTTGTTGCTCCTCTGTGTGTAAGCCCTGATTCGTCATGCACTTGGCACAACATAGTTGACATACTTGACCCTGACAGCCCTCACTTAGTATATTCTAACCGAACCCAGCCGTGTCTGTATGCTCTCAAAAAAACTACGACAGCCATGTTTTCCTCTCAACTGCCATCTTTAACAAGGGCTGTAGTCGTTCATACGTATCCGCCTGTCAGTAGCTGTCAGGGTCGGTGCATATGCAGTCATGACAGATAGAGCATCTAGAACTTAGCTAACTGTTTAAAGATGAGATATTTCCGCCCTGGTCCTTTTAATGTCCTATATGTCATGATTAATGAACAGAACTTGATGCATATTACCATAGCAACTGAATGAATGCATACATAATCACAAATACGAGAATCTGTGGTATGCATGCCTCTTCACACACTATGATTTTATAGGTAGAGATTCAGCTGTTGCAGTAGTCCTATAGAATTGATCATGTTTACACTGGTGAAACAGTCACATGTAGAGTAGCTAGTTCATAACAATGTGTTTTGAGAATGATTGTATCACTAATATGTATCTGGGTTTTTTCTAAGAGAGTGTGACCTCTGACTACATTTGTACAGTCTTGTAATGAATTCCTTGCAAAAGTTCTAGTAGTACAGTGTGTGTTGTTGAGGATGTGTCAGGGGGCCGTTAAATGTTATTGTATTGTAAGTTGGCTCTAAAATCTAAACGAGGTGGACAGAATAGTATAAGGACCCTGCAATGAAATGCAGTCCAGTAGAAAAACACTCCTAACTTTATGACCCAAAATGCATAATAAAAATACAGTCAACACACAAATAAGTAAGTAATCTTAACAACAAGTGATTATTTCAAGCGTATTTATACCAGCGCTATTATTGAACTACTGTATGTTTACGTTTTTAATAGATTCTGATCACTTTTCATGGTATCTCTCTCATTAATAAACACAACACAAAGGTTGTAGAACCTATCGAAGAAATTGTAAAAGTGCGGTTCAAAACTATGAACCATATTTGTTCCAGTCAACCAGCATACTGCACACTCCATAAATCTGCTGCTTCACACAGTCTAGGGAAAGTTGAAGACACAGCAGGGGATGACACAGGAGAGAGGCTCTGGTGGGATGTGATTCGAGTCCATTGGGTATACTGACGCATGGGACTTTGGTTACTATCTTTAGCATCAGAAGTCCCATTTTTTTACGTTGTGCTGGTTATGCAGCTGCTCCACCCTGGCCACATCCTGAGGGTGCTTCGGGAAACTCACGTTGTGCTCTCTTTTTTTAGCAGCTACGCGCAAGAAACAGTCTGATGACTACTGAAGGACATCTTGTTTAGTGCAACCTGGTTTGGTTCTGCTCTATAAAGCCCAAATTGTCTCGAGTGTAGGATAGATGCATTAGCACAACGGCTACAGAGGTTAGTGCTGTGCAGTTAGCGGAGCCATACAATACAGTATGTCCTGAAATTATAATTACTTAGCTCTCCTCCTCTCCACTCCTGGCTGAACAAGTGGCCGCACTCTCACATCAAAGCCGCCATTGAGAGGATCCATTTAGCAAACAACAAACCTCGTGACCTTCTCTCCACCTCTCACTCTGCCTTACTCTTGCACTCTTATGTTCAAGCTCTCATCCCTCTTTTTCCTCTCTCGCTCTCATCTGGCTCTCATGTCCTGTATCTGTCTCGCTCTCTACCTCTTGTTCTGTTCTCTGATACTGTTGCTTAACCTCTCTTCCTCTATTCATCCTCTCTGTCCTTGTCTGAAGCTGTCATCTCTTTCCACTCAACTCTATGTCTTTCATTGACCTTATCGTATACTAGCCAGAGGCTTGAGACAGGATGTTGCTACTAAGAGGAAACCAAGAGGACTCTTACAGAACCAATAATGTACCAGGAAACATGTGTACACATGCCAGCAAGTCTTTTATCTCCATGTACGATAAAGATCAAACATTTCCAATACAAAGTGAAAAGTTGCTGCCATGTCCGATTTCAGATAAGAGGGAGTATGACAAAAAGCAAGGACAAGGGACATGATGATAGGAAAGATCTGATGCCACAGAAAGCCTTGCTCTCTCTTTCTCTGTAATTCTATGAACTAATGGTGATTACACCTCTTAGCATACTAGAGTCTGACTCTTCATCACAAGAGCCAGGGTTTAAAGCCACTGGGAGAGACAGAGACATAGTATGAGGAAGATGGCAATTGCAAGAGAAAAGAGAGAATCATCACAAAGATGGCAAACATAGAGGCAGGAGATGGTGGGAGGAAGAAGAGGAACCGTAACATATTATTCATTTTGGGATTAGGAAAAAGGTAAATATGGAGAAGGAAGGGCAAAAGGTGAGGAGGAGACTGAATGAAGAAGAAGAGATGAAAGATGTGGAGAATAAATAGGGAACGGATACAATTTAAGTTTAGTTTTGTGAAGTCAAGTCCCTGGTTCATATGGACCGAGAAAAGCTGAGATGACGGTTTCACTCGAAGAAGGAGGGTTTAGGAAAGGGAGAGGGTGTGAGGGGGAAAAATGTCACTGTCAGTCACTGAAAGCAGAAACTGCGAGAAGGGGGGAAGTGGATATAGGAAGAAAGTTAAAGAGAGGAGCAGGTGAAATTGGAGCTGGAAGAGATGGATGAGATGCTGAGAGGGGCAAAAGAGAAAAGAGGAACAAGAAGAGAATAGCTAAGCAGAAAGGGACAGTACCCCTCCTCCCCAACCCAAACATCTTTTGCAGGTTGGAAGATGTAAAACTTTTCTGGAAAAACATTGAACGGTCAGGTTCAAAGGTGAGAAAGTAGACATTTCTCATTTTTGAATCTCCACACAAGTTCTCACGTCAAAACTGATTAAAACCTTTGAAAATAAGATGAACACCCTGCAATAACATGTCCAAAGAAGAGCAAATGGGGTTATTGGTTGAATTGAAATTAGCAAATCGTACATGAGAGATGGTAGGCAGCAGTGAAGTACCATAATTAACAAAGGTGTTACTGTTCAGATGATGTAATCCTGTTACACACTACACTTATTTAGCATGACAGTAGTTCATGGAAACAAAGCAGTGATTCACACTTACTTGTGCCACCTGCTTGACAAATTGGCTACAATTTATGCAGGCTATTGGATGTTCAACATGAGAAAAACTAGCAGAGAGGTGAGAGACAGAAAGAGTATGAGAGGCATTAACAGAGAGCTGATTCTGTTTTAAATCTACTTTTGCCCAAAGAGAGAGTTCCATCAAGAAGACAAAGAGAAGGAATAGAGAAACTGATTAAACCTGGAGAGAAAGAAGGAGTCTGTCTGACAAATACGAGAACGTGGTGAAAGAGAGAGAAAGAGAGACAGCTTACATTGATCTGCGGCGTAAAAAAAATTGAAAGACAGATAAGTTGTGGAACAGGCCATGTAATGTGTGGAAGGTACGGACAAGGTGATCATTCAAGCATTGCCCCAGACATTATTGGATAACTGGATTTCTTAACAAGTAATAAGGCAGCTGAACCCAGAGAGAAATGGAGCAGAGAGGCCAACAGAGAGATTTTCACGCTTTGCTTCAGCAAGTCCTTCAAAAAGTCCATTTAGACTGATGCAGGAAAAGGCAGGGGGTATTTTCTTTTAAGCCCTTTGTGATTGTGAATATATAGACGGCAAAAACGGAACAAACAAAAAGCTGCAAGTAAAACTGCAAGTATATCATAGCAGTTCACACCTAAAGCATTTGGAGGTGTCTTGAGGCCTGGGTGTCACATTGATTGTTGCCATGTCCTCAAAAGAAGTGCCCCTTTCCTGTCGGATTATGTCATGCACTGATTGATGCGTGAATGCGTTGGGCTAGCTAGAGGTCTGCCGAGGTCACGGGAAAGGCTGTGATCACTGAATTTATTTGGAATACACTGCCATTTACGTAGTTTTCCATTCCTTCTAGAACAGGGGTGCCACATTAGCATTATTGTTGCACTCAAAGGGCCAGCTGTAACTTTAAGACTATATAAATATACATATATAAATATATAATATATAATATATATAAAATAATGTATTATATTACATTATCACCCATTGGATTATTATCAGACAGGGTAATAACTTCATAATTAGGGTTAGGGTTAGTCGTTTCAGTGCGCATGTCACCAAATGAGATGCATTGTGGGCGATCTAGTTTATGGACAACGTGCTTCTGTAAAGCGGCATGTAACCGTATAATAAACGTATTATATTTTTGCAAGCTCTTGCGGGCCACATAAAATGAATTTCGGGCCAGATTTGAGTTTGACACCCCTGCTCTAGAACAACATTTCTCAGCATGCCGATGTTGAGTCGCCAAGTGTCAAATATGCATTTCTCTGACAATATAGGAATGTCTTGCCATGTTGCCTAAAAGGTCATTATTGATCTTGGACGCAACAATTGATCACGCGGTAAGGTAAACAATTGTCTTGTAGCTTTTGTTGTTTTCAAATGAAGCCATGTTGACCCTAAAGAAAGTCCATATGGAGGAGTAACTGCCTTAAGCCAGGCAGCATTTTTGGCGACAGAATAATATAAAATTCAGTGTTATTTGACATCAGCTAAACCTTTAACCGAACCAGCTGAGGTGGTTTTGACTCTGGTGTGCATTACATCCCACTAGTTTAGCTGACTGCAAGCTGATGCTGCATTACTTCTGATCGGCAGGATTGACTATATGCTTGGGGCAAATGTTACATCTCATTGGTGGAGACGACTACAGGTGCTTGATTTACTTTGGCGCCCCAATAATTGAATGTGAGATTATGCAGCAGGGCTACATTACAGTTGAAAGGCAATACAATTAACTTCAGGAGGAAACAGACTGCTTGTATTTCAGTTAAGCCTGGCGTCTTTGACCAATCGTTTCTGTTATATTTGACAAAATTAGTCAGTGATCAAATACCGGAAACTTCTTACAGTTTGATATTTATTGTTCTTACATTATATGGGACAGTTTCCATTAAGTACCTGGTTGCGGCTTATTAATTATATTATCTTCTGCTATCCAAAAGGGAGACAGCAGGCCTTTGTCCCGGCTTGGAAATCAGTTTACACCACATCTCACTTTCTCTCTCATTCTGTCATGTGCACTCTCTCTCTCAGGTTCAAGTTCATTCATATCTCTAGCTGTTGCATTTTTTTGCCTTTCCTCTCTTTACTTCATCATATATATTTTCCTCTCTTACACAAGTAAAGAAGCGGCGGCCAGTGAAGAATATGAACAGATGAACAGGGCAGCAATGGAAAAGAGAAGTGGATGATCAAAGCAAATGTAGAGCAGGAGGCTAAAAGGGGAAAAAGTACATTAAAGTAGATAAAGAAGTGTGGATGGACAATAGAGTATGCAAGGATAACGGGCAAGAGAAGAAAATAAAGAGGCATGGTGTTTCAAAAGATAACAGTAAAGAGAGGGTTAGCCATCACTGTGTGTGTGTTTTGTGTGTGTTGTGTCTATTGATGGTTATAAATAGATCCAGTTTAGCAATGTGATGAAGTTAACTACAAGACAGAGGAGAGAGGAAGTGTGCAAGTGTGAAGCTAGTAGGTGACAGTGCGCATGTGAGTCAGGTGTTTTCTTTTTTGTAAGAGCAAATGTCTCCTTGTGAGTGTGTAAAGGGCGCATGCATACGACGATGAGAGAAGAGCCTTTAAAAGCCATATTAGCGAGTGCCTTGAAAGCCAAGTGGCAGCTTCTATACTCCTTCATAACCACACACCCACAATCCAGACACACTCACACACATTAAGCACGTTATTCGGCTTTAATCACACAGTCTGTGTGTGAGTGTGAGTGTGTGTGTGCTTTTGTAAGGCAGCTTAATGTTGATAATGACGCACTCAGTAATAGATCTGTCATTCAACACAATTAAAGCAGCCCGCACACACTTGCAAACACACACTCTGAAGAACCTTCTTTGTCTGTTTCTCCTCATGATACACACACACACGCACGCACGCACGCACGCACGCACGCACGCACGCACGCACGCACGCACGCACGCACGCACGCACGCACGCACGCACGCACGCACACACACACACACACACACACACACACACACACACACACACACAAACAGTGGAAAGCAGCATCAATGTGCCATTATCAAGTCATCACATTTCCAAATTGACGAGTGTGTTTGCCGCGCTGTCACATTTACTTTAATTGGTGTGCGCAAATGACACACAATGACACACGAACACACTCGCACGTGCACAATTTCTTTTGAATTGTGAAAATGTGATGCTTGTATTAAGGATTAGGTCACAAGCTGTCACATTTCCTCCCCAGTTATAATTAAGGGTTATGTAATACAATACTGCCAAACACACTGCTAAGCTCACAAACTCACAGCCACATGCACTTCTAGATACACACACTGCGACACACATCTATGCACGTAAACATGCATTCTCCTCACACATTTACGCGTACACTTGAAAACCAACGCGCACATAGAAACACACACTTGCACATGTTAAATAGAGAGAGCGGATGTAATGCATGCTACCTCTGGGCAAGAGAGGCTCGTGAATAATTGAGACGACGTCCTGAAACAAGTGGTCACACACAGCCTTGCACACAAAACACACACGTGTATTGTAATAGCATGGGATGTGCATCATGGCCTGTTAACACTTGGTAAAATAAGCCGCCAGGTAACAGGGAATGTAGACAGCCAATGATGCTGGAATTTCTCCTGCAGTCATTTACTGAATGAACAACCCCATCCATATGACACCAGGCATAGACGTGGGAAATCAGCAAGTATAATCCATTAGCTAGGGTAGCTTTCTATCTAATGACAGCACAGAGTGGAACAAACTGAGTTACAAAAAGGTATAGCTCAACATTTGATGCATTAACTCACACGCACGCTCACACACCCATACATACATACACAGAAATAATGTGACAAAAGCAAATGGATATTATGATACCCACGTAAAAGCAGACAGTGAGAGTAAAACAAGCAGTGACTGTACTTGAGGGGAAAACTCACCATAGCATTGTTTCAATGGAACCATAAACAAACTGAAAGCTAAAACAAGGATTATAGTAGCTTTCATCACCGTGGAGCCACCTGCGGACACAATCCATAAGTGCCCTGAGTGCTTTTACCTCCAGCCAGAAGACATTAAGCAAAAATTACAAAGTAATTGTTTATATACAGTGTCAGATAATGAAACAATATCTAGATTCACTTTATAAAATGCAGCCCTCATATTATTAAGGTCAAAGCAGCTGCATTTAATACAACTTTGATGTACTCTTATGCATGGATGAGAAGAAGATTAAAGGACCCCTTTTATTGTGTTTTGAGTTCTTCCTTCCCTGTAGTGTGTTAAATAGTCTTGTGTGTGTGTATATGTTCTGCAAAGGCTAAAATCCCAAAGTTAACTCCAGAAGGAGATTCTCCCCGAACACTCCCGCCCCCTGCCTGAAACGCCTCGATTAGACTCCTTTGTTTATTTGTGACATCACTACGTAACATCTCTTAGCAGTTAACCAATCATAACAGAGACAAGAATTTTAAACATTAAAGCATATACAGTATATAAACATGTCACAGTATAGGCACAAAATGCCAATACAGTATGAACCAGAATAATACGGCCCCTTTAAAGTTTTTTAATTGTTTATATGTGTTTCTCACACCTAATTTTAGCACAGTAGCAACACATTTATGCTGGGATATCTACTATTGATTTCCATTACTATATTTAAAAGCTCATCAACACAAACTGTCATGTAACATTGCACTTTGTTATTGCACAATATAAAGCACTTGTTGCTCCTTTAAGGACTTATACAAACTGGAAAGAGGGTACAGTGATAAGTGAGTTAAGTGGATAAATGACCTTTTCTTTCAGCTATGTGAGAGAGGTAAATGTGTAAAGATGCAGAAAGGCAGCTGAGAAATGTCAAAGGCAATGGAGAAAAAAGAGAAAAAACAGCCAACAAAAATGTGCAGACATGATTAATCAAAGCCGGACCCTAGCAATTGTGGGTTTTTCTTGTCAATGTCTATGGTTAGTGTCATTCATTTATGGTTAATGTTTTAAACATATTGCAAAAATGTACACTTCCTCTAACTTTAAACCATAAACTTAAAATCTTACCTTTAATGTCTCTGAAATCCTCTGACATAACTTCAGCTGATAATGACATCGACACCCCACACCCTTTTTATTGCACAGGGAACTTTGAGTGAGGGGTAAGAGATGGAAAGAAAGACCAATGGACGTTAAGATAAATAGATAACTTGGCTCTCAGCCATCGGATGAGGGAGACAAAGATTGGGGCGGTCTGAGAACGAGAGTGAAATAGTGGTGGGGGGGAGAGATGGATGAATGAATAAATGGGATTTCAGTCTAGTCCCAAGCCATGGGAATACAGGAAGAACAAAAAAATGGATGGCTTGAGACGAACATGGAAATGAAATGAAACATGGATAGATGGATGGTAATGGGGTTTTAGGGTAGTTCAAAACCATGGCAATGAGAAAGAGATGGATATGGATAGATAGATGATAATGGGATTTCTGTCTAGTTGTAAGCCATAGGACTAAGCTTCACGTTTGTTGTGACTGACTGAAAGCTGCTTACAGTGCATACACTGTGCTAAGCCGAATGTCACATTAGTTATTTACAGTAAGCCAGAACATTACTTTGCCACTGCACATTAATGCATGTTATCAAAGAGTTGTGGGGGGCTCCCTTATATCTGATGCACAATTTGTTAACTGTACTGATGTTACAATCTGAAACATATCTATAAAACAAAATGCCCCACAGCCATACAAATAACCATCTGGATATATTACCAAGCCTTTTAATCCTTCACGTTTGTTTTTTCCTCTGTATTTCAAGCTTTCTTATTTCATTACTGTGCACTGATACAATCAAGAAAGTGTCTAGGTGGAGCATTTTTCCGAACTGTTAAAAATGCATGTGATAGTCTGGCAAAGCCTCTGGCTTCTCTTCCCATCCAGCCAATAACTGGTTTGTGACTCACTATGAGGCGACTTAAACAATGACAATTATATTGGTCTATTGCTATAGCAACTGTCTATTTTCCCTTTCACATTGCTGTCACCCACCTTGCTGCCATCAGAATGCCAGTTATACATTTCATCTCCAGTTCGATGATCAAAGAGCAAGTTACAGCAGATCCTGTGGACTGGTAGACAGAAAGACAAAAACAAGAATGGAGAGAAACAGAACTGATTTGAGAGGTGTTTGATTATTGACATGGTTTTATCATGGCTGTATTTTAACTGGTATATCGCAACACCCGTATTTGGAAGTTCCAAAGGCATTCTTTTGTGAGGTGTGGACAGAAAGTTGTTTTTGATTGTACGTGACCTTCTGTGTCCTCCACATTCAGACTCTTTCCTTCACAACATGTACAGAGAGAGATGGGAGAATATACTGCAGGAGCTAATAGTTGAATGTCTGTGTGTCCTCCACTGCTGAGGCTCCATAGATCGTGGACGAGTGTGTGTGGGTGTGTGTGTGTAGCTTGTTGAAGTTAGGAGGTTTAGAGGACATCCAATATCAACTCTCCAGGAGCCCAAAACGACCACTGATCCAGGGATGGGGAGAAAGGGAGGTGAGACACTTTTACACGATTCGGTTGTATGCTGACAGTGCATCATTTGGATCTTTTTGGGGGTTATGATCATCAGGATGAAACAGTAATAAACCTATTACCATTTTAGAAACATAATTCTCCATCGGCTGTGAAGACGTTTCTTCACGCTTTTTGTCGTGTCAGCAGGAAGTCTACTTTAGGGACTGTGAGTTCACCAGTTCATGCACACATATAAACACACACACACTTACAGCTCATATGGTCAGTTCTTTAAATCTTAAATCAGTTCAGAGGAAGGACAGTAAAGGAACGGGACAACTGCCCGGTCTCTGTATCCCTCTTTTTCTTTCTACAAAAGAGAAATAAATTGCTTTTGAATCATTTAGTAGAAACAATGGCTAACCTTCCTTTTTCTCTCGCTCCTCTCAGATCCTTAATGTAAATAATTAAACACGATGTCTGTGTAGGGGGAAGTTTACAGTTCAAGGTTGATTAAAATGAGTTGTTTTACAGTGTGTCTGTTTTGTTTAAAATCAGTGGTAAGTAATAAGGTTTAAGTAACTGATATTCCATACATACATAGATTACATTGATTGATCTTCTTGCCCAACCTTTAGCAAGAGTACCTCATTAAATGCAGTATGGCAAGTCAATTAATTTGATTATAATTATGAGTGTAACCAAATTGTCAAAAGTTGATATAACATTGAATCTTGTATAGTTTGACATCATAACAATATTTGCTTAAGTTATTCTACATCGGTAATGTCCAAGTGAAGTCTGTTTGTACGAGTGTAAAAGCGTAATGGTTTGAACACAGTAAAACCTGAAAAATTGTTTTAAACAAGTTTAAATGTATCTGAACTGTGCAGTCAGTTTAATCATTGCAGACACTTACCACGCACGCACGCACGCACGCACGCACGCACGCACGCACGCACGCACGCACACACACACACACACACAAGCTTTTATTTGCTGTTGGCAATTGCCAATTACCTTAATAATGGTGGCTTGTTTCCTCTATCTGAGTCCACAGGGCTCTTAGCCAATCAGAAAGTGTGATGCTTCCTAGTCATGAAAACACCAACATTGTGTATCGGATGATTGTGTGTAAATATAGTTGTGTGCTCTGATCTAAACATACTGTAAGGGTATGCTTGTGCGGACTGTACCTGTATATGTGACTGTGTATGTGTGATAGTGTGTGTTGTTGATCTCAATTTGTATTTATCTTCTGTATGCAACCACATGCAATAATGTGTTTCTATGTATATGTATATATTCTGTGTGTGTGTGTGTGTGTGTGTGTGTGTGTGTGTGTGTGTGTGTGTGTGTGTGTGTGTGTGTGTGTGTGTGTGTGTGTGTGTGTGCCCTTTTGTATGCACATGAGCGTGTGTGGAGGAAAGGTAGGATTACCAGCTTGTTGTTGCGAGATAGGGTAGGATTACGAGTAGAGAAAAACAGGGGAAGGAGGAGAGCGAAGGCATGACGTGTGACAGAAGCTGAGATAGAGAAACAAAGAGGTAGATGGTGTGACAGTGAGTGGGAGGAAGTCAAGTTGAAAAAGAGAGGTGGGTAGGCAGTTGGAAATTAAAAACAAGAAGAGCAGGTAAGGGAAAGGTAAAAAGAGATAGAGGACGCGAAGGGAACAGGTACAGACTGTACAGTATATGGCCATTGCAGGTATCAGTGATAACCATTTCAGAAAAAGATGGACCGAAAGTTGGATAAAGGATCAGCTCCTCTCGTGTCCTTTAGGCTGATATGATTCTAGAGGAAGTGTGTAGTTTCGAGCGTAGCCCTTATTTAATGAACTCCATGTAACAAACACTGTGCTGTTACTTTGGATTAGATTATAGTGATAACAGAAGGTCTATGTTGCACTTCCAACCTCACTTGTGGGCCCACTTTAATTAGTAAGAGCGACAACAAAATGGTAGGCTTAACCTTATGGTTCCTCCCTCATGAAACAGAAGAGGGTGAGAGGAAGTGGTGCTTTTACACCAAGCATGGGCACAACACAGTTTGAGCACATTAAACAAGTGAACCATGGTTTGCTAAAAGAGAAAACCGGAGCCCTAGTGCTCTTCAAAGGGAACTCTAATGTGATGTGTTGCTTTTAAAAACACAGTTTGTAAAAGGTCTGAGTAGTATTGATCACGCTCGATTGGGCTTTGGCTGAATGCAGGTATACAGCCAGTACGGAGGGAAAAAGTGGGCAATAACCGAAAGTTAATAATTAAACCCATCGTTTATCATTATGCAATTTAGCTTTTTATTATCTTAAAATCAGCTTTTAAACTGGCTGATTATAAACCAATCTTGATATTGACTGTATCTCTGAACTCTAACTCCATTCATACTAATTTATTGCAATGAAGAAAGGGAAAATTAACTCACCTGTTTATTCCCTATGATCGTCCTCGTATATGGGTTACCAGATTCCTTGTACACTGATTGAGGTTCAGAATAATTGACCTATTAAGACGCGCCACTCCTCAATATAATATTCTCTGTGGTTGTGTAGAAATATCTGTTAAATTAAAGGAAGAGACAGGAGGGAGAGAGTTATTGCTGGAGTGTGTTGACAGTTGTCTGTCTGGGTGCTGCGAAAGGTTAATCTTGTTGTATAGATATATTAAATGGATAGAAGCTCTGCTCTTAGGAGAAATATAGATAACACAATTACATATGACATATTGACCGCTCTGCTTGTCCCTTTCCTTCTCTTGAATACCATGGCTTTTCCATTGCTTACTATAAAGTGTCCTTCTTTCTTTTGTTAAATATTTGGCATAAAGATCTGTGAACTGATATTTTAGCAAATTGGGAATGAATGGAACATATTATTTAGTTACATATGAGGTTAATACCATGACTTAAATACAAAGTTGAGAGCTAGCAAATATATCAATGATTATTTTCTAGATTTAGGTTTGACTTGTTTCTTTGCTGTTGTCCTCTGGCCCCAATCAGCATGTTGGAGTAAATCATGTAATGTCAATAAAGCGACTTCAAATAAGACGCTGATTTAAACATCAACTTTGAAATGCACAACTCAAACCAAATCCTACCTGCACAGCAGTGGCGGCTGGTGGAAAATATTTTAGGTGGGGCTGTGGAAATGGTGATCAAACAATACTAGAGGGGTCCGGGGGGATGCTCCCCCGGTAATTTTTTTTGAGAAAAGACCCCTTAAATCATGACTTCTGGTGATGTTAGAGGGGGGGAGAAGGACAATTTGAGGCTTAAAAATATGAGAAGACTGATCAATACCTCCATAACTTCAGTGTGGTTAGCTATGAATCTTCCAAAACTTCCAAACACCTTGTCCTGGACATAGTTTCTACAGCATAAACTGTGCAACAGTACAGTAGGCCCACACAAACTGCAGAACACCGGGGCTTTGGGAACACTGATTTAATTCCCATTTAACCTGTTAAGGGGCTTTTTTCCCCCGTTTTTTTTCTCACAAAACTGTGTCTCAGGGCTTCTTAAAATGTAATAAACTATTCATGTGTCCTACTCAGAGGAAACGCATCTAACTGATGATATGAACCATGTTTACCGAAACAAAACACAAGTCTCACAAGAAGCGTCTAAATGAGCCCTGAGCGAAAAAATGCTAACGCACTCTAGGTATAAATCAATCGATATACTTATCGGATATGCACAAACAAGCTTACAAGCTGAGATTCCACATATTCTAGAAATATAAGTATCATCACTGAGCGATCAGAACTCGCGACAGCGGAAGCAAATACAGACATCACACGACGTAGCTTTAGGTAGCAAAACATGGAGATATGCTCACCTTTTGCAGAATAACAATTCTGATCAAAAACGAGAAAAACGCAGCTGAAGGTTAATCCATAAATTAATCCAATGTGTCTGTCACTTTGAAAAATGATTGATGATCCATAATTCCATTTTTATGTCAAAAACTGAGTTTTCATTAGCTGCTAAATGGTAGCTTCCAGAGTGTATGACAGCTTCCTGTTTTGTCTCCTTGGATACGAGTCCAAACAACTCACAGACTGCACCGGGCGCTCACGTAGGAGCCCTGTGACCATCATATTTGACGACGCTGATTGGCTGAAATTATTTTATTAACTATTTTTTTTTTTCGCAGCATAGTTTACACGTTACAGATAGCAACAGTCAGCTGCTAGTGGCTGCTGCTGCACTGGTTGAGGGCTCCTCTCTTAGCGCCCAGACGAGAGAAGGTACACGGGCAAGGCCAGGCAGGAAACATGTGACTTATCAGTAACTTTAGACATCGTAACACAATTTTAAACGATATTTTATTGTAGATTATACATTTTACTGATACCAATTATATAATATTTACCTTGTTCATTAAAAATAAAAATAAAAATATATATGTTTTTTAACCTGTTTCACGCCTTCCCCCCGGTACCGGGCGGATAAACGCGTAATTTGCAGGAAACAACGTCTAAGGAATCTTAATATTGAATAAAACTATGAATGTGTTATATCCATGTAACGGGAAGAAACTCAGCTAACTGATCTTTTTAATTTTTTTTTTCAAAAAAAACCCACAATGCTAGCACTCAGCCTCTGAATTAGCCTTGATCGAAAAAACGGGACCGACAAAGGCACATAAACTCACTCAGAACTCCCTTATTACTTATCCTAGATGCACAACCAAACACTATTTTTTGGTGTCCTGGAGACACTGAATCTAACGGTGCCCACCTCAACACTCAGTGATAAACATTCGCGACGCTATCAACGAAAGCGTACATCATCACATGTGGAGCCAAGAAGCTAAACATGTAAATATGGCTTACCTTGGTCAAAAGTGGTCTTCAATGGCATTAAAACGATAAAAAAAACGATGCTGCAGTTAATCCATAGGTTCATCCTATGTGTCTGTGCCTTCTTTGAAATTATTTCTGATAATCCATAAGCAATACAACTGCGTTTTAGTTTCCAAACTCCAGAAGGAGACATTCCTCCAGTTTAGTTTCGCTTTCCACACGCGAAGCGGCAACATTTTTTCTTTACAATGTGTGTCTATGTGAGTATCCTCCTTCGATTCTATTGGCTCTAACGGTCACAAGGGTATGTCAACCAACCAGATCGAGCAAGGGGGGCCAGAGATAGGTCAAATCCACCCAAATGACCCCAGATGGCCCAGTTTTTGGCTAAATCTCTCTAAAAAGGTCAAATTTCACTTGTTTTGCATCAATCTTGATACAGGGTACTTATTATATGTTGTACTTTGGATTCCTAAAGCTTTTAGTCTACTAACCCATCATCCAAGGGTAGTTTTCACTATCTGTAAAAAATAATTTTTGGACGGACACTATAATTTACAGTTTTTTACTATGTAAAATCTGAATTTTCTTTAAAATAAAAAACATTTATATTGATTCTGACACTTCTACATCCAACTCACAGGTTTATCATTACTTTGAGAAAAGATTATTAATTTAACCCTTTTAGAAGGGAAGATATGGTCATTTGTTCTGGGAATGTCATTTTCGAGCCTGAGACCTGAAAAACAGGCTCAGAGTGGAACAGGTTAAAATATATTTTTTATTTTTATTTTTATTTTTATTTTTATTTTTTAATATGGGAAGAGGTGGGGCGGCGCCCCTAGCGCCCCTATGGACCGGCCGCCACTGCTGCACAGTATGTGTATGGGGAAACCCAAACCCAGATCAATAGTATTGGTGCTGCAGGATGAATGGATACACTATCTTGTTGTACCTTATGTGCTAAAATAGTCATTTTATAATACAGTGTCAGCTGGGATTATCATCTTCTTATTCACAGAATGGTACAGCTGTTTGGGATCATTTTCATTACCTAAGGTCACCTTGAAGGTCGAGGTTTCTTCTATTGGTTTTTAGTTTTATTTTATAATTTTCTGCTAACACCATTACGCCCTTCACCTACTGCAACTCTCCCGTCATAAAATGTGGACGTTTGCAGTTGTACTCCCAGTTTACTCTGCTCCAGTATTCATTTTGTTGGAAAGAATACCAAGGTGTAGTATTATTAAAATAATAATATTTATATTATTGTTTGTTTATATTTTGCTGTGAACTGGCATCTGTCTGAGTGAAATGAATGCAGAGTGAAGCAATAAAGGTGGAAACGGCTGGCTTCCTGAGCATTATGCTAATCAGCTGTCACTTATACATTCATCCTACTGCCACTGTCTGCCGAATGTCACCCCATAAAACACACACACACACACACACACACACACACACACACACACACACACACACACACACACACACACACACACACACACACACACACACACACACGCAAATGTTACATGAATATCCACAAGTAACTCTACTGTACGTCCATCTACAGTATGTCTCTATAGCTGTTAGTCCTTCTTCCTTTTATTTATTTATTTATATATATACATGGTAAAAATAAAAGTATTTTGAATGTCAATCCATTGAACCAATTAGGTACTCATTAGGTACTCAAAAAATGTATAACTGTTCGACAAAACCTAATTGTCTCTTAACCAATACTGTATGTCTCAATTCCATGAGACTTTGTTTATTTCATAATAAAGCACTAAGGAGTCTTTAAAACATGTGTTTACATCTCTGGGTACAAATTATGGATGATTTCAAGTTTGTTCTGCAAAGTATTTTCATCACAGCAGGGAGACATCTGGCAGTCAGAGCAGCCATGACACACACACACACACACATGCGCATGCGCACGCACACGCACACGCACACACACACGCGCACCTACACACACACGCACACCTACACACACGCACATGCACGCACACACACACACACACGCACACGCACACGCACACGCACACGCACACACACACACTCTGAAGTTACACTTAGTACATCCAACCAGCTGTTACTTGTGTGTGACATCATCACACCTGCAGGTGAGACACAGAAGTGACAAGTGAGAGAGCTCTCTGTCTCTGGCCCAATCCCAAACCACGCCCTACACCCTACCCCTACACACTACCCCTCCGTTTGCACATTAAGTGCTGTTCCAAACCAATGAGTGTGGAGCGGTGTGGAGGGGGAGTGGGCTATCAAGCCATCAAACAGCGAGTCTGCATCGGTGCTGACTTGAGACCGGTCTCTACCTGACCGGTCTCAACGCTGTGTGTCCGTCAGGAAACACGCTGTTTACAAGTAGTACCAGCAAACATCCGCTGATAAATTGCGATGTTAACAACCTCATGATAACCTCATATTTTTTTAACTTAGGATCGTATACCTGTGTTTGGTCAAGAAAAAGGTAAATGTGTGCATTTTATTATAAAGTTGTGTATATTTACAGACTGTTGCAAAAACTAAGAAGCTTATAAACATCAGGTTTAAAACTAAAAGAGCTTTACAAAAAAGTAAGTACCGTTGTTACATACAGTTACGGCATTTCCTGTTTCTGCCGGAGAGAGGGGAGTTTGTCCCAAAGCTTGCCACTGTATTTACTCCCTCCATCTGACAGGAGTGAGCCTTGTTGAGCTGAGAGTGTCACTCCACGGAGTTCACTCCGTCACGGAGGGGGAGTGTGTAGGGGTAGGGTGTAGGGCGTGGTTTGGGACTGGGCCTCAATCTCACACCGGAAATTGTGAGATCTTGGAAAGAGCATTGTGTGATTGGAATGTGTGTTTTGTGTGTGTATGTTTGCACCTTTTGATCCGCAATTGTGTTTGTCTTTTTGAGAAGAAGATATCCTAAAATAGAGCAGCAGCTTTTCAGATGCATGTGATTGCATTTTTGGTTGAATACATTTAGAATGTTTGACTTTAGAAAGTTTAGATGCACTTTTTCTTCTGGAAGGGTTGAAATATCTTCAACAGCAGTGCATTAATGTACATGTTTCAATGTAAAGGGGTCTTTATACTAATGATTTGAACAGTGTTGACTTCAAAAGATGTAGTAAGTTAGATGTTGTCAGAATGAACTAATCCTGTGTGAGCTTGTTTTGTTTTATTGTTAGTTTATTGGACTGTTTTAATGTGAATGTGTGTGTGTGTGCTGACTACGGCAAAGTGCAAGTGGCACCCCATCCTTCACACTGACCCCCATCCACCCCCCCTAGCAAACACGCACACACACACCTCTGTGTAAGCACCAACTGTCCCTATAATGAAGTTTAATGACTGTAATGCTGGGCCAACAGAGAGAAGGAGGGAGGATTGGTAAAAGGTACAACAACATTACCTGTTTGACAATGGTCGTGTATACAATAAATAATAAGGTTTATAAAGTACAGCTCCTCATGTAACTATCCTTCTCCTTCCACACTCTGGATGTCAGCATTAAGAAGTCACATATTGAAGTAGAAGCTGATGAGATCTGCTAAAGAAACAGCAACATGTACCAAAATATGACTCACATTAACAAACATATATTGGGTTTATTCACCACTGTGAATGCAACTCAGAAATAGTTTTGCTTATTGCATCTGATCTTAAAGACAGTGAGGTTTATAAATGTGTTTTTGTTTTGTGAGATATAATCCGGAAACTTCACCATCAATCCAAGCAATGGGCTAAATAGTCTCCGCTGGTACGACAGTGCAAAGTCAGCAGTTTAAAGACCAAAGTGCACAAACAACCAAATGTTATTTAACTATATTACTGAGAGATGAGCTACACAATGTGGATGCTGCAATTTCTCTGTATCTGCACTGTGGACACCGGAGAGAAGGAGGGAATAGAGAATACAGACTCCCTTGCAGTATCATCTGGCCACTACTCACAATTATGCTAATGAAATTAGCATCAATCAGCAGGTTAATCACCTAGGTTGTAATCTAAAGCATCCAAGTGTAACATAAAGCGTCGATCAAATGTATGTGTTTAGTTGACCTTGTGAAATTGAATGCTTTTATGTTGGGAGAAAATCTTACTTTAAGCTTGCTTTGCAAAAAAGTTAAAGTTAAAACTACAGCAATAAATAACAAGGAAGGATAAATAACTTGCAAAAGTAAAAATCATTTTATGAAAACAAGCCGGAACAACCACTAACAATTCGCTAAGTACATAAAGATAACTAAGTCTTACCTCTGCATGCATATATACACTTTGCAGGAGATGAACATGGCTTCCAGTGTCAAGCCACAGGATGAAAACATGGTAAATTGTGAAATTGGCTCCAGGCTCTTCTTTAAGAAGCCCAGCTAAGGTTGTATCTATTTTGTATGTATCAGCGAATGACAGGCAACTAAGGTCATGATTTGTATTCTGCTCCGACATTTTGAAATTATGCATAGGTATGACTTATTTGTGTGTGTGTGTGTGTGTGTGTGTGTGTGTGTGTGTGTGTGTGTGTGTGTGTGTGTGTGTGTGTGTGCGTGCATGCGTGCGTGCGTGCGTGCGCGCGCACGTGCATGTGCACGTGCGTGCGGTGCATGTGTTTGTGTGAATAAGTCAATCACTCAAAATGACTGACCTGTGACGACAGATAGCAGCGATGATGGGTGAATTACTCGATTAAGTAACTAATTTCTGTCAAACTGAATTACTTTTAATATTATTATGATATATTTATTTATATATGTAAAACATACTCCACCAAAAGACCCATTTTAAGGAGAATCTCTACTTAGACTAAAAATCATGCTTTCAGAGGTTGACCCTGCTTGGTGATTTGATCAGTATCTGTCAGTGTGCCATATCCTGAGGTACAGGACAATGACAGAGTGTTCTGAGCTTGTATGAAAATACTGATGTTTTAATCATTAATGATTATGATAATTACCTAACCCGTTGTTCCCCACATTAAATTGATTCTTCAGTGTGGGATGTACACTGTAAACTGTCTCAGAAATAAAACATTTAGACTATAATGTTTCTCTCTACACAACATTTCTGTCAAAATTGTTTTTGGGGGTCTTACTAAAGCAGGACAGACGGTGACAGAGAAAAAGCCTCTGGAGAAAAGAGGCTTCTCCTTTCTCCCCTGTGGTTGGGGGCTGATTGTGTGTAACCTTTAGACACAGGCCAGGTTGAACTGGAAGCAGTGTGTGTGTTTACTGCTAAACGCTGTCTATTCTCTATGCAGCCCAATGCTCATGTGTTTTAGCATACCTTTGTTTTTTTATGCAGACCATGCTCATTTAATACAGCAAATGTTTTTTTTTCCACTTTACATCTGACACTGCTCAAACCGGGAACTCACATCTTTGGAAACACGCAATAGTGTCGTGCCAAGCCGATACTTTAACCAGCCACTTACACTGTTTCATCTCCACACACACTACCTTCAAATGATGTTTGGCTGCCTGCCAACGTCTTTAGCTGAGTAGGCAGACTTATTTACAACCACATCTCACCAGCATCTGGTGGGCGTTAGCTCCCAACCTCGATGGCTGATTAACATCACAAACGTGCTGCAATAGGCTCCAAACTTGTATAACAAGTGAACCTGTGTTATATTTGTTTGTTTCACCTGATATTTTATGCAATTACACGCTCACAAGCATTCTTTTCTTTGTATTTATTTAATCAAATTCTCTCATGCTGAGGGAGAAATTTGTTTTTCAGGCTGGGTTTATTAACATCACACAATACAACATAATAAATGAAAAACAGAGCTACATTATAATCACTGAACACATCACAACACCACACGTATATGCATCAGTTCTTAAGAGTAGCAACAGAGGCAAATGCTTTGTTTGGAGCAACTTGGTAGTGAAGTTTTGAACTTTGAAGTTTGATTGTCATAACTAACTAAATTGAATTACAAATAAAGAAATGTAATTGCAATGAAGATGAATTGGGTACAAACTCATTGATTATGTACCTATGGACATCATTTTGTTCTTATTTGTTTTAACATGTTTTTGCCCAGTTTGTCAGATTTCCGTAAAAACTTGTGCTTCTATTGGCTAGCGCTTTAACACATTGTACTTGATTTCCGAGACATCTATAAGTGGTTGACCAATCACAATAGAGATGGCAAGCTCACCAATCAGAGCCGGCGGGGTTCTCATGTCAGACAGAGGTTGAAAAGAGGTGCTGCAGCACAGGCAGTATGAGAAAACAAAAATCTGAAAAATAAAGAGCTTTTTTTTAACATTAAAGCATGGAAACATGTCACAGTAGAGGCACACAATACAAGAATACACCTGAAAATGAGCCCTAACAGGGACCTTTTAAACCGCTGGATGCTGGATAAAAATACAGACTGGACTGTAACATTAATACCGAATACACATTATCATGACATCCATCATTGTTTATTCTTAAACATCAAAGTATGGTTTTGTTGCACAGTAAGGAGTTTAAACGGGCCAATAGTAGTCGTTTATAGCCGACCCTTTGATAACTTGTGACCTTAGTCTAAAGTGACAGCATCACTGTAATTGCTGTCCATTTGGAAATGTTCTGTCTCATATTCGAATGTTTGACCTTAGAATTTAAATCTGATGTTCATTTCATGGTGTTTCTGCTCTATGGGATTATTATGAGAAATGATGAGGTCAGATGGCTAGAGAGAAGAAGACGAGATGGGAGAGAGAATGTAGAAAAGATGGCGGGAGAGAGATGACATTGATGACAGAGAATGTTTAGAGATTATTTAAAATGTGAGAATAAATTACAATTTGACTCTACTAATACAAAACAAATGTATGTAATCTTCTAATGGATTACCATGTTCTTTTATTTTAAATAGCTTTATTATTGCTTTATAAAAAAACGTTTAAAATCTGATGATGGAAGAAATTCTACTTCACTGTATCTCCAGTAGAGTTTAATACATAAACATTGTGTTGTTTGTGTTATTATTGGTTTCACAATCTAAGCTGTAAAGTGACCTTTCTTACACCGAGGGCCCATTAAAACAAATTAACCTCTCAAATATGAAACTCTGAACTTGTTACTCTCACACTTACACACATGCACACACACACATGTATGCTGCCAATCTCTCAGCTAATTATAATTGTAATTGACATATCCCCTAATCAGTCATTTACACATCATACTGGAAACACACACACTGACACAATCTGAAGGACATCTGTGGAGGAATATTGAGAAGGAGAAGAATCCATAAACAATGTTACACATACATGTCACATTTAAACATATAAAGAAGGACTTTTATTTTTTAAATGTGACGGATTAGAAAACAAAAAGAGAGGGACAGATAATCAACCCGAGCCGGGCCAATCGGAAATGTTGGTTCACACTTCTGGATAAAGAATTCACACATTGACACAGCTGTGTGGTTCATACTGTAGATTACCTTAGGCGAGGTGATAATGAAGACTGAAGTGAGTGTGTGTGTGTGTGCGTGTCAGTATGTGTGTATGATCTCACACAAATAGGAAGGTGAAAACAGTGATGCTTTCCCCAAATCATCACCTATTTAAATATTTATTTTCAAATGAAAGCAAACATTAATTAAAGGTTGAGTATAATGATGTTTGAAGACAGGAAATGACATTACAACTACACACGTGGGCTTTTTCCATATATTTATAATATGACATGACATTCATTGACAACCCTCCCCCTTACATAGTGCTCACAAAATGTCAAAGTTCAACAAGGGTAGGATTAGCACACATTATGCACCCAAAAGTTAAGAACTGGTGTTATAAATTGTGCTGTGTGTGTTTGTTTTTTGGCGTGCTCGCATTTGCCCTCAAATTCAGCGATAAAAATACCTTCCCCTGTCGGACTTAATTAAGTCTGTCCCCATGTAGCTTTTTTTTAGCGATCAATGGCAATAAAACAGAGAATGAGTGATAAGCAGGAAGTGAGAGAGTGTTGACAGCAGAGGGAAGTAAGACCGAGGGGCACGAGAGCAGATACTGAGCAGAAACTAGATAAAGAGTCGACGATAAACAGAGCCCAAAGATGCCAGCTAAAAAAAGTGATGCAGACATAAATGGGGTGAGACAGAGAGAGAGAGGTGCCTGTCAGATGCGTGATAATCCCCCCTTTTATTAATACATCAATCAGATTACTCAGAACACATTCCGGTAATTAAGTGTTGAACAATAATCGGATTGGCCTAATCAGTTTAGAGTTGTAAACAGATAAGTGGAGGATTACAAGAGCATTCTGTACAATGGTTAGAAGATGTGAATGTATTATATTGAGCTACAGGGTCTGCTCTTGTCATTAGGCAAGTGTTATCTGTCTTTTTAAAAACCTGGGAATCATAGTGTAAAGATCTGTAAGAGTAGCTTTATGCATACAGTTCATGGATTAGAAAGGTTGATACTGAACTAGGGCTGTGCAATTAATCGTATTTTAATCTCGATTACGATTTTGGCTTGCAACGATTACGAAAACAACGTAATCGAAATAAAACGATTATTATTTTTATATATATATATATAAAAAAAAAAAAAATGTAATTATTATTATTTAAAACATTTTTTTATTGGTTTTTCAGTTGAATTATACTTAAAGTTCAGGGTAATCAACTGTTAAAAACATACTGTTCACATTTTTGTTTCAATAAATGGATGTTTTCAAAGTAAATGGATAATCGTTTTTAATAATCGTGATATCAATTATTGACCAAAGATAATCGTGATTAGGATTTTTGCCCTATACTGAACATTTGCAATTCTGATTAGATGTCATGTGTGGATTTCTGCTAACTGGAATCTATGAGAATGTCAAGTTATTTTGCTTCTTCTTGCTGTTGTCCTTTTGATTTGAGTCTTCATGTAATTTGGTTTAGTTAGAGATGAATCACAACATAGAACATCCAAGGAAAATACATTTGTGATTCTGTTATTGTCTTCAACATGTCAACAGAATGATTAAGTGTTCCCCAACCTTTGAAAAGTGGCCTTGTGATAACAGCCTTAACGAGTGGTGGCATTTTGTCTGAGTGGAAATCAATGGACTGCAATTACATGGTCGATGCTGTATGTTCTGTACTGTAACAGGATGTACCATTATTGATGTATTTACCTTAAAGAAAACATGTGTAGCTTTTTTTGTATTCAAGTGTATCCTCCAAACAATAAATAGGTATCTTTTTTAACATAGCTTTTTCTTTCGTCTACAAGAAATCCACATTTTAGATGACGGAAAAAGAACATTTAATGAAACCCCCTCGAGGGTGAACATTTTCAGAAAGGCCATTACCAGTGTTGATGTGTTGACAGGGACACATTTCAAGTATACATGTTTTTTATTGTTTCTTGTGGATGTATGTGTGTATCCCTGGCCGAAGCATCCCATACTGAATATTTTCTTCTGAGTTTGAATAGTAGAATTCCTTGGATACATTTTTTTACTGAAGACAAACACATATTAGGTGACACTTACATCCAAAGCTGCCAATCGCAAACATTTTTGAAATATCTCTTGTTCTTTATTCGCCGTTTTTTCTCTTCTTTATCATCAATCAGATTTCGCTTCAGAGCCTGAAACTTTACTGTAAAGTGCTCTTTCTTTCCTTTGTTTCCCTTTCCCTTACAACTCCTCTTATTTGTTTGAGTCATTAATTTATCCTTTTCTTTCTGTCACTCGCTCAATGACGCATGTTCACAAACGTTGTCACAGCAAGTAAGTGTTTGAGTGTGTCTTTCTCTGTGGTGAGCAGATATCCTATAATGGCATATACGTCTTGAAAACACATGCCTCCCCTCTCCTCTTAACCACAAAGGTCAGACACACATAATGCTCATTCATTCACCTCCATCGACACACAAACATTCATCATTTCACCACTGTTCACCACAAGGGTTAAAGGATGCTTATGTGTGTCTTCCTCTGTCCTCTCCATTCCTCCAACTTGGCTTTCGGTTTGGTCCTCTCTTCTTGTACTCCTCCGTTTATTTCCTGCGCTGCATATTTCTTTCTTAAGCTCTTGTCTTCATTTATCTCCGTTAACTCTTGTTATTTCCTCTTTTATTTGCTCACCCCACTTATCTTCCCTTACCCTCCTTCTCCTCCTCCCAACGATATCCTCTCTTTTCCCTGCTCATCTCATATCCGTCCTCTTCCTGTCATACTTTTCCTTCCCTTTTCTCCCTTTTGTTCCTATTGGTCAATGAAATCAGTTGAGGCTCCGAAAACTTTCACTCCTTCATAAGCAGCTTTTACAAGTTGGCTGCCTTGCTGTGGGCTACTGAAGGAGATAATTGAATGGCACTGAAGTCCAATGGATATTTCCCTTCCTCATATTCATAGCCAGAAGATCTTGGCCGGACACACACAGAGGCTTTTCTTCACAACTCTGTCTGAATTGAAAGAAGCTCTTCTCTTATTCACTTCCATATCTGGGGTGAGGCACTGCAGGAGATAACGTTGGCTCAACCTTCGCATGACACACAACTCCAAAATGAAGAGTTGACTGTTTTTGTATCAGCATCTTGAATTAGGTGCTTCTCGGCAACATTACATTAACAACCACTGAATGAAAGCCAACCATTCAAATACATTATCCTGTCTCTGTTATATTGTTTGACTTGGGTGTTGGGAATCTAGTGAATCTAACATAGCCTTTAAAAAAACATGTGTTGATACAGTTTGTCTTTTACTACATTTTCGCTTTCGGAGGACGAATAACAGGCAGAGCCCAGCACTCTGAAATCTGTGATGCGACCGGCTGGCCTGCATTGTTATCACCCAGGAAGAGTGCCTCTTCAACCCCTATTCATACTAGGAAACAGCCGTGGACAGCTGCTAAAGGGAGAACTACAAACAATCCTCCTAAACCACCAAGTGTGCCAATCCAGAACAGATACGCTCCGCTGACCGAGAACCGGAGATCTCTTTCTGATGACCTGGATAACCTGTCCTCTTCACACAGCAGGGTAAGGACCAATAGCTACTCCAAAAGTAAAAGGCTAGAGGGAAAGCTAACGACTGGGCCTGAAACTCTGATTGTGGGTGACTCTGCTGTAAGAGATGTAAAAGGTCTGTGTAATAAGAACAACACCAAAGTACTCTGTTTTCCCAAGAATATGGTCTCTGACTTGGCTGAGAAGATCCTGCATATTGGGGCTGAACATCCGACTGTGAAGAATGTGGTACTACATATTGGAACAAATTATGTTGTGAAACAACAGTCAGAAGCGCTGAAAGAAGACTTTAAATGTCTGTTGGAAACTGTCAGCTCTCTAAATGCGGAAGTGTTCATCAGTGGCCCTCTACCGCCAGTCAGAAGAGGAGTGGAGAGATTCAGCAGACTGTTTGCATTGAACACGTGGCTTTCAGCTGCCTGTACTGACCATTCTGTCCATTTTATTGACAATTTTAACTTTTTCTGGGATCGCAGACATCTTTTTAAGGCAGATGGAGTTTGCCTGAACAAGTCAGGAGTGAAATTGTTTATCCCTAACATATTCAACTGCCTGCGTGATCAATCTGTTCCCTCTGCCAAGGACAAGCGGCAAGAGGAATCAAAACAGGAGAAAGACACAACACATCGCACAGAAAACCCTGAAGAAGTATCACTGCACCCGCCTGAGGAATGTTCTGATTATGGGAGAGCTATGACACAAATGGAGGAGTCTCCACTGCCCGTCACCCCCCCTGTCAACGCCTTTGAGGATACTCTTCATTCATCCCCCAGCTCTCTCTACTCTCCGCTCACCCTTTCACCCTCGCCCTCCCCCCTGGAGTTCGATGACCGCATGAAGGCGATACGCAGGGTTGGCAGCATGTCCTTTACCCCCGCCCCTCAACGACGCCCACCAAAATCACCGAAGACAAGCTTACGTCAACCACCTCCCCCCCCTGGCAGCATGTCCTTTACCCCCGCCCTTCCACAACGCCTACCTAATCACCGAAGCAGAGACGCGCACCATCTCCCCCGTCTTCATCACCGTGCCTACGTCAACCACCTCCCCTCCCTTCAAGAAAGCATCTGCAGTCTCCGAAGCCTGATAAGGATGTGTGTGTACAAAACGCAACAAACTCTTACTGATATGTGCTGGGTCCAGGCTCAAGGGCGTTTGGCACTCTCAACTCTTTCCAGCACATGCCGGGGCCCTTCCTGCCTGTAGCTTTGCCGATATCTGTGTTGATAGGTAATAGATTAAGAGCGGTGAATCAGCTTAGAAACAAGAAGTGCTCAAACGTTTGTGTGAGGTTATCAAATTTAGCAGTGATTCAATGTCAGCCACAGCTTGTCACAAAAAAATCTTACTGATAGTGTATTTAACAAACTTAAACTAGCTTTATTAAATGTCAGGTCTTTGGCAGGAAAAACATTTTTAATCAATGATTTTATCACTGAGCACAATCTCGATTTTATGTTTTTAACGGAAACTTGGATTGAACAAAATAACAGTGCAGCTGTTCTTATCGAATCAACCCCTCCCAACTTTAGTTTTATGAGTCAGGAAAGAATGCATAAGAAAGGGGGTGGAGTTGCTATTTTGTTCAATGATTCCATTCAATGCAGGAAGACATCTTATGGGGACTTTGCTTCTTTTGAATATGTGGCCCTTCAGCTGAAATGCTCCTCTCGAGCTCTGTTCCTAAATATCTATAGACCACCCATATACTGTGCAAGCTTTTTTGATGACTTTACTGAACTGCTGTCTATAGTGTGTATTGACTTTGACCGTCTAGTCATTGTTGGTGATTTTAACATCCATGTTGACAACCTCCAGGACAGAGGGGCTAAAGAACTGTTTTGTGTTCTTGATAACTATGGACTGACTCAGCATGTGGCGGAGCCCACGCACAATAAGGGGCACACTCTGGACTTAATTATCTCAAAGGGTCTGAATATCTCAAAAGTTGTGGTGACTGATGTTGCACTATCTGATCATTCCTGTGTTTTCTTTGAGAGCTCTATTTCTGTTCACAAAAATGTTCAGAAAGAGGTAACCACAAAGCGATATTTAACTGAAAATACTAGGGAAATGTTTACTCATAATTTTTCATCCACACTTGCCCCTGCTAACATCTCAGTAAATGAGCTAGTAGATCATTTTAATTCAAAAATTAAAATTTTATAGATACCATTGCTCCAACTAAGGTAAAGGAAGTGATTGGCAAGAAAATATCTCCATGGAGAAAGGCCATGACCGTGAGAACAGAAAAAAGAGAGTGTCGAAAAGCTGAACGTAGGTGGCGAAAAACAAATCTCCAGGTTCACTTTGAAATCTATAAAGAGAGACTTGGCCTTTATAATTTGGAATTGAAAAACGCACGACAGTCTTTCTTCTCTGACATCATTACCAAAAACAAAAACAACGCACGTGCCTTGTTTGCTACCGTCGACAGACTAACTAACCCCCCAGTGTCAGTAGCATCTGAATTTCTATACACCAGGGCATGCAATGATTTTGCCTCCTTCTTCACTGACAAAATTCAGAAAATTAGACAAGCAGTCAGTGCCTCTGCATTAGGTACAGCAAATGTGTTGTCCCTGTGTCCACCTAATATCAATTCAAACACCATGACACAATTCCATCAGATTAATGATAAAAACTTAGAGGACATTATTCAACTTCTGAAATCCTCCTCCTGCTGCCTTGATATTATTCCAACAGGATTTTTCAAAGATGTTTTTCATTGCATGGCCTCAGATCTACTTCATATAGTAAACACATCTCTTCACTCAGGTATTTTTCCACAGGCACTGAAAACTGCAGTCATTAAACCGCTCTTAAAAAAGAATAATCTAGATGCTTCAGTAATGAACAATTACAGGCCAATATCAAACCTGCCATTTCTAGGTAAAATCATTGAACAACTTGTATTTCAACAGTTGAGTAACTTCTTGCATTTAAATAACTGTTTGGATGTGTTCCAGTCAGGATTTCGTCCAAACCACAGCACTGAGACTGCTCTTGTAAAGGTCTTCAATGACATCCACTTAAACACAGACAGTGGCAGAACTTCAGTGTTAGTATTATTAGATCTCAGTGCTGCGTTTGACACTGTTGACCACAACATATTACTAGACCGACTAGAAAACTGGGTGGGACTTTCGGAAACAGTTCTAAATTGGTTTGAGTCCTACTTAAAGGACAGAAAAAACTTTGTTTCTATAGGTAAATACTAGGGCTGTCAAGTTAACGCGTTAATAACGCGTTAACGCAAAAAAAAATTAACGCCACTAATTATTTTAACGCGATTAACGCATGTGTATTTTTTGTCCTCGGCCGCCCCGTAGTTTCAGAGCGCATCGAGTTTAAAATACCATCTACTATACAAGCTGATGCTGACAGCCCCGTTCCTGCCGCCCGCTTGTGGCAGACCACACTTCCTCGCTCACCGGCAGGCCCGGACTGGCCATCGGGAGGACCGGGAGGGTGTGTGTGTATGTGTGGCGCGACTCGCGCGAGCGAGGCACACCTTACGTGTTGTTGTTGTTAGCATCCGGTGCTAGCTAGCTGCGCTAACGGATATAAGGAGCTGTTTCAATGACATTTCGCCGACAACTGCGCCGAGCACTTGACTTTATGCAGGTAGCCAGACAGTGGGACATTGTACGAAAAGTCAGCACACTCAGCACGGATAGTACGCGCAACATGATTGCAGCTCCCGTTCGAGCATATATGCCTTGAGCTGCACATAGCTCCAACGATCCACACACACACACACACACACACACACACACACACACACACACACACACACACACACACACACACACACACCACACACACACACATATACACACACACACACACACACACTGTATTGTATGAAAGAGGTTCCAGGTTGAATTGAGGCGAATATTTGTAATGTTCAGTGGTTGTTGTGTTTAATATTCATGAGAATATTTGTCATTGTTCAAATGATAATAAACAAACATATAAAGCATATTTGTCCACTCATATGTTGATATGAGTATTAAAAACTTGAAAAATATCCCTCTAAGGTCCATTTAGAACAGATAAAAAATGTGCGATTAATTTGCGATTAATCGCGATTAACTATGGACAATCATGCGATTAATCGCGATTAAATATTTTAATCGACTGACAGCCCTAGTAAATACACATCTGAGTTGACAAATATGACATGTGGGGTACCTCAAGGCTCCATCTTGGGGCCTCTTCTCTTTAACATCTACATGCTACCACTGGCTCAGATAATGAAAAACAACAAAATAAGTTACCATAGCTATGCGGATGACACACACATTTACGTAACAATTTCACCAGGAGACTATTAGACCCTCCAGAAAAACGCGGGCTAAAATCCTTGATTATGCGGGCTAAAATCCTTGATTATGCGATTAAACATGCGGGGTTTTTATGTGATTTTATGCGGTGAAGTTGCGAAATATGCGGAAATATGCTAAATATGCGAAAAGTTGCGAAATATGCGGGAAGCGGAAAAAAGGTGATTCTTCTCCCACACCCTGTTACTAGGCTACTACTGAATGAAAGTGAGCCCTTTCAAAGAGTTCCTATGATAAACAAGCATACTAAAAGCAAGCTACATCACAAAGTGTTATTTATGTATTTATATATGGGCTATTTTAATCACTCTCTCTCACACACACACACACTCTTCTCCGCCTCATTCTGTTTTAATTTACTCGTTCGTTATCTGACCAGCTTCAATCTTGTAGGCTACTCACCTCGTTTCTTGTAGCCCTCGAAAGGGTTTTGGAGGTTGATGCCTCGGTGAACGCGAGTTGTTTGGCTTTCTTGTCCGCAGCAGCAGAAAGCATTTTCGAATGTTTGAATGAATCAAAGTGGGTCGTCACCGTCGATTTTCTCTTATGCTCCAACACACAGTTGCACGGGGTGCAGAATAGTTTCCCCCCACTTTCGTGCAAGACATCAGGGTACTGCTTTGCCCGGTTTTTAGCAGAAATGTTCGTCGGTAAATGAGATGGATTCGATTTTTTGATCTTGGTGTGTTCTCTCTCGTGTGAGTTCCACACGTTCACTCTACGGTGTTGTTTACCTTCTGTGATGCGCGAGCTAATGACGTCGCGTCATCATCACTACTTCACGTCAAGACGAGTTCACTTTTTTTTTTCTCAACTTTGTGTGGAAAAATGCGGGGATTATGCGCCCTTTTAATAAATATGCACCCTTTTACAAATCTGCGCCATTTTGCTGATTATGCGGTAAATTATGCGATCGCATAATCGCGTTTTTCTGGAGGGTCTAGACTATGCTCCAATTCAAACACTGAGTAAGTGCATTGAACAAATCAATGACTGGATGTGTCAGAACTTTCTCCAATTAAACAAAGATAAAACTGAGGTAATGGTTTTTGGAGCCAAGGCAGAACGTATAAAAGTTAGCGCTGAGCTTCAGTCTGCAATGTTCAAAACAACAGATAAAGCCAGAAATCTAGGTGTAGTCATGGACTCTGACCTGAGTTTCAACAGTCACATTAAAACAGTTACTAAATCAGCCTACTATCACCTAAAGAATATATCCAGGATTAAAAGACTAATGTCACAGCAGGATTTGGAAAAACTTGTCCATGCTTTTATCTTCAGTAGACTCGACTACTGCAATGGTGTCTTTACAGGTCTCACTAAAGAATCTATTAGAAAGCTGCAGCTAATTCAGAACGCCGCTGCTCGAGTCCTCACTAACACTAAGAAAGTGGATCACATCACTCCTGTTCTGAAGTCCTTACACTGGCTTCCTGTGTGTCAAAGAATAGATTTCAAAATATTGTTGCTGGTTTATAAAGCTTTGAATGGTTTAGGCCCAAAATACATGTCTGACCTACTGCTAAATTATGAACCATCCAGAACTCTCAGGTCTTCAGGGACTGGTCAGCTTTCTGTCCCCAGAGTCAGAACTAAACATGGTAAAGCAGCGTTCAGTTATTATGCTCCAAATATCTGGAACAAACTCCCAGAAACCTGCAGGTCCGCTGCAACTCTTACTACTTTTAAATCCAGGCTGAAGACTTTTCTTTTTGCCGCTGCTTTTAATTGAACTATTCATATCTTAAACTGCACTGTAACTTTTATCCATGTATTTTTTCTTTTAATGTTTATTTTATTATCTTTTATTTTTAATGACTGATTTTAAATGCCATTTTCTTAATGTCTTCCATTTTTGTAAAGCACTTTGAATTGCCTTGTGTTGAAAGGTGCTATATAAATAAACTTGCCTTGCCTTGCCTTCTTAGAAGCCCAATACAATGGCTCTTTATCTTTCTTAAACATCTCCTTAAATGTTGAGTATTTTGTCGATGGTTCCTGTATTGACCACACACCTGATTTTGATGGTCATCGTGCAGTGGGAAACATTCAAATTGACTTAGTTTATTTTAAACAATGAATACACTCACGATTCAATCATTGTACTAGCTGCCCACTTTTTGACCACTTCTCAGCAGTTGGTAACCATCCACTTAAGGTATGATGTGGTCTTTTTTTTGTCATTTTCAGAAACGTTACAAAAAGTGTGATTGCAAATGTGTGGAAGGAGCACAGAAACTGTGCCAGGCCGTGTGGCAATGTATGTGGTAATGTGGCATACTTTGGCCTATGGAGAAGATTTTCTATAAACACATTTCATATAAATCCCAACAAAGAATCCCATTCAAGTTTACACAGCATGTCAGCCATTTAGAATGTATTGTATTAATTTCCCATTTTTCTTTTAAATGTAATGACATAAATCCAGTGCTCTGGAACCGTGTACTTCTGTGTGAGCCAGTGTGAGTTCCGAATTTCCTGCGCGCTGCTTCTCCATTTCCGCCTGTGTTGCTCGACTTCCTTCCTGAGAGGCCTTTCCTTTCTTTCCCTCTGTCTCTCTCAGTGGTATGACGATGACCATTTGAAATTGCTCTTCACACTTCCCTGCACCTGCTGCCACAAATACAAAGACACACGTAACGAGTACAACGACCAACACACACACACACACACACACACACACCACACACACACACACACACACACACACACACACACACACACACACACACACACACACACACACACACACACACACACACACACACACATCAACAACCCACTATCCCATTCTTCCTCCATCCATCTTTCAGTCAGTCAATCCCATATTCTTCCTTATAAGCAATGGATGGTCAACTTGAGAGAAAGTCACGATAAAATTGGAGAGAGGCGAGTTTCAATTATATAAAATAAGGTGTGGCAGGCGGTATAATCGGTTTCTACTTTGGAGGAGACATTTACTTGGAACTGCAGAGCTTGACTGTATTTACTGATGTTAATGATAAGATAGTTGACTTTTTACACATTTAAGACTATTTAAACAATAGTGAGATGACAGACAAAGTTAAAGTGAATCTCTCTGGAACGCTGATATCATCTTCAATTGAATGTATTAGAAAATGTTATTTTTGATAACATAAACATTTTGATTAACTTAAGGGTGCACCTACTGTTGGGAACAAATGTGACGGTTACCCCACAGACTGAAGAATCTCACATGGTCCATTTCTACTTCTCATATGTCCAAAAGTTTTGTTTACTGATGGAGGCAGATGATTTATGTGAAATTATTAGCTATGACATGTCTCCCTGTCTCCCCCTTAAATTACACCTTTGGAGAGATGTAATGGGAAACAGAACAGGGCCGAGGAAAAACAGAAGGGAGGAAAGCTAATATAGGGCGGCATAGAGGAAGAAATTGAGAATAAGAGGCCGACAGATAGGGAGAGAAAGGGGAATATTAGGTCCAAGCAAGTTTGGTGGGGGTTAGTGGCAGACGACAAAGGTGGTACTCCAACCATATATCTGGGGAAATGTGACTCCACTGACCCATTGACAGGCACATCCATCAACAAGACACAACAAAGTGTGTGTGTGTGTGTGTGTGTGTGTGTGTGTGTGTGTGTGTGTGTGTGTGTGTGTGTGTGTGTGTGTGTGTGTGTGTGTGTGTGTGTGTGTGTGTGTGTGTGTGTGTGTGTGTGTGTATTGGGGATTATTCTACCAGGGGTACACAGAATTCTGTAAACACTTCATGGACAAGGACAAACTTAGAGGGAACTTTATCACAATTACAACAAAAACTGGTAAAAAGGTTTGTCACATTGGGATGATTTCCAATTAGAAATATTAGTCAGCGCTAAAAGAGGTCTTGCAGTCAGTTATTTGAAAGGTGAGGCTGAAAACAATTGAAACATGAAACAACCAAGACGACTTGAAAGATGACAAGTCTTCTATTGGGAAGGAAAGGTTAAAAATAAGTTAATATGAAAACAAGTCTTGTGTTTAACCTGTTACGCACCTTCCGCCCGGTACCGGGCGGATAAACGCGTCATTTGCAGGAAACAACGTCTAAGGAATCTTAATATTGAATAAAACTATGAATGTGTTATATCCATGTAACGGGAAGAAACTCAGCTAACTGATCTTTTTAATTTTTTTTTTCAAAAAAAACCCACAATGCTAGCACTCAGCCTCTGAATTAGCCACGGGCGAAAACATGGAACGTAATGCGGCACTTAAACTCACTCAGAACTCCCTTATTACTTATCCTAGATGCACAACCAACCACTCTTTTTTGGTGTCCTGGAGACACTGAATCTAACGGTGCCTCCTCAACACTCAGTGATAAACATTCGCGACGCTATAAACGAAAGCGTACATCATAACATGTGGAGCTAAGTAGCTAAAAACGCTAACATGGCTTACCTTGGTCAAAAGTGGTCTTCAATGGCATTAAAACGATAAAAAAACGATGCTGCAGTTAATCCATAGGTTCATCCTATGTGTCTGTGCCTTCTTTGAAATTATTTCTGATAATCCATAAGCAATACAACTGCTTTTTATTTCTACACGCGAAGCCCCCACCTTTTCTCTTTACAACGTGTGTGTATGTAGGCCTCCCCCTTCGATTCTATTGGCTCTAACGGTCAGAAGGGTGTGTCAACCAACCAAATCGACCAAGGGAAGCCAGAGATATGGAAAAAAAACCCATTTTCACCCAAATCACCTCAGAGGTGGGGTGGTTTTGGCTAAACCTCTCTAAAAAGGTCAAATGTCACTTGTTTTGCATCAATCTTGATACAGGGTACTTATTATATGTTGTACTTTGGATTCCTAAAGCTTTTAGTCTACTAACCCATCATCCAAGGGTAGTTTTCACTATCTGTAAAAAATAATTTTTGGACGGACACTATAATTTACAATTTTTACTATGTAAAATCTGAATTTTCTTTAAAATAAAAAACATTTATATTGATTCTGACACTTCTACATCCAACTCACAGGTTTATCATTACATAACAAAGATTATTAATTTAACCCTTTTAGAAGGGAAGATATGGTCATTTGTTCTGGGAATGTCATTTTCGAGCCTGAGACCTGAAAAACAGGCTCAGAGTGGAACAGGTTAAAAGAATGGATACATACAACACTATATTGTTCATATAACAGATAAAGTATTCACAATTGTAGGTAGATAAAATAAATGCAACACTTTGGATTTAATACAATATATCAGTCTTGCTTAGCTGATCTGCAACACCTCTCTGAAAAAGTCCCAGTAATTGTTCTTCTTGCCAGTTTCTTGCAGGGCTATTGCACTGGGTTTCATTATATTGTTAGGTGTTTCTCCAGCCCCTGTATCAATAATTGGCTTCCAACTATCTATCTGTCACACCAGAAACACAGCAAGCTTTTAGGGGATTGGCCTAATTGTCAATTTACCTGCAAAAGTTCAGAACAATAACAGTGTGTAGGCCCCTTTGCACACATTGTCATAACATCTGGGATATACTTACTTTAGCTGACTGAGGCCCCATTTACACGGAGACGGAAACAAAAATGAACCGAATTCGATATCAAAAAGGTATTCCGTTCACACGCAATCGGCTCAATAAACGTGAGCGTTCCGTCCGCAGATATACCCACCTTGGGACCCGTTATTGTTTGATGGGTCCGTTTCCGCGGTTCTGTTACGGCCTCGTGTGAACGAACCGTCTATACGATAGAAAAAAGTAGCAGATACAACCCGAACCGTCTCCATGTAAACGGGGCCTGAGCCTCCAAAAGAGCAGATAAACAATAGCTAGTTTGTATAAAATCCTTTGGCTTAACAATCGCCATGTCTCTTACACGCTACACGTCTTTTTTGTAACATAGGCTTTCAGTAATAAAAGTGGAGTCGCTTTTACCCTGTCACGTCTTATAGAATAACCTGATGATGTCAAATTTCCTCCACATCCACAGAAGATACAATTGTTTTCACAAGCTGAGCAGTGAAGTAACTTTTATGTGGGATATCAGTGGACCTGAAGAATGAGAGATTGAGAGACCACCAAAATAAACTCATGCTTGTGATGAATGTTCTGCTCAGAAATAGAAACCTCATCCCTCTCTCATCCTCTTTCACCCTATTACCTTGCCTCCTCGACACTCTTTCCTCCCTTTCTTTTATATCTCACACCATCTCCGTCTATATATCTCGCTGTATCCATCTGTATCCTTCTCACTCCCCCCCATCTCGTTCTGTCTCTCTCTCAGATAGTGTGCCATCTGTGTGATCAATGGAGTTAATTCTTTTCAGGAAATTCTCTCTTGATGGATTTTTCTTTGCTGTACTGTGTCTGCACTGTTATTTTCTTTTTTTTGTCCAGGTGTTGGGGTGGGATACTTCTTTAGAACAAATCTGGAAATGAGGCAAAAGCAAACTGATGTTTTGATGCGTTTCCTCAAACACTTATTAATTTAGTGGGAATGCTGTTAACAACATTCAAACTATCTGTTCTTCTACGCACAACATTCTTTATTATTCCGCCTGTTATTTTTGCCGTCTTCTTCTCCCACATTCCACATCGCAGAAACTCCGTTCAAACATCAAAACGTTCAGCTCGGTCGGGAATCGATTGCTATTACTTTTCTCATTCATAACTTTCATAATTCCCGAGATATATCCCATAATTCATCACATTTTTAACCATTGAAGTCAATGGAGAAAATCTTCAGACTTGAACAATCTTCATGCGACTTGAACTGCTAACTATTCATTCATACTTTCACTCAGAAACCTCATTCCAACTTTAAAATGTTACACATCTTTCTGACATTATTCGTGTAACACAACTGTTAAATCTGATTCTTACTTTTAGAGATATTAAACATTGTTCAGACCTTGGTACAGAGGCCTTCTTCAGATTTTAACATTAACTAGAGTGCGTGATGTCACAGCTAGAGTGTAGGACAGCTTGAAATTTGCCTTCATATCTTTTTTTAAACCTACCATAATTCCCAAACCCTAGATTCCTGAGACATAATTTCTCATGACAAACGTAGGAAAACACCTCGTAGCTTGAAAAATGACAAATAATTAAGCAAAAAATAATTAAACTAAATGCCTCTTGAGGGCATGAAGTGACAACAACTTTCAACATGTCTCCATTAAAGCCCATTGTAATTTCAGGCTGATATTTCCTCACAGCAGCAGCCGCACACCTTTAGTTAATCTGCCAAAAAGGCCACATTATTGACCCGAAAGTACACAAAAAGCACACTTCAGATACTCAAGGTCCTTGAGATGCTTCACGCTTTGAAATTTCACCGATATCTGTTACGGTTCTTCAACAAAACGTTCACATGTAACAGGTTTATCTCTCATTCAGAACAATGGAAACCTTTGATCTCTGGACACCTCGTTAGCTCAAATATAAACACCTGTGTCATGGAACACAATGATGTCATAACTCCAACTGACATAATTAGAGCAGCAGACTTCAGATAATGGTTAATGGTACTGCCCTCAACAGCTCTACGTCAATTATGGGGTGTCATCATATGCCGTTTCCATGGAAACGCACCCCTCGCCTTAAAAGACGATGTCGCTTTACATTAACTCCTATGAAAATGTTCAAAAAGTGCTCAAACTTCACATGTGTGCTAACAGTCCAGCTGTGACGACATCTACGTGAGAGTTTTGAGATTTCTTCAAATGCCGTTGCCATGGTAACACAAGGCTCGCCATGAAACACGGTTGTCTCATAACTTCAGTGAAAATGCTCCAAACGGCCCAAAACTTCACAGGTTTGGTAACGATGCAGCCATCCACACATCTAAGCGTATTATGGGGTGTCATCAAATGCCGTTGCCATGGCGACAGATCACTCGCCATGAAACACGATGTCGCTGTAAGTCCAATGGACACGGTCCAATCGTCCCCCAATCTTCACTTGTATATCACTGGTCCATGCCTCAACAGCTCTACGCCAAATCTGAGATCTCACCATATGCCGTTTCCATGGAAACGCATCCCTCGCCATACAAGACGATGTCGCTATAACTCCTATGAAAATGTTCAAAAAGTTCTCAAACTTCACATGTGTGCTAACAGTCCAGCCGTGAAGATATCTACGGGACAGTTTTGAGATTTCTTCAAATGCCGTTGCCATGGCAACACAACGCTCACCATGAAACACGGTTTTCTCATAACTTCAGTGAAAATGCTCCAAACGGCCCAAAACTTCACAGGTTTGGTAACGATGCAGCCATCAACGCATTTAAGCGTATTATGGGATGTCTTCAAATGCCGTTGGCATAGCGACAGATCATTCACCATCAAGTTAGTTCAAAAGTTTGCAGTTCAAATATTCTGCTGCTTTCCCAAGCCTTTTTACTTTCTTTTCTTCTCTCATCACACATTCAAGCCCCCAGTGTTCATGTATCATTTCAATCTAAATTCTTCACTTTCTTCTTACACATTACATTTCAGCATAGCAATTCAGCGTCAGCTTTTCAGCATAAAGCATTCCCACTAGCAATTTCTTCAGGAATTGCATTCTCTAGTTTCTTACATGTTGTTGTATTCCAGAAGTTCACACATGTAGGACAGCAGTCGTGAAAAATATTTTAGTTTTTTTATGCTCATTTGGATTAGCTTCGCCCGAAAGCACTAATAACTTACAAGAACCAGCTATTTGTTCAAGTGTATAGAAAAACCTAAGCAAGAAAAATTGGAGGACTGGCAAGGAGAACCAAACAGATGGAGGGGAGCAGAGAGTGGAGGGAGAAGTAGTTTGTGCATGGTTTGTCATACATTAAAGCAAAATTGGTAGAAACAGCAAATCAAGAATAACATTCTGGAGCATTTTGATACCTTCTGTCTTGGCAATGCATGGCCACCCTGTACAATGCCAATGCACCAAAATGAAACTGAAAGTTTGCACAGAAAAGTTTATTAAAGGAGCTACGAATGATGTTTTCGTAAAAAAAGAAATTCTGCTGTGTAAGCTAACACACTGGTGCGTGCAACAATGTGTGTCACCATACACACACACGCTCACTTGCAGACAGATGCCCAAACCATGCTGATTTGAAAGATAGCCCTGTGTGTTTGTTTGCATATTCTAATTAATATAAATATCGGAGTAAATATCGGGCAGTGCTGATACCAAATCACATGTTGGTATCGCTTCTTCTCACTCCAAAGACATCTTGCCTTGCTTATCACAGTTTTTTTCTTTCTTTCTCTTTCTTTCTGTCCTACACGCTCCACTGTGTTTCGATTATTGGCTGTGTGTGTGTGAGTTTGTGTGTGTGTGTGTGAACTTGGAAATAAAGCAGGATGGGCATTTTTGGGAGGAAAAAGAATCACAGATGGGCCTCGTCAAATCTCTGTACATCTGGCTTTGCTCCTGTCCAGTTTTTACACACACACATACATACACACAAACACACACAACTATATTAATCATATACTTGTGTATATACTATATACAGTATACTTTCTCCTGCTAATGTTCACTTATACAACATTAGCACATATACAGACCAGCAAGAGCACTCATAATTCCATAAACACAGGCACTTAGAAGCATTTGGCTGAACACACATGGACACACATGCCCACACACACACACAAACACACACAGAAAAACACACATACGCAGTGTGCAGCAGGACCACAGCGGGTATGGACTCCTGTCGTGGTTGGTGGTTGCCAAAGTAATGATGCCAAGGAATCTGGATCATGCCAAGTTCAATGGTAGCCAATGGCATGCCAGTGTTTGAATGCAAGATTGCAAAGGGCTAACCCTTACATGTAGTATAGCGCCACATATTGAGCTGATATTGGCCAGCCTTTCTTGTCTGTAATTTTAATTTACATAACTCACAATGACTTTGTGAAAATGAATAGTGGAATCTTAAAATATCAGTGTAATACCCTAAGAAATGAGCATGGGTGAATAGCAGTTTTTGGAAAGACTTGTAAAAATATACTTATCGTTTTGAAAACCCTGGTAGTAAGTATGAAATGACATATGACCTGAGATAAAGGGAATACATCTTTGTCTGATATTTCATACAATTGTAATGATTCCCTCCAAGGGTCAACCTTTGCCTGCATGAGAAAGCTGCATGTGTGTGTGGTTGCCTGTGTGTGTGTGTGTGCGTCAGCTGTTCTAGGTCCCTGTCCGGGATTGGGACATATGCTTCACAAGACTCCTGTGGACACACACACACACACACACACACACACACACACACACACACACACACACACACACACACACACACACACAGGCCTTTGCACCTCAAGGACACCCTTAATAATGAGAAAAGAAAAAAGCTAAAGCTTACTGAGGCTAATGCACTGATGTGTTTTGACCACACGACCTATCTGTCAGTCAAAAGTGGATGATTACAAAATACATGAAAAATTCAGTCAGGCTACATTTTAACCAGGCTTTCTTGCATGGGACTCTCTTTTTCCAAATCCAGAATTTTTTTATTAACACATTCAGTTTTGAAAAATCATTATTGAAACATGTTTACAGTGTTTACATCACATTGGGAATTTGCATCGCAATTTGGTGTTTCTCTGCAGTTTGCAACGTACTCTTGCCTTTTTACGGCCAGTTATGTGTTGTTCTCAAACAAACTTGGGAAAACATAAGTTTTTTTAGACAATATGACAGACATGGATATCAACAGGTTTTGGGATATTCAGATTCCTGTACAGAATTGGAACAAGCGACCCGCCGAACAAAAGTTTAATCGTATGCACGGCTGCATGCTAAAGAGAATACTAATGTTGATAGCCAAATAGAGAATATTGTCTTTATTACTGTCTTATGTGGTTACATTTTTTGTTCACCTATTTTTTTTCCTTTTCCTCTTACTCATTTGAGTTTTTCCTTCACCTCTGTCTCGCACTTATTACCTTTATGCGTTATGCCTTTATGCGAGCCTGGAGTTTCTATTTCCACTTCACCACGTCTCTCATTCTTTCTCTCCCTTTTTCCTGTCTTTCTCCATCAAAATGTATCCTTACGTGCTTTCACACCATAACTAAACCACCGTGCTTATTCATGTTGCACTGGAGTATCACTTTATTTCTTTGCTATTCTTTTTTTGTGAAGTCGCCGCAGTATGACTTGCCCCAGACAGCGGTATGCTGTCCCACCCTCATTATATTTTCACACTCCGCTACCCTAGGACACAAGGAGACACACACACACACACACACACACACACTCACACACACACACACACACACACACACACAACACACACACACTCACACACACACACACACACACACACACACACACACACACACACACACACACACACACACACACCACACACACACGTATGTTTTGTTTGTTCCAGCACGGATTCCTTGGTGTGTATAAAATGGAAATATTTTCATCAGTTTTTTGTATATTAAATGAACTATTTTATACAGATTCCCCTGTGGCATTTTGGCACTTCAGCACTATCCATTTAATGTCACAAATCATGTTTCAGCTTGCTATGTTTGAATGCAGATAAACAGCATTTTTTAGAAAGCAAAGGAGGCTTAACACAATTGCCAACAACCAATATCAAAACGCATCAGCTATAGTCTGACATTTATTTAGGTTTTTATTAGCTTAAAATTAGCTTGTAAACTGGCTACTTGCAAAACAATTCTGTTGTAAACATTCATCAACTCCATTCAAGCATCTCGAGGTGCTAATCAGACTGTAAACAATTTACTGCTGCAAGGAAGTTTTTCCTGGATTTTCACTGGTTTCCCCAGAACCAACAAAATATAACCCCTTGTCTCCTTAGGCTAAATTATTGTCAAACAAATAGACAATGAATACCATGATCCTATCTGCTAAGCGATATACAAAATATCTACATTATGGTAGATAGATCTCCGTCTCCGGCATACATTTGACTATTTGTATCTTCTACTGTATGGTACCTGAATCCAAAACCTATCGATTTAAATAAAGAAGCTCTTCTTAAACTTTATTAAACCATTCGTAGTTCTATGAAATGGATATTTCTAGTTTAAAGGCATTTAATCATTTTAATTGTTCCTTTACTTTTCCTTCCCTTCTTCACGATACAAGGTTTTTGTCATTGTTTGTTAGCATATGGCTAACACTGATATGCAAAGAGTGTGGGGTTCTGTGTCTTGCACAGTTTAATGCTGACAAGTCAAATAGCGGATGAAAAGAAAATGGTGATGTAGGTTAAAGGGTAGAAATCAAAACTCCCTCATCATAGCCGAGTCTTTGCAACACCTTGTCCTCTTCAGAAATTAGATATTGCACCAAAATCTGTGTAATCCTTGGCTTCAAATTCAGAATCCTTGTAAAATGTCTGTTTTAATAAACACAATAGGAAATGAATATAAACTGAATGTAAATATATGGAAATAAACTGCCAAAGAGCAATATGTCAGTTCTGATATATTCCGAATGCGGATTTAAAAAAAGTGATGCATTAATGTAGAGCCCTGTGTGATGCTGAGTCTATAATTCCTGTATACACGAGTGAGATATAATGTGTTTAAGCTTATATCCCCTTATAGAGAAACTACATGTACCGATTGTGTGTTGTGGCAGGGGGTTGAAATGCATGTGTGAATTTATGTGAAAAAGCTGATGGATATGTGCATGTGTTTATAGCCGTGTGTGTTTGCAATGAAAATTCATTTCACAGGTCAATGAGTCTCGGATTTACACACTGTTTGTTGACTAGACTCTATTAGATGATTTGGATGCTTCGGATTTCAATGACACTGTAATGTTTACATGTTTCTGCCAGGCAGTGCATTATTTCTATGGGAGGGATAATTCAAGTTTAAGGCATTTAATCATTTCTATTTTTCCTTTGCTCTCCTCAGTGTCGGACAGCCAAGCAGCAGGAGTAGGAGGAGGGTCAGACTCCTCCCAGACCCGTTTCTCCTCCTCCCTCCCCACTTACCTCCCTGTCCAGTGCCAGTTAAGTGGAGCCGACTCCGCCTTCTTTCTGCGGGAAGCCAATCAGGAGGTCATGCGAAATGGCAGCCTATCATCGCGGACTGAGCCCTTCTTCCTCCACCAACTGGAGCCGGCCGTGGCCGCTCCACAATCCCTGCCCAGCGTCAACTGCAGCTACGGAAACCTGAGCATTGAGCAGCCAATCCCTGTAGAGCTGCTTCAGGGCCCAGCTCCACATCTGTTGTCGACAACAAACCAGGTGACTCTGAACTGGAAGGTCAAAGGTCAAGTGGTGGTCCCCAATGTTGGCTCAACAAGGCCCTGGATACAGGTACGGGCAGTTTAATGTTAAACTTAAAATGTTTTTTTATCTTTTTCTTTAAAAGATCCTTTGCTGAAAACAAATATGTTAAGGATTGACTTGTTATGCCAATCTCATAACCAAATCATAATTAAATCCAAACCAGAGATAATTAAAGGGTTCAAACTATAAATGTATCATATGTTTGTAGATGCATTTTAATTATTTTATCATTGTTATTGCCTACTTGAAGCTTCTTCTTTTAGTTAGTTAGTTAATTGATGTAAAAATGCAGATCAGAGCAGCTTTAAAGAATGCACTCATTAGTGCTTATGCATAAATCTGTCGGCACAGAAAGAAAGAAGAACATTTATAAACAAGAGTAGATAATCATTTAACTCACCATTTACAACCCATTGTTTGTATTGATGTGTTAAGACGTGATTTATCATTTCAGCTGTCAATTACAGTGTAGGACAGATAATATTTGTTGTTTTTTTGGCTAACTTTTCATCTTCTAATCCACCCATTATGACATAAGCATTATCTGTAAATAAATATATATTTGTTTTGTCCTCAGGTATTGTTTTACCTGGTAGGGCGACGTTGGGATGAGCCCGACCCCCCTCCTCCAGCCCTCCTCCCATGTGTCAGAGCCATAGCCATCCGTGACACCAGTGAAGCAGCCCCCTCTGCGGGCTGCCGACTCATGAGACCATCTGGCATCTGTGTTGTCCGTCTGGAGATTCCCCCAGCTTGGTTTACACCACCACAAGTGAGAAAAAGACCTCCTGAAGTGACTCTACCATCAGTGGATGTGTATTACTCGATAATACCAATGGAAGGGGCCGGTCAAGAGTGTCCTTCTATCGTTAATGAGCCATGGCGAGGTCAGAGCGCTAACACTGGGCCTCTTGGACTGGGCCTTGGAGGACAGTGGAGCCTCGGGGAGGATGTGAGTCTTCAGGACATGCTGAAAGCCGGCTCAGTGGCGATGACCTTGGGCATGGTTTCCGCCAAAGGAGAGAAACTGAGACTGGATGAAAACGTAGAGGTTCTGGTGCCGCCCAGCCCGGTTCGGCTCGGCAAGACCGTGGCGTTTGGCGTCTACATGAAGACTGGTTCGAACATGGAACAGTTTACTTTGAGGTAGGAAAACCAATGCTTTCATATAAGTTATTTGGCTTTGCTTCTTGTATTCTTTTTATTTTATTTTGTCAGATTTCAGTTTTCCTTTGGTAGCTTTTTCTTTCCTCCTCATCTGCTCTCTCTCATCTGTCGACACTGCCGCCTCGCGAGGTTGACGGCTGTCACCTTTGTGTACTCCGCCTCTTTCAGGAGCCAGCAATGCAAATAACAACCTCATGAATATTCATGAGTGATCCAAGGAGAGAAGAAAATACAGAGAATGAGAAGCAGGAGAGGGAAAAAGAACTGAGAGGGACTGAAGTATGGGGGACAGGGAAATTAAATGAGGTGCATAACATTAAAATAGATCCTGGTTTTTCAAACTAAATGGTGGAACCCATGCCTCTAAGGTGTGCTTTAATAGGTCACCTGCATTATTGACAATGGGTTTTGTTCGCTTGTGTCCCAGGAAACTAATTCTTCTTGGTTCGCTGGCTGAAAATGAGTTTACAACCCTGGTCTAGACGAAGTATGCATATCTGCATCCCATCTCTGCCTCATCATTTCACCGACTTTAGGGATTTCAGTCTGACAAATGACAGATTTATCATTTTTCACAATGTATTATTCTATACAGAGAGCATCCCAGCACACAACACTGCAGCTGCATTCCTATAACAATATACTCCTATGAGGTTATAGAGAGTAACTCTGAGATACTTTAAATGCATGTTTCAGTATTTCAGTCCCACATTTATTTAAGAAAACCTTGAATACACTAACCATGGTAATTGGCACTTGCCAACCAACTCCATTTTTCAGATAATTTGTGCAAAGTCAAAGGAATCGATTTTACATAATAAAAGCTGCACATTTGTTCACCTAAAAGTGTTTGGGAAGTTCTAGTGACAATAGCAATTGGCAAAGATTTTTCAGAGATTTTTCAAAGATTTTTTAAGAGACTTCTTGCTGTTTAGGCAAAAGCCTTAGTATAGGTCCTACAGGTTGGTTAAAAGATGCTACAGAAAGAAAATGGAGGGAAAATATCAGCAACAATTTTTTATTGGCATCATATCTTCTTTTTTTCCAGCGTTTTCCTGCTTCATGTCTTATGCAATGTGTTCCACTTGCAGCTCTTGCCCCCTACCCTAGCATACAGTCCAGTGGATAATCTCCCATGTTAAAACCACAGTCAGACGTGTAATAAGGCTTAAGTGGATCTCATTCCACTGTGCGTGCGTGCGTGCGTGTGTGTGTGTGTGTGTGTGTGTGTGTGTGTGTGTGTGTGTGTGTGTGTGTGTGTGTGTGTGTGTGTGTGTGTGTGTGTGTGTGTGTGTGTGTGTGTGTGTGTGTGTGTGTGTGTGTGACACATAATAAGCCTTAAGTGTGCTCCATCACAGTGAGGTGATGTGATTATGATAAACTGCTGAGGATATGAAGAAACACGGGCAGAGGACAGGTGAGAGAGAGGGAGACTGACACAAAGACAGACACTGAAAGGAAAGGAGATGAGAGGGGGAATAAAAGAGAAGGTAGTAGAAACTGCCATGAAGGAAATGGGTAAAAGTAGGAAAAAGGTAGAGGGAGGATTTCCAATTGCATCTCTTTTTTCACAGCTCTTCTAACCAGTAGATATCAAAGGATGGAGGACTTGAGGCAACACACATTTGACAAATTGGATATGGCATTTTTGCTGTATCCCCTGAAACAGTGCTTGTAGTCCAAAATAAACATATATGATACTGTCACTTGGTGGTGAGAGCACTCTTCTCCAAAACAAAAGCTAAAACTTAGGATTTGTAAGACTGACACTTCTTTAAGTACTCTTCCTGTAATTCAGTCACATTTTGAGTCACAACAACGTTGATCACCAATCAGATCAGATGCTATTATTTAATTATTGCTAAAGCCCATTTGCATTTCTCCTCAAAGTTTTCACGACAACCCTTTTTCACCCTTCAAAAATATACACTTTAATGGTTAACACAATGAGTGCATTTGCATGGACATGAATAACCTGTTTATGATTAATTGATGTAATATCTAGTATGAGTTTGCACATGTAAACACCATTTCATGTTTTTTTCAGAAATCTTGATAGGGTTTCAGAGAAACCCTAATATATGAGCTGGAGTACTCAGAAATAAACCGGTCATAGTGACCATGAGATTGAATTGTTAGCTTTTGCAATTTGAAGCGGAGAAGATATTACATTTTAAAGTGGAAGAAAATGTAGAATGTAGTGATAAATATATCCTCACTGTTCTGTCCTACTCTAATATCCTGTTTGGTTTTCACAATCCCTGCACATATAGAATTATCAATACCCAAATGACTATTGTTAATTATAATTAACAAGTTGCAAATCTGTAATTATTTGCATTCATTATTAATCCTTATGATGATGATGATGATGTTCAACAAGTAAAGGGAAACATGTAGTAATGGGTAAGAAAAGGATTATGGAATATGAACATAAAGTTATTCTCTGGCTACCTGATGCACAGTAAAGTCTGCAAACCCATTACTATATTAAGTGCCAGTGTCACAGTGTGTGAATTAAGGAAAATGATACGATAAACAATTAAACGTGTTTATGGATGAAAGAACACAATAGATATATGACACACGTGCTACTGTAGATGACTGTGTAATTGGTTTTTGACACTGGTACTCGAGCTTGGGTAAGAAAGCCTAGATAAGACCTAAATGGACTGGCTTACATTTTGTGACCAAGCCAAGATTCATTTTGAGGACAACAGGAGATTATGAAATGTAGAAGCCTTTTTCTTTATTAAAAACTACTTAAAAGCAGCAGCAAAGGTATATTGTGCTTATCCTGTTATTTAAGATTTTGACTTTTTTCATTTCAAAGTAGAATTACTCGAGGTTATTTGTTCAAGTTGTTATATCATCCTTTTAGGGTTACATCTGACATCCATATTTAAGATGTATTCAATTTAGAAGTTCCTGCAATGTTTCTTCTTTGCCACACATGTCACATTTTCTATTAAGAGAAATGAAGGACACACTTATCTTTGCAACTTCCTTACTTCACCTCTCTTCCATGTTCCATTTAACTAAGTGGAACATCCTTGAATATGACATACAAGAATATAAACATATACTTAGGTATATGTTTATATTCAGCCCCTTCCATAAATGTAATATACATATCTTCCTGTGTGGCGTTAAAGAATATAAGAATAAGATTATACCTAAAACATTTTATTGTCCAGTTTTGGGCTGATTCATGACTTGATTTTAAGAACAATAGCCCAAAAGAGCAAAGAGGAATTTAGATTTAAGTTTTCATGAAAAATGAGGCCAAACTCTAATATCTGTACTCTAAGTGCTGCCCCATCATTTGATCTTTCTTTTCTTTTTAAATCAAACCACAAAACATTTTTCTGCTGAATAGACAGAGCAGCACATGATGACCGTATGGTGGGCTACACGAAACCTGTCCAAAATGCATATATGTCATTACATTTTAATGTTCATATGCCACCTGTCAACCTCACTCTAAAGGAAACAGATGCAGCCCTAACTCCTACAACTGTAAACCATTTTACCTAAGTGCCCCAATATGAAATGTAATCCAAAGGTTTTTGGGCATTTATCCTAAATCAGTACATCAGAAATCCCAATACACAAATTAATTAGCGTCTCTTGGCTCACTAATCTGCCCACCATTGCTTGTGTCGTGTTTCAGAATTCCTCTGCGAAGCAAGGAGTCAGACCAGGCAATAAAGTTATAATAAAGCTGATTTATTTCAGTTGTGATAAGGAATATAATTGCTCAGCTGAGGTCTCTGGAGATCAGTGATCCACAGACCGCGAGCAGTTTCCACTCCAAGCAGTTAACTGTCTCACACTTCCCTCCAAACCGGCAAAACACATTTCATATACTTATTACAGTTAAAAGGTGTCATATTCTGATTGGATAAGTGTATTTCTGAGTGGGGTGCTGTCGATTGTTGATTGGAGTACAGGCGAGCCCACGCCTCTTGGCTTCATCCAGGTCCGACAGGTCCAGTCTTCTTTCCAAGGTCATCCAGGCCCTACACTAGACTGTCTGTTTCTCCTGTCACGTGCTAAGCTATGATCTGCATGGTGCCTGGCACGGTGCCCTCTCCTGAACCTCAGCGAATAACTCACAATAGTGCACAATCTAAATAAAGTAGCAGAAATGCAGTTCCTTCTTCCGTTTAAGACCTTCTGGTAGCACAATATTCATAAACATTTCTTTATGAGCAAGCAATAATATTCTTCACTTGTAACCTCAAAAGGTTGAATAGAGGGCACAACTTCATTAAGAATTCATGTTCTATATAGCTCCGGTTCAATGAGCATTCAGCCGAAAGTATTTAAAAAAGTGTTTCAATCTGTAGGAACTCTTGCCATAGAAGTTGTTGGTGCTTTGGATCTATGTTTAGTTGAGCGTTAACACATTTTTCCGCAGCATGAATGTGACAGGCTGAGGGTCAAAGTGATTAGCATCTACCTCGTTAAAAAGCTGTTGTCTTGAAATGTGCTATCGTCGTTTGATTAGTTAATTAGTGTGATGATTACTGATGAGCGGATCAATTCTATGTGTGTTTATATGTGTGAGCGATATACTGCAGATAGTGACAGATTCAGACAATGATAATTGAATGCAAAATACATCGTTTTTTTCTTGTTTTTTCTTATTTTTCTCTATTTACTGTCATTCTGTTTTTAGTAGTTTAGAATTATAATTGTATAATCCCATTCTATATATCTCTCTCTCTATATATATGTGTGTGTGTCTGTGTCTGTGTGTGTTGGTGTGTGTGTGTAGGGATTAGTAGATATTTCCTGGGATCAGAGGGGAGATGTACTTCTAAGGACCAGCTAGTCCTCTCTGGTGGTTACATCTCTCTCGCACACACACACACACACACACACACACACACACACACACACACACACACACACACACACACACACACACACACACACACACACACACAAACACACACACACACACACACACACACACACACACACACACACACCACACACACACACACACACACACACACACACACACACACACACACACACACACACACACACAATATGCCCCGGACGCCTATATCCACAAAGCTCCAACATCGATTTCACCTCAAACGCTCTTTCACCAGCAGGGAAGGAGAATCAATAGGTTGTGTGTGTGTTTGTTGTTTACGAGTGTAAATGTGGCCTTAACTTATCACATAGTATAAACTTGTTGATGTAGATGTGTTCTTGCATATTTGCTCATCCGATTTGTAAACATATCCCTATTGATTTGTATTTTACAATGTGTGTATGTGTTTTTTGTATATCAAGTGCGCCTCACAGTATGTGTTCTTGGGGAGTATATACATACTTCATGTTGAGCCATCTGTGTGATTCCCATTGTCTTTGTTTGTCCCTCTGGTTCAGTCGGTTCCTCTCTTTGTAAGTGCCACTGTCCTTGTTTCTCTGCTGTTCTGTTTAACCTCTCCAACTGACAAATGCATTTTATACGATCTTGAAAAGGCACAAACAATACGTTGAGAGTTCGATGCATTTCTTTCAGCAAGTAAAAAGGCAGTAAAAAGGCTTGCATTGTATTCAAAAAATAAATGTCACAAAGGGACTTGTTGTTGTGTTGGGAAAGTTGCTTTTCTTCTTTTGTCTTGTTACTCTTCATTTCCCAGTATTTTCTTCTGTCATCTGAATTTGAAAAGTGTTGCCAAAGCACTTTTATCTATTTCAATTTTTACTTCCACTAGTCTTCCCTTTCCCTCTGTCTCCCAAGAGTACATTCAGGCGATTGTTCCATTGCTTTGCAAAGTAATGAAAACAAACTGCAAATCTTTCAAATCAACCAAGTGTCATTATTGACGCTGAGTGCTTCATGTAACACTTTGGCAGAAAAAAAAGATTTTGTGCCAACTCTTAAGCTAACTGATGAGTCATGTGAAATTAAAGATTGCCAAATGTGATAACTGAGCATCATACGAATTACAAAAAATCGGATATTGAAAAGTGCTGACCTTCCAGCAAGTTCGAATTACTGCATAGTGGATACATATCAGGTGGTTGATGTACTGTGCCGACTGCAAAACAAACCTGGCAACACAACACACTAAAATGGTAAATGTTGTTTAAAAATGTATTTATAAAATGTAAAAGTCAAACAATGCTACCCTGCTACCGTCTCTTTAAACAAGAAGTGTCAGAGATACAATATAGAGACACATGGATGATTTATAATATTTTATATAAGTGAACAAAAGGTCCAAAGTCTGCGGTGGTTACTTACTTTGACATTTGTATCAGTCTTATTGTTATTCTACATGAACAACTGACTAATTAGACATTTAAACATAAATGTAAAACCATGTTATTTGTTAAGAATGAAGGAACTGTTAGGGACTAATTAGACATCAAGAAGGATTGAATGGGATCAAGTAATAGCAGCATGAATACGTAAATAGAGTTGGCTAAATAAATCATTAAGAGAAAATGACATTAATGAGAAAAACTAAAACTTCTGAGGAAAAAAAGACTTTTAAATGCTGGAGGAAACGTCATGTTCAATTAGGTTTGTTGTACATTTTTATTTGAAAGTAACAAATGCACAAACCTTAATTTATGCCTTGATTTGACTTTCAGGTGCGACTAAGTGGCAATGAGGAAATAAAGAAAACTTCCATATGTTTTATATATATTTAATGTTGTGATTTGTTCAAGCATGTCACCTTTAATTATGATCTTCTCGAGGGAAGTCAGGTAAGCTAGACTTAACGTCAGGGGAAAAATATGGTTAACATTTGGTTTGCGTGTTAACACATACACACACCAAACACCTACTCTCCTTATGTGTTTAACCCACTCTGTCTCTGTTTATTTCTCTAATCCAGTCTGCACTATCATTTGCTGTACAGCAGTCCTTCTTTACTTTCTCTCCTCCCTTCCCTATCAGCATCTCCCGTTCTCCCTCCACCTTTCTCCTGTTTTTCTATCCCACTCTCTTTTTCCATCTCAAATCAGTCATGAATATTCATAAGAGTGTTATTTGCATTGCTGGCTCCTGAAAGAGGCTGAGTATACAAAGGTGACAGCCATCATCCGCGGGATAGCGCCAGTGTTTGTGTGTTTCTGGAGCTCTGCATGTATGTGAGGGCGAGATAGAAGAGAGAAGAATGTGTGTATTGTGGCTGTATTACTTGAAAAACGATTGACATTATCACTGGCATTCTAATTATTATGTCTCTAAGGAAAATTCGAAAATGTTTTGCTTTTTGAACTCACTTATTGAAAGGACAGTGATCCATGGCACATGAGCACACATGTTGGTTTAGCAACACATTTCCCTGTCTCTCCCTGTTTTAACTACTCCCAATGCTCGTCTGTGTCTTTTATTTTCACGTCTTTATTGCTATTTGAGTCTGGGTCTGCCAAGCTAGTGTTGGGATGCTTCATATGCTAATTTCTGCTGGGTATTGTGTTGTGTTCATTGTTAGTGCCACTCCTTGTTGTAAGAGAGAAGCCTTATGTAGAAACAGACTGCTCTGTACTAATTCCTCTGCACTGAGGGTTCACCAGTTGCTCTGCGTTGCACATTTTAGACCAAGCGCTGTGTTTTTTGTGTGTTTAAGCATTTACCTCTAAGTTACCCCAGGAGTTATAAAAATGACTTTGAGGATACTTTTGTTTTTATCTTAACAAGTTTGGGGAAAACGGCTGATATTTCACTAACAGTATGAAATCCCCTCCTGCAGCCGTGGAACTCGAATTACATTTTTATTTTCTTGGCCTGGGACCCAGGCTCATGAAAACATATTATTCAGGGACCCACTTGAAATAAGCTACAGATGTTGCTATTGTAAAGTCCAATATGAACGGCTGAACTGCAGCTGCACTTGAAAAACAATGATGTAAAAAGAAGATACATGACAGTGTGTAGCTTTTATGTCTTTTAATTGTGTTCAATACATTAATTTACTTCATATTTGTAGATGTTTAACATCCCAAACACTAACAAATATGTCTGCTAGAGCATACCGGCGGTGCATCTGAATTTTAAACCAGACAAAGTGTTCTCATCTAAAGAAAACATCAGTAACCACGAGGACCATTGAGATGTTGGTTTCTAATCTCTAATAAGAATAACACTCTCTTTGCCCATAAACTAGAACACAAATTTGTTCACTTCATCCATCTGTTTGCAGTTTAATACCACATCAGTTTGAAATGTGTAACATTTTCTAGTAAGCAACTCTTCACATATAATATAGTCATTGAAATACTGCTTAAACAATAGTTATAATGTAACCTAGATAACAAATCAACAAAATGATGCCAGTGTAAGTGAAATTAAAATAAATAAATAGGTTTTCTAAAGCTTCATGTCATAGCAGATACACACTGACACTCCTTTCACATAATATATAGAATTCTGTTAAATATGTTAATCTATGTAGCACAAAGCCCAACTCTTATAGTGAACCTGTGACCTTTTCGTAATCCACCCATCCCATCCTCTCCTTCTTTACCTATAACTCTTAATATGAAGAATGCCTCTGAGCCTTCACTTTGATCACACTGTGGGATTCTCTAGGCTGAATCCCATCTACATGGCCCTCCATTGTTACAGAATGACAACATTCTTCAAAGACTTTAGGCTATAAGTAGCTTGTTTATCTGCTCAACACATTGTACATATTGTCCTTGCTATCCCCCATGCTTATATCTATGCCCTCTGCTTCAGTTTATCCAAACTTGCAATTCACAATGTTGCTTCCTCTTTTAATACATCTTCCTATTCACTGTGCACTGCAGGGTGCCTCACAACACAGCCCCCAGACTGGGAACAATACTGTTTCCTCTCTGTGTGTGTTAAAGCATATGTGTGGGAATGTCTTTGCTGGTTGTTTTTTTATGATGGTACAAAAGTATGGTACAGTTTGTGTATAAAACACAGGCTTACATTGACCAAAGAGGACATACTGTTATTGTGATCACCTTTATATTTGTCTTTATATCCCAAATATTGTAACATGATAACACATTTAACATTCAGTATGTGCAGCTATTAGAACAACCTACCCTACGGATATTTTGAGAGTATATGCCAGTTATACAGAGTAATTGGTAAGAACCATTAATGCAATGTGTAACTCTTACCTATCTATATTTTACTTCTCTAACCGGAAAGTCAAAAGCCATAACGGTGTGACATATCTTCACAACACCAAAAAGTTATATTTATTTTTGCTCTTATACAAATGTCCAGAAACAGCAATAATCATTGTGTCTTCGTAGGCTATTGTATAACAGAACCTGAAGGCTACCAAACAAAGGCTTAGGAAAAGATCATGCTTTAGGTTCAATAAATACATCAATAGTGTTAGTTAAGTATAGGTTACAAACAAAAAGTAATTGTAAACAGACTTGTTCAGTGTTATTCTATGACAAATTATATTGCATTACTTTTCATAGGTTATACGTACTGTACATGCAGTGAATGAGAGCCAGCCTAACTGTGACAACAATCTTAAACAAGATTTGTTTTGATTATTTCTCAGAATTCAAAACATGTACTAAGAAAAAAAACAAAAACAGAAGTTCTGCCTTTTTTCTCCTCAAAGAATAACCCTATTTGTGCTCGATCAAGTGTGACTGTGTCCCTCTTCCCTTTCAGTTCCAATTCAGCTATTGAATGGCTGTCACATTTACCCAGCGAGCCAGTGAACCCCATCACAACTGTATAGAATGTTTTCACACAAGATTGCTCACCAACCATGACAGTCATGTGTTGTTACAGAAAGTGCAGGACCAACACAGAAGACAAAATTCAGTCTGTAGAAACTTCCTTTATCTTATTGGCATACTGTATGTTCCTCAAATCTGTCTCCAAAGAAGCAGCAACAATGTCTAGCAGAATAGAATAAAGTGATGGGTGAGTGCTTAAAGTTCAACTAATCTTTTTCTCAAGTTTTCCCATCAAACTTGTCTAATGATGTGTTTAAGGTTGGCTCTGAGCTGTGTAATCTCAGAAGATGCCCACCTGGAAATAAGGCTGTTATTGTTCATTCCAGACACGTTACAATCCCGTAGATTAGATACAGTTTGGTGGACCTTTAAACGCAATTCATAAATCCTTCATGCAGTTTAAGCTTTGAAGATCCCACTAGGATTGAACAACAGTATCAATCATTGTTGCTTTTGTCTTTCCCTTTGGCTTCTCTGTGCTACATGAAGTTTTTAGGGTCACATGGATATTCTGTCACAGAGCACCGTTGCCCTGAAGCTTGTAATCTACTAATCGCTTGTAATGTTGTGATCTCCGAAATTCAAGCTTACTCTACTGTTACACTCATTCTCAAGTCACTCTAGATAAGAGCATCACCTAAATGCATAACACTTTAATGATATGGTTATTTTTTTATGAAGGAATTAAAGAACCCCTGAAGTCCTTTTTAGATTTCAGAGTGTGTAAGTAGTTGTTAAGGGCTTCAGTCAAGAAACACGCTGTGTCTTGATGGATATCTACAGTAACTGCCAACTATCTAACACTGTTTCAGTTAAATTCCTAAAGTCCAATTAAAGTTGCCACACATGTTAGGGAAACATACTGTATGGTACCAGTGTTGTTTTTGGTGACCAAATAATTCTTTTTTTTTAAACATACGTCATGAAACTTTTAGGACCGGTGTGAAAAAACGTATTTCATGACCGGAATTTCCAAAGCCCAATCAGCTGATGGCTGATAAAAAAGAGAAAAACGGTTTTCAATTATCACACATTGTCAACATGATTAACAGCAAAGTCCATTCACTCTACAAATCTACTTTATTTCGTTAGCGAACAGTTTTCTGTCAGTGCATTTAATGTTGATTATTTTAATGTCTGTCCCTCCTTGTGTCTCTATTTATAATCCACTTTATTGCGAGGCAGTGTGGTCATGAGGGGCAGTCTACTGTTGAACTTGAACTAAAATCTCCTTTAGAACAGATGCTTTTCATAGCTGGGTATGGTATGAATACATGGCTGGTTCAATGATTGACCACCGTAGTTCGTGTTTGCTCATTTATCAGTGCTAATTTGCCCGACTAATCTCCCCATTAAGCTCGGTGAGAACATTAGCCTAGCAAATTAGCACTGATGAATGGGCTATTATTCATAGCAAAATCTCTGCTTCTATTCGCCTGTTTTCTCTCTCCCTCTTTATTTTCATCTTTATGTATTTACAATACACTGTATGAAATTGAGAAAAACTGTTCCAAAAGTGGTGAAGATGCAGGATGAAAACATTTAGAGGGGATTCTTCATGCAACCTGTTTGGGCCAAATGTAGGATATAAATTAAACTGGATGTGAAACACCTTTGTTGGTTGAACAAAGGCATCACCAATGCCTCTAGTCCTCAGTGTATTTTTTACCGTCTTTTCATCTCCTTGTAAACCCCCCTCTAATCTTAGCAGGACTTAACCAAAAATGTTCCAGTTTTCAGACGTTCAAGCACACACGCACGCACGCACGCACGCACGCACGCACGCACGCACGCACGCACGCACGCACGCACGCACACACACACACACACACACACACACACACACACACACACACACACACACACACACACACACACTGTGAGTCTTTCAAAGTAGCATGTGTTATGTTGTTTGATCTCCTTCTTGTTCTTTGCTTCTAAAGGTAGTCTCAATTCTGTTTTATATTTCAATCCCTATAGAGCAGGGACAAACACACACAGAAACGCACACACAAATGTGTCTCCCTGGAAAATGCAAATGGGAAACAGCCATGTGTTTAGCTGAAACAAAAGAATATGCACGTGCATGTGAATGGTACAGTAAATTGAGGGCTCTACAAGAACATGCCTAGAGCTCCTGGACCTGCAAAGCTTTTTGTCTTCTTGTATCTGAATCACTCAGCGAAAGAGAGAAAGAAAGAGAAAAATGTGAGATGAAAAAAAGGAGGGAAAAGGAGTGGGTGCGGTTGTGAATTGAGGGGTGGGAAATGTAGGATATTAACAGAGAAGGGAAGTTAGAAAGTGAAAGCAGTATCAATCTCCTTTATTTCAGTCTATACTTCTGCACATCTGTTACTGACTTTTGGTCTTTCCTTCTCTTTTTGTATTATCACTGTTTCCCCTGCTCATTTCTCATAATTATATTTGTCTATTGTTACTCTCACCCTCTTCCTCTTCCTCTCTTTAGTCCCCTTCATTTCTCATAATCAGTCTTAGTATGTGTGCTGTACAGCCACTCAATTAATTAAAGTAATCATCTTGTGATTAGTTGCTGAACATCCTCGTAGAAGGACTCATCTATATCTGCCCATGGAACACGATCCACAAAGATACCTTAGACAAGCATGTACACACACACACACACACACACACACACACACACACACACACACACACACACACACACACACACACACACACACACACACACACACACACACGTACGCACTTGTATATTGTGCCGATATAACAGACACTCTGTCGCTTGAGGTCTGCGAAGGCATCATTGACACTGCTTTTTCTTAGTTTTAATAGTAAAAACTTGCTTGACTGTTCAATATTTTGGCTAATATACCTGTCTTTTCTATGATATAGTATAGTTTTCAAGAACATCACTTTAAAGTTTGTGTTTTCAAAGGATGTTATATCATATATATATATATATGTTATTTTGGGAAATAAGTAATTCAGCATGAACAAAGCCAAATAAAATGACTAATGTACTAAAGAAACCAACCAAGACCAAAATGATAATGACATTGTCATGAATCACATTTATGAAATAACTATATCCCTTTAACAGAATAAACATAATTGAAAGATAACTGCACTGCATTGGTGATAATGCACTGTGTTGCATTGGTAGCAGCAATACATTTCAGTGTTAGTTTCTACATATACATTTCAGAGCAAATATTATCACTTACAATTAGGGATGGATATCGAGAACCGGTACTAAGTCAGTACCGGTACCTGATTGGACGGTATTGGTATACCGTTAAGCAGGGGCCACTGGCCCCCCCCCACATTTCCGCAGCGGCGGTTGCCGCGGAACACTAGTACATCCCGTTTAAATAATTCCCCTCTACTCTAAAGTCGCATCTAAAAAGAACGCAATCTAGATGTGTATATTTTGTTATTTTTGCAAATTGAGGAGATAAGACAATCTCATTAGCTACAGGCAGCGACAGAGGCTCATATATTGCGTTAGCTAAAATAAAGCAGGCAAACATAACAGGAAGAATATGTACATTTGAATCCAATCAAAGAGGACATTGTCACACCATTCAAATGTATCCATGTACATTACAATCAATACAAAAGCTTAGATGTGTTTCTTTGTTACGTTGTTCTGTGTCAGCCGTTAACCTAGATAAATAAACTCAGCTATTGATATCGCAAACATGTCAGAAGAACCAGCGAATAAGAAAAAAAAACGTTTGGTTGTATATTTCCACATTGATGACGACTTTAAGGGGGAGTGGGGTTAGGGGGGGATACATGTAACTGCCTGTTTACATTACATCAAGGCTTAGAGTTATGCGTGATGAACTAGCTATCCGCATCACCCCAGGTCCACCTCTTTGCCCATTTATCAACAAGTTTGGATGGTGAGGGCTGGAGCCAGACACTAGAGCTTCACAACGGCTCTTTAGGGACCTATGGAAACCAAATGTTTTGTAAATGTCTATGGTCATGCCAGATCAAATAAGACTGTAGGAGAAATACATTTCCTTATGGTATTTAATTGAAGCAAGAGTGCATTTAATTGCTTACAATTTGACCTTTTCATTTCAAAGAGCAGCATTGCATGTTTTTTTTCCATTTAACTATAACATTCATAATCATTTTTATAATGCAAAAATCTACAGCTCACATTAGGCTATTCGACTAAAAACAATATCCTATTATTTGTCGTATCCTGTCACCATTTCTGTAACACCAAGAAGATTAATTACTGCACTGTGTGTGTGTGTGTGTGTGTGTGTGTGTGTGTGTGTGTGTGTGTGTGTGTGTGTGTGTGTGTGTGCGTGTGCGCGTGTGCGTGTGCGTGTGTGTGTGTGCGCAATTTATCAGAGAGACAGTAAGATGTAAAGGAAGTGAGAGAAGTGAGGGACAGAGGGACAGAGAGACAGTAATGAGTACTCCAGTGGAGAGTGATAAGAGAGACAGTGGGAGAGTTGGTCTGCATAATGATTCCTCTGGCATGGAGGTGGCATGTGGGAGGGATAGAGAGAAAGAGGGAGGGAGACATGAACAGGACTATTCCAGTGGAGAATAGAGAGAGAACAGAGGCAGAGTGTATCATAGAGAATAGTGTATAATCATTTTTCAGCATACAGCAAGGTAGGAGACATTGAGATTTACAAAATGATACCAACTTCGTCCTTTTAAGGGCATTGAAGAAAAATATTTAAAGGAATTCTCTTCAGATAAAAAAAAAACAGCCTAGAAATAGAGAAACAAATATTTGAACATGTTTTAAAGTAATACTATTTGTTTTAGTATATATTATATTACATACAGTATACTGTATACACCAATAAACAGATTGGCTAATCTACTCCAGAATATTTCTTGTTACCAACTGGTGACTGCAAAGTACTTATTGGGTTGGCAATTGTGCATTACATTTTACTCAATTTCTATCCGACTAGCAATGATTTGAGTAAGATTGACACTTTTTTCTTAAACCTTTAAAAAAGAATTCTGTCTACTGCAATGGTTCTCACTCTGTTCTAATATTGCAAAGGATGCGACCTCAGGGGGTCTTTTGAGTGTGAAAGGGACTGACTTCCTGGACGCCTGTCAGTACTGCGTATGTGTGACTGATGTGTGATTGACAGCAAACATACAAACCCACTTCCACACACAGCCGCACTCAATTTTTTTTTGTTGCGAAGTCAGTGTTAACAGATATAACCGGCTAAGCTGTGTGTATTTTTGTGTGTGACTCTCTGTGTGTGTGTGTGTGTGTGTGTGTGTGTGTGTGTGTGTGTGTGTGTGTGTGTGTGTGTGTGTGTGTTCCTAGAAACTGCTAAAGTATGATCAGCAGTGGGTGGCATGAGTGGAGACCCCGTTGCCAAAATATCTTCAGATACTGATGGGCTCCAATGGAGGCGAGAAGACAAAACAGAAAAACAGAATAATACACTATATGCATATCCATGCAAGCACACATATTCTGAATATGTAAACAGGCCAAATTACCCAGGGTTCCTCCACTCATAGACTGAAGCAGGGAGAAAGTTGAGAAAGGGATTTTGAATAAGTGTTTGATATGGAGTAACAACCATGCAGATGGATGGAAAAGCATCAGATAAAAGGGGATACACATTACACACAACCACAAACATTATAAACACACATTCACATGTGTGCTTAGTCAGCCATCCTGCAGTTGCACACATGCAGTGAGCCAGACGGATGAACAGCTATCCAGTCATCAGCTTCCCAGCCAACCTGTCAGTCAGTTTGTCAGCCATCCAGTCATCCAAACAAAAAATCTATCCAGCGATCTCTCCAGACAACCATGCAGTTATCTAACAAACCATCCATTCAACCAGTTAGACTCATAGCCAGAGATACAATCAGCTATGTTGGTGGATATCCATAATCAGACAGCCATGGTAGGCACAAAGCAGGCTGACCAAAAATTCACCCTGCAATTTTACCTGCCAGATGTTTAAAGGAAACAAATACAAATGAATGGAGAGGCATCAATCCAGGGAACATGGGATCATTGTATTTTATGCATCATTTTCTTTATTTACTATCATTTTGTATCTTAACAATACAATTCAGTGGGTACTTTAGACCAATGGCCCACCATCAGGTTTTCAGTTTTGGTACCCCTGCCAACAATATTACCAATTACAGAAATGTGCAGACGAATAAGAATGAAAGACACCTATGGAGTTCAATGTGGAGTTACATAAGAACCTAAGACATAGAGTCTAATGGGAGAGCGGAGGATATGGTGCTGCAGAGGGAGCATGAGAAGGTGTTTGAAAGACACATGGGGGAAGGAAGAGGGAGGAGGATGAGAGGAAAGAGTAGGCACTGTTTATAGGAATTAAATGTTAGAAGTTGAGGCAGGAAAGATGGAAAAAAAATCCTACTAAAAAGTATAACTTAGTACACTACCTACTTGATTTGGCCAACTCAGACTATTGATGGCTCATATTGGCTTCAACGTTACTTTGGTATGACTTTCTTCACACGTTGTCCCATTTGAGACAGGCTAGTAAGGGATATCCTTTTCGTGTGGACAGGAGGATTGATGAGCAATTCCACCACAAATACATGATTGATTGTTATAACTTATCTAAAGTATGAATTTAAAATTGGAAGCAGGTGGGCACAACCATTCCTGTCTTTGCATTTTAAATAACCATAATATTTTTACCCAAATATGTGCGAACACTGCTTTAAAGAAGTCTCTTTTTTTTCAAGACTCGGCATCCAGTTATATCCATTCCAAATATTTTGTCAACTACTATTTAATTACATTTCTAAAAATAGTGGGCATACATTAATTAAGAAAGCAAACAGAGAGAAAAACTGTAAACAAATGTCAAATAAAAACGATTATTTACCAACCGCTTCAACCCACACAAAGTGAAAAGTGGAAGGAAGGAGCCACACAGGACCCAGTGGGGGAAAACTCCACATTATCTTTATTCAACTGCTTTTTGGTCTGCTTGTCTCTTGTTCTCCCTCCACACTTTGTTTGTGCTCTGCTCTACTTGCACCACTCGTCGTTGCTTTTCTCACTTCTCTTCCCACCACTCCTCAACAGAAATCTCTGCTATTGACAGGGGACAGGGGAGGAGAGGAGGAGGATAACACCAGGCTCAATCCATCATGGCGAAACGAGGGGGTGGGGATGGGGAGGAAGTGAGTTTGCGCTGCTGATTGAAGACCACTGACTGAAGCAGGGAAGAAAAAGAGACAGGAGAAATGTTGTGGCACTTTGACATGCAGCTTGTGAACAATCAGTTAAGGCTTTCTGGTGACTTTCGAAGATTCAGCAGTGGCTTTTTAAAGTGATTATATACTTCTGCATGTTCATTTAATAAACTATGAATGTTTTATATCCATGTAACGGGAAGAAACTCATCTAACTGATCATTTTAATTTTTTTTTCAAAATAAAACCCACAATGCTAACACTGAGCCTCTGAATTAGCAACGAGCGAAAAATGCTAACAGATTACTGCACCGAAAATCACTCACAAAACCTTATTATTTATCTTTTCTCTACATCCATGACATCGATTCACATCGTGAGGTGACACAGAATCGATGGGTACCCTCATTATCACTGAATTATACGAAATGGTGACGTTATAAGCAAAAACAGACATCAAAACATTTGACGCTAGGTAGCTAAAAATGCTAACAAGGTTACCTTGGCTCTGGAGTCTCTCCAAAGTGGTCTTCAATGGCATTAAAACGATAAAAATGCTGCTGAAGTTAATCCATAGGTTAATCCAATGTATCTGTGTCCCTTTGAAATTATTTCTGATAATCCATGAGCAATGAGATTGATAATCCATGTTTTTCCGTTTCTAGATATCAGAGCTAGAGTGTAGCTTCACTCTAATGCAAAATTACATGCGCAAAGCCCCCACCTTTTTGTTTCACAATGAGTGTGTGTGGGGGACTCCCCCTTCGATTATATTGGCTCTAACGGTCAGAAAGAGGTGTCAACCATCAAAATCGAGCAAGGGGGGCCAGAGATATGGAAGATCCACCCAAATGACCCCAGAAGTGGTTTCTTTTTGCTAAATCTCTCTAAAAAGGTCAAATGTCACTTGTTTTGCATCAATCTTGATACAGGGTACTTATTATATGTTGTACTTTGGATTCCTAAAGCTTTTATTCTACCTTACCATCATCCAAGGGTAGTTTTCACTATAAGTAAAACATAATTTTTGGATGGACACTATAATTTACAGTTTTTTACTATGTAAAATCTGAATGTTCTTTAAAATAAAAAACATCTATATTGATTCTGACTTTTCTACATCCAACTCACAGATTTATCATTACTTTGAGAAAAAAGATTATTAATTTAACCCTTTTAGAAGGGAAGATATGGTCATTTGTTCTGGGAATGTCATTTTCGAGCCTGAGACCTGAAAAACAGGCTCAGGGCTTAACAGGTTAAGCAAAATCCACGTATTCATGTATTTCATACATAAACATGTGTCCCATCAGTGTAAAGAGATTCTGAAAGTTTCAGGAAAAAAGATTTGCTCACTTTTTGGAAAATGAGCTCATCATATTTTGGGCACTTTATGATGTCATTACGATTTTTTGGCTTGTGTAACCATTAGCCAATCACCAACCAAGGTAACCCCCCCCCCCCCCCCCCCCCCACACCTTATCACCTGAATCTCCTCCTAGAGCACCATTGTGTTCTTTTTAACCAAATATCTCTCAGAGGGGCGTGGAGAGTGGCCCCTTATTTTCATCTAAAGTAACAGACAGAGAATCAGCACTTTTGAAACAGGGCTGAAACAGAGGGGATTATGGGATGCTACAATGCATGCTCTGTTTGGTATTTCAAGCAAAACACTTCAGAGATATATTTTGTATATATCTGAGACCTATGATATATTGATTAAAAATAGTATAATAGGAGACCTTTAATAAACTGCCTGTAAACTCGTGGAAATCAAGGCTGTGACCTTTAAGGTAGCACTCTTCCACTTCTCACAGTGCTTTTGGTTTGATCCTCATCCCCTGCTGTCTATCTGTGGAAGTGTCCTTGAGTAAGAGCCTGATTGTAGCAGCTTCTTCCATGGTAGCTCTGTCACCATCAGCGTGTGTGAGAATGACAAGCAAATTGTGAAGTGCTTGGGTAAAAGCACCACATGAATGCAACCTATTTGCTATTCACTGTTATCCTAATTCCAATAGACATTTCAAAATATCAGCTTTTGTGATAAAAAATGTTTTTCTCCTTTTAGTACAATTTTACACCACTTTAGATCTTTTACAATGCCTTAATCTAATTTCCTTGTATGACATTTTAAACTCTAAGTAAATTGATTTTGAGAGTTGTGTTTCCAAACAGATGCTACTTGTGAAAAAGATCAGGGTTTTAATTTCAAGAAAATATCAAGCATTATTTATTTTCTGTTTAGCTTGACATAATACAGCTGGTGAAGGATTCTGGCATTGATTTTATTTTTGTCGAATTAAGTGGCTTTGAGTGACAAAAATCGGATGTTTTCAGAGTTGGATGTTGCACCCATTTAAAATGTATTCGGACCAAATGGGCCTAAACATTGTGGGAAACTGAAACAAACAAAAGATTATTCCTTCTATGACCCTTTGACCTTTAGCATAGTGATACTCCTTATTTATTTCTTAAGTCCAACCACTCAATCGTCAACTTACATTTATAATTGGCAAACGGTACACATGTTTTACATTTATAGTACATGTGATGTGGCCTTACTTAGCTCTTGCCAATCTTAGACGCTGTTTCTTAGCTTCAAATACATGTTTCTTCTTTATTTACTCACAAAAAGTTGCTGAACACATACTTTGGCAGCAGTTGTTTACACACTTATTTTCTGCCAAACATTCCCACCTGGGACCTGCTCAGTACAACATCAGTCCTCTGCTATTTTGAAGCTGGCAGACCGGGTGCCCAGGCCTCACAGTTGAGAAGATAATAGACTTGTTTCACTCACTTTCCTCTGCTCAGATTTCCCCCCACAGAGTCATCAGGAGCACATGACCCTCTGGCCAGCGGCTCAGTTCGCTCACCATTAGGCACCCAGCGCCCCTATTTGTCATTTTGATGTTAACTCCACATTTGGGTGTAGATGAGTCAGCCATGGCAAATAAATTCAGACGGCCCATTGAACGAGCAGCTTAAAGTCTACACTGGATGTTTTTGTTGAATGAGTTCCAAAGAGCTGACACTCGAAGCAGAAACAAGCTTTCCGTCGGTGGCGCGTTGAATTAGTAGACTTAGTCTGGCCAGGCGGGAGGAGAGGAGAGAGGCGGAGCTGTTATCACTCCGCAGCACCTGGACCAAAGACAGACAGGACGGGACAGAGACGTCTGTCAAACACACTGAGGCAGGGAGACACACACTGAGCAAATTTCAAGCCGTAGAATACACACCAACACTGTGTGAATTGTATCTGTTTATCCATTTCTCTTCCACTCTTAAAGGTCATTGTGGCTGTCCTGTCAATTCCTTTTCTCTCTTAATTCATCTCGCTGTCTCTCCTCCTCTTCCTGTCTTTCTCTGTCTCCCCTCCCTATAATTTCATCCTTCTTGTCATACCGCGTGTTACTCCTCTTAATTTGGTGCCTTGTCAACTTTTTTCGGACTCTTGATCTTTCTCTCCCGCCGGAGTCTTTATAATTCATTTGGCCAGGGCTTTGTGTGCTTATTTCCTATAAATGCATGATAGTTTGAGTCTGTGTTCATGTGTCCAACTAAAGTTCTAAGAATTAAGACCACATTTCTCTCAGACTTATTTCCTACACAAGGAAGTGTAATGTTTTGAATCCTGTAGTTAAGCTTTTGTCAGCTGATTAGAGGTGGAACACAACAGTACATTTTACGGCGATTTCCTTACAATGGCTTGTCGGCACATTGTTAGGAAACCTCACACATGTTTGAGTATGTCAATACAATCATTATTTTCTAGTTATACAGTAGATGACAAAGTTACCAGGGTTCTTATAATTCAGAAAATAATAATACAATCTGAAATGCACTCAAATAACAAACATACCGTAACTTGAAGCCATTTTGTTCATGATTTTATCATGCATCTTATTGTCATTCCTCGTAGCAATCATTTACTATCTTTACCTCACAATTCAAGCTATTCTTCTCTCTGCCTCCACATTTTTAGATCTATTCTTTTTTTCTCACTTTGAAATGCCTCAATTAGACACAGGGAAACACACACATTCTAACACAAAGAATTTCTAGTATGAAAGAAGCCATTATGAAAAGCACAATCGGTGCCACATGCCAGGCTGTGCTCTCTGTGTGCGAAGTGTGATTCTACATGTTACGGGTGTTATTTAAGCGTTTTAAATTACGCCTCGGCGCAAGTTTTATAATTACGATGACAATAATGGCACCCCCAGGCGCTGCATCTCTCCCCCAGCAGGTGACTGTTAACGTTTTAGGTCTGCTTGAGACTAGCAGTACAACATGAGAATACTGCATATTGCTCCGCTCACGTTTTTTTCACTCACTGGTTTTTGTTAAGGTTGAGTTTCTAATGACTGAATGATCACAAATGGGGCTAAAATATCCTCACTTACCCTGCGATCTGCTTAGGGGCAAACGTTCAATTAAATCTGCCGCTTTACCCTGTGCAAGAATAAGGAAAAAATACATATTTGTTGATTTGATATATGCTTTATAAAGAAGCTGACCTGGCAAAGGGGACAGCTTGTATAATGATTTAAGAATACATACAGACCATAAAAGGAGGACAACTGTTACTTTCTAATCTTGAGTACGCACAATATCCATTAACTTGATGCTCATGTTTATTCAATGCAACACAAACTGTTATAATGCATATACAGTAAAATCACACTGACCAAGAGTGCAATTTTTGTAATACTTTTGAACTTACCTGTTTACCTGTTGAGATACTGCTGCAATTTTGCTCAATATAAAAAAATATGAATCTTTTTATTTTAATTATTCAATATTTTGAATTTTTATTTTTGTATTTATGAAGGGACAATCCTCATTAATTAACATGAGCTCTAGAGTCCATCATGTTAAAGCTAGAATGGTATTTGTGAAATAATCATTGCATTGATGTATAACTTTAAGGCCTTGACGTTTTTGTACCTATGTTTTGAATGAAAGTTGTGAATCAAAAATGTAATAACGATTGAACCATTGCATGGCTGAGATATTGCCCTGTGTGCTAAATATCTATGTTTATAATGGACCTTCTGACATTTATGATCCAAGATTAAGATACAAAACAATACATTTCTGATTATCCGTCAATAATGTTTGGGATGATAGGTTTGTGGCTGGAGAACATATTGAATGTTAAATGAGTCCTAAATGCACAAACAATGCACAAAACACTCTCTGCAAGCCACATGAAGGTAATGTTACTTGTAAGTCCCTGCAGGTTTATTCCTATACTCTTTTAAATAAACCTTATCATATGTGTTGGCCATTCGGTCTGCAGTATGTATCACTTCCTCTCTGCAGTCACTTCTCTACAATTTAACTTTTTAGGTTTTCTGTAATTCAACTCCCCAAACAGGCATGTGTGTGTGCCACGATGAGTGAGTGAGCGTCGTCTGATTTGACGTGTATTGTTGTTCCATCCACTCCCAAAAACACACATCAGAATCCGCTGGGTGTTTTCTTATCGCTGAGTCTCTGCTCCCAGCTGTGCTTGTTGATCAAACTTGTTGTTTGCTGGTTTTGTTGACATGTTTATTTGTTTGTTGGAGCCAACTGAGACCTGTGTTTGCTGAGTAAATGTTTGGATTTCAGAGTACTATATGTGTCCATTTGAGTGTGTGTCCATTTGAGTGTGTGTGTGTGTGTGTGTGTGTGTGTGTGTGTGTGTGTGTGTGTGTGTGTGTGTGTGTCTGTGTGTGAGTATGGGTGTGTGTGTGTGTAAGCTCAGACTCCAATGAGATGATTCACTTGATAAATACCAATCCAATTCCACTCTTTTCTCTTAAAAACACGCAGGCAGATACACACACACACACACACGCACACACACACACACACGCACACACACACACACACACACACACACACACACACACACACACACACACACACACACACACACACACACACACACACACACACACACACACACATTATTAGTGTCTCACTGCCGACCCTACACTTAGAAGGGATGAAGTACTTTTGGATCTCTTCCACTTGTGATAAATGACACGCTGAAGTCTTGGACTCTTCAAGTTTTATCTTTTCACTCAAATGAGCTGCGTGGAGCTTTATTGCACCTTTGAGTAAGCAGTTCTCTGCCGCATGTGTCCTATATCGTCTTAATATTCTCCCTGGTGTTAGCTCTGTTTCCACTGAAATATGTCTTGTGTTAATTATCAGTGTTTGTGACTACCTAATGTTCCTTTTGATCCCTAACTGGTAGTTTCAGGTTTTAGTGAAAGACGTGTAAGAGTGTGTCAACAATTGTACGTTACCAATGAACTTTTTCTTAGGTAAGCATGTAATAAACTGACCTCTGTTAAAAAAAAATCATTATTTAAATCCAATTTCTAATATTGAAATAAATGTTGACCTACATTTCTGTATTTTTTGGACCAAAGCGATCGCCAACAGAACCTGGTTAGTAATATTAGCTTTTTTATTATATCTTGGGTTGTTGCACTTGCAATGGAACGAATGACAATAAATCAGTTTATATAAGTAGGCTGCGGCGGTATCCATTTCACACTTAGCAATAAGCTTGTTACAAAACCAAAATCCAAATTGTCCTGTTATACTGGAAAAGAACCCAAACAAACAAACCAAACCATATTAATTATGTAGCAATAAAGTACCATGTGTATTGCGAGAAATGTCCTTTCATTCTTGTCTGATTTGATCTAATTGTAGAAGTTCTCCTTTAGCATTCAGTCTCTGCCTGCTGAAAGTGATCTGTGGTGAAATAACTGGTTGCTAATCTGGGACCTCAGCCCAGAGGACTAGCTCGAAGCTACTACAGCGGCCAACAACCCACCACTATTGTCTGTGTCTTTGTTTACAGAGAAATATGTCGTTCTAATCCCATGTGTGGTGGGAAGAAGAGGGGGCGGTTTGATTCCATGTGTGAGGGTTTTATTTGAAAGGGATCCAGTAACCAAACATAAAGCTGTGCAGATTACATTCTCTTTCTCGTGCTTAAAAAATGTGTACAGAGGTAGTCGTTGTAAAAGTCCCACACTTTGCTGCTGGCGTGCTGGACTTTGGCCCGTTGGCTTAATCCACAGAGAAGAAAATACTGATACTGTCATGGTTTTGGATTTATGTTTTCATTTTCCACCTTTTATTTTGAAATGTTTTCCTCCATTTGTCTTGTCTGATCCTACTTCCTGTGTTTGCCTTCCTGTCTTTAGTTTCCCTGGTGTGTCTGATTGTCTGATTGTGTTCACCTGTTGCCCTTGTGTTTCTGCCTCCCCTGCCCAGCTGTGTCTTGTCCTGTGATTACCCTTCTGTGTATTTAGTCTTTTCTTTCCCTGTGCTTATCGTCTATGCTAGTCCATGCTACCCGTCCGTCTTTAATGCCACGCTCCATGTTTGTTACTGAAGTTTTTTGTCCTGGTTTCCTTCCTCGTACTCCCCTGGTTTTGGTAATGTTAAGTTGTTCCTTGTTTTCTTTTGTCATCGGCTTTGGTTAATAAAGCTCGCCTTCTGTTACCTGACCTTTTTAGTCCTGTTACTGCATTTGGGTCCTATTTTCCCCAACCCTGACAAATACTAAGAGTGGGTCTTCGACAAGTTGGTGATAGTATAGTATAACGATAAATGACTTGTGCGACAGTTAAAAAACGTTGAAGAAGGAATGCCTGCAGCGCTAATGTAGCAATGACAAAGTGTGATGATAGGCTCAGACTTTTGTTAAGGTACATCAAGCATTCATGAAATTCAATATCAACTACACTTACAGTATGCATCCAATTCAGCGCTTTATGTCTAAAACGCGTTGATTATCTATTGTCATGGCAACACCCTGGGCCACATCTACTATTGGAATGAACCAGTTACGTGTGTAGCTTACCCAATTCACAATGGTTATTTTAACACCTTCAATGTACTCCATGTATGGATATGTCCATAACATTAACAAACTCCATCTGAAATATGGTCTATACTATTGTATATCTTTGCCCCCATCCATCTATCCATTCTTTATATTTTCTACACCCCCTTATTCTATACTCTCCCCCTGCCTATCACATTGCCAGCACACCTGGATATTATAGTCATCTAACCTGCATGTCTTGAATTGTGAAAAAAAACTAGGGCACTTGGAGGAAATCCATACATATGTTGGAAAATGTTACACTGAACTGAAGCAACATTCACTCTGTTCACTCTGACAGATCCTTCATTCAACATGACTTATAGTCAAAGGGTCGCAGAATGCTAAGATACAAAATATTTAAACAAGCTTCACTCTGCCTCTAATTAAATTGAATGAAACTGTATGCATGGTCAGCCTTCTGCACAGCTGTTCTTAAAAGATACCCTAGGACAATTATCTATAGAGTTCCTGTACTTTGATTGGCTTGTACACCTCTCATAGTACAACATTACATTACATGTTACTTGTTAGACGCTTTTATCCAAAGCGACTTACATACTCAATACTGTGGACAATCCCCACAGGAGCAATTTGGGGTGAAGTGTCTTGCCCAGGGACACAACGACATGCTGACTGCAGTGGGGTTTGAACCTGTGCTCCCCTGATCCGAACACCAACGCACTAGTCCACTCCGCCACATCCACTTCTTAAAAGTCATACACGGACCTGGAACTGATATTAAACATTGCAATTAAGAAAATAATAAATGGTCCAACCTGAATTGTATTATTCAGAAAATACGTTTTAGAAAGTCTGCAGTCTCGACAGCTGGCTAAATGATTGTCCTTCTCACTAACAATTATCCAGATCAAACTTTAGCAGATTAGTCTTTTACAATCCTCTTTAGTTGTATGCGGGGCAGATGTAGGGTGGATGCATGAGCAGGAGCTTCTGTAATGGCTACCCCTGCAGCGCTGGTGGTGCTGAGGCCTGTTCAGCAGTGCAAATAAAGACCAGGTCTGGAGCTGATGGCATTTTCCTCAGTCATGCATAATTAACAAACAAGCGGGGCCAACATATGTGCACGAATAAGCACCCATACATGGAGCAAAAAGGCATGCGTTGTAAAGGAAATCACATGTTTACTTCATGTTCTGTACGCTGAATCAAACAAACACACAAACACAAACAGACACTCGCACACATCTCTGTATACTGGCATCTTTCAGCATATTACACAATAGTCATTTTGCAGTGAACTTATATAACTGGGGAGCCAGCTGCACAGAGAGAGTGTGTGTGGAGTAGGACAGCTAAAGAGACCACAATGTATGTATGTGTGTATGTGTGTGTGTGTGTGTGTGTGTGTGTGTGTGTGTGTGTGTGTGTGTGTGTGTGTGTGGGTTTCTTTGCAGAGCTGGATTTGTGATTCAAGTTTCTAAGTGTAAGCATCCTTCTGAAGGACACAGTCTAGGATGGCTTGTACATTTGATCGTGTGAAAAATCAATACAAACTAAAGAAATACAGAGACAGCACACACACACAGTTTGTGATTGAATACCAACTAGTAAGACTTTATAACATTGATTACATGTGTGACTTGGTTAGGATACCTATGTGTTGAGGCTTGTGGAGTGATGAATGTGACAGCAACATGTGTGTTTGTGTGTATAAATGCTTTTGCTGGGGTTACTGTTTTCATTTATTTGTTTGTTAGTGACAATCAAATAACATTTCCTGGATTGTTTACATTGTGCAGATGTGTGTTTGCATGTGTGTGCTTGGAAAGCTTCACTACAATAATAGTATATGATTTGAACAGGAAATCCTTTTGGGAATCCCTTTGATGCTTGTCAAAAAAGTAAACAATAGTGATGTGTGTGGGGCTGGGGGGGGGGTTGTTGTTTTTGGTTGCACCATTTATTAGAACAGCTCATTTAGTTTGGGTCTTTCATTGGATTCTTTCCTAATCAACTATTTATTTAATTCATACAACTTCGTTTCCACCTCAGCAAAGCAAACATTTTCTTCTGATATTTTCAACTTATTTTCATTTTCCCTACTTATCGCATTTGAGGTGCAAATTGAAAGAGCGCAAACACAGCTATATGGATATGCACTTACTGCCTTATTAAACCTTTAATTATTTATCTGATCTCCCAACTCTATTGTTATGGTTTGGCTTGGCTTAGTTATGAAACCTGCTTTAGTAAGAGGTTAGGGTAATGGCTACAAGAAATCAACGTTGGCTGTGAATAGGAATTAGGAACAAATGGTAGTCTCCTGTATCAAAGTCGCATGCTTTTATGCTACTTGACCTTCTCCTGAAATAATTGTTGTGCCGTTACGCACTTTGGCCTTTGTTCCACACAGAGAAGGGTTATAATTCACATTTCTGCAAGATGCTCTTGCTAGGTAGAGATAAACTGGTCTATAATTAGGCATTTGAACACACACAAAGCTCTTTCTCTGAATGCAGTCTCAACCAAGGTAATGGATTGAAAAAGGTTTGTATTTTCAAGGCTCCATAGGGAAGGTTTTTGGTGTTGTATTATTGTATGTGTGTGTAAGACAAGGATATGGAAGTGACAGAAGGTAGTGTACTGGATGAAAGAAAGATGAGAGTGAAAGACAGTTGATACATTTTTTTAGATAAAAGTCGACACAAGAGGGGGCAGAAAGACTAAAGATTAAAAGAAAGGATGAGGACGATAAAAAGAAAGAAAGAACAAAAGAATGAAAGGCCTTCAAAAGGAAAGAATGAGAGGAAAAATAGTTAAAAAACTGAAAATGATTCTAGGTAGCAGATGTTCTCACAGTGAGACACGTTTGACCTGTAACATACATAACAGGGCTTTTTTGCATCCTTCTTTTAAATGCTTGACAACAGTTTGTTATGCCTGCCCAGACTTACAGCTTTCCATCTGTCATTTGATGTTTTAAAAAACAACCCAACCTGTTCATTCTCAAAATTTGCAGCACCCCCATCTGCGAGGCTCCCCCCCCCCCCCCCCCCCCCCAAACGCGGCGCACCTACAGTGCCACAGTTTCGCCGCTGCGAGGCTCCACTAGCACCCACCCCCCCCCCCCCCCCCAGCGTGTCACAGTTTCGCCGCTGAGAGACTGTGTGTGAGGAGCTCCACGGATTGGTCCATTTGGGTATGGGCACGTCACCATACCCAGGAAAAGCACAATGGAAAAACAAAAATCTCAAACGAGGCGTTCTGGGGCAGCATAGACAGGTCTTTTCTGTGTTAGAGTTTTACTCGCTACAGGGTGTACTTTGAGGGTTTGTGACTCTGCAGACAGTTTACATGAATAAAAAGCTACATAACACACAAGGGGACGGGTAATAACCGGAAAAGCATGACATGGGACCTTTAAAAAAGACCTGCTTAAACAGTAAAGGGATAACCAAAAAGGAATGTAATATCAAAAACCAAATGTACTACTAATAAATCTGCATGCATCTTTTATATCTTTATATTTAAAATAAAAAAACAATCTTTCACATTGTGTAAAATTAGAGTTTATACACTTTGATTTACCTTTAACCACAGTCAACTTTGCAACTTTTTAAGACCTGGTTACAATAAAAAACATCACTTTCTCGACTTTTCAATTTGTTTACAGCTTGTCAGAAAAGTAACCCTGTCTCTTCTCAGTGTTGTGATCACAACAACAGATTATTTTGCGTCTGCCTCTCAAAAAGTGGGAAAAACAGAACACCAGATTTTAATGATTTGACAGTTGACTCATTTAAATGCTGCTCATGTCCAATAATGACAGCTTCTCCAGAATGTGTTGAGAAATATGCAGGTGGTGTGTTGAATTTTGTCAAACATCTGTCTGCGCTTCTAATTATTTGCTGCCATTTATCTTGTTGTTGCAAGTGCTGTTTCTTTAAATCATGAATTATCAATGAGTGTCGTGATTTCAACTTTTGGCAATCACACCTTTTTAGAATGAATATTGTTTATAAGAAATACTAGAAAAACTTAGGAGAGCTGTTGCATTCTCTGAGCTGAACATCAGGTTTTTAATAAACAGATACTGCAACACAGCCTCATACCTAAAAACAGCAGAGGTCGAAAGCAAAGGCCAGTGACTCCCACAAATACATTAGTCCGTTCTATTATTCTTTTACCGTTCTATTAAACATTGTCTATTGAATCTACGTTGTTAGGTCTAGGCAACAAACTAGTATTTTGCTTACAAAACTATTTTGGTTTGGGATAAATGTATGCACATTGGTTGGTTATTGGCTAATGGTTACACAAGCCAAAAAAATCATTATGACATCATAAAGTGGCCAAAATCTGATCAGCTCCTTTTCAGACAGGTTTTTATATAAATGGATCAGGACAAAAAGAGAGCAAATCTTTTTTCCTGAAACTTTCAGAATCTCTTTACACAGAGGGGACACATGTTCATGTATAAAAGACAGGAAAACCTGGATTTTGGATAATAGGTGACCTTTAAGGGGATTTCGTAGCTCTTTAAAAGACTACACTAAACTTTCCTCCAGTCAAAATTATACAATCCTAAGCCTTTTGACCCTATACTGCTTTACTTACTCTTAAGAGTTGTTGGACATGCTGTTAAAGTTTGAAGACAGGATAAACTGAGCTTCTTCAGTGCCTCTTACAGTATCCTTCCAACCTGTCATCCCCCAAAACATCTGTTCCAACAACTTCAGACAAACAATATGTCAGCTTATACTTAGACACATCTGCTGCTGTACTGTACATACAGCAACATGTTCTGACACTTAGCATATGGCTGCTCTGCTCTTTCTTTTTGGGAAGACTGCTTTTTAGGGTTTGCATGAACATTTAAGGCATTTAGAGTGACGTGGCAATGAATTGAAGATTGAAACCTTGAAACCTTGCATTTGATCACTAGGACAATGGTGGATGGGATTTACAAATGCTATCTCTGGTATTTGCTTTATTTATTAAGATGCTATGGGTAAAACCACTAACATATTTGATCTAACATTACCCACCTTGACATCCTATCCAGGCGCTTTGTTCTTTTGGATGGGCGTTACATTAGGACTAATGCACACAAACAAGCTTGTAGCCTCATTTTCTTTAAGCTTTGTGCCTTTTCTTTCTAACAACAACTGTTATAAACCTCAAAATATAACTTTTACTGCAGAATCACTCATGGAAAACATGAAAAGAACATCAAAATAATGCATGCAAGAGGAGCACTTAAAACTTGAGGGCTTGGAATGTATACTTTTCTGTACAAAACATTGTTTGGAAACTGGATGTTTGTCGGAATTACACATCCAAATTCACTTGTATGCCTCGGTAGATATACTAAGCCCTTTGTGTTTTTCATGAAGAGATCTGTCAATGTTCACACATGCTCTAAACTCAAAGACTTTTCAAGCAATAAGGGTTTATTCTATGGGATGTTCCCCGGAGTATATAAATGTATCTCCCACTGTGCATTTGCAGAGGCTAGTGTAGTGAGCTTCAAAGAATATATTACATTAAATACAGTTTAAAGAACCTGAATGGAAGCCATTGTAGGCCCCAACAAAAAATCTATCCAACAGGGTTTTGGAGAGAGATGTACTTTCAACAATGGACAAGAGTACTAAACTTTAAAGGGGACCTATCATGCAAAATGCACTTTTGTACGTCTTTTATACATTAATATGTGTCCCCGGTGTGTCAGGGAACTCACCAAGTGTCAGAAAACACAACCCTCTCTCTTTTCCTCCATACCCAAATCTCTAAAAACGGGGCTGCAACGGAGCTGATAAAGACTTGAATTGTTCTGACGTCAGAAAAGGGGTGCTCCGCCTATATGGGCAACTCTCCAACTATCAGGGGAATGGGGGGTTGGGCCATTGCCGCTCGAAAGCGCTGGAGACGCTGTAGTACATATGCCAGGCCTGTAAGTGGCGCTGTAGTCTGCCACAAAAGCAGCGAAGAAGACTTCTTGGGCTGGTTGCCATGGTTGCCCTTCTGTTTATTCTCCGCTGTGGACACTCTGGCTCTTTTTCTCCCTCCCCGAGGCAAGCCTTTGCTCCTGCTGCTGTAATTCAATGCATTCCCTCCCTCGCTGTAATTCTCTCCGGTTAGTCCACCAGCAGATGATAAACACCCACCTCTCCGCCTCTACCAAGGGACGAGGGGACCGTGCGGCAGAGTTTCAGTTAGGTTTTTTTTCGCCGGTCAAGATGTCCGTTAAAGTTTAAATCTTCCAGACAAAATTAGAAAAGTGCCGGTCAAAGGTCTTCTTTGTTATTTATTGAGCTTTAAAACACATGAATAACGACTCTATAGGCCTATAATAATATAATAAAACACGGAGGACGGAGATCTCTTTTCCTCCCCCTCTTCTGAGAGCCCAGCAGCTGATCAGAGCACGCTCCCCTCTCCTGCAGGGGGGCGTGGTCAGCTGCAGCTCATTTGCATTAAAGCTACGTCACAGAATCAGCCCTTGCAAAAACAGGGCTGGAAAAGCGCAAATAGAGCGAAATGAGGCATGGCTAAAATGCATGATCTGTTTGGTATTTTGAAAAAAAAACTTCACAGACAGGTTTTATATTATGGCCCTACAATATATTTGTCAAATATAGCATGATAGGTCCACTTTAACTTTAAGATTTTTTTCCCCTTTACTCAAAAATCAGTGACACTCAACACAATCTTTTTGTGTTTTAGACCTGATTCATCTCATGGATCAGATATGCATATTTTTCCACCAATGCAAAAATCCAAATGTGCACCGTCTGTTCTTTTGTTTTTCTGTTATATGCATTGTGAAGCTTATTATTTGGGAGCTGTGACCACCTGAACATGCAGAATTGATGGTCAGGCTTTATCCATCCTCTCCTTTTCGTTTCTCCTCACTGCTGCTTTCCATCCCCCCCTCCCCTCTCTACCTGTCATTCATCTCTCTCCCCCTCTCCATATCTTTCTTTGCTGAGTGTAAATGTTTTAACATCAGATGCTCCATAGGACAAGAGTTATCACTAACACTGCAGTCATCTACTTACACACTCACACACATACAGTCATACATGTTGCTCACAGGTCTGCATGACCTTGTGTCAGTGGTGCTCTGTACTAGAGAGATAGTGTGTCGGTGTGTATTGTGATCATGATAAGGAGTAGTGTGGGTGTGTGTGCATGTGTGTTTTCGTGTATAAACCAGAGGCAGATAAAATGTTCGAATTCATTTCCTGGCAAGAGTAAAATCACCTCTAATAAATTACAAGTGTTTTCTCTTTTTTTCCTTGCGTTTAAACCAGGTGAGAATGAGGATAGACTATTTAAAGAATAGGGTTATGTGTAAAGGGAATTAATTGAACTTAAGTGATTTGCCTTTTCAGCAGAACAATCTGTTATCCCTTTGTTTTTCTTGCACATATTGCTTGCTTTCCTGGGTCAGTAGTCCTGTGTGGAAAGGCTAAGCTATACATATGCATGGCTTCATTCACATTCCTCGCGGTTCTCCTCTCCATTCAACTGTTCTATATGCTTGTCAGCTTTAGTTTTTGGTTGTAAAGAAAAATGTGGGTTAACTGTTTATTAGGGGGACCTACAAAGGCAAATGAAAATATTTACTTGAACACAACAAAGGCACTGAAGTGTGGCTATTATTCCTTGAAGTAATTCCACAATTGATATGTATGGCAAATTCATTTAGTGTCTCCAATGTCTGAATTTGTTTTAACATGTATTGGAAAAACGCCAAAATGCACAATCTGCACATTCTAAGTGAAACAAATAGACTCTCTGGGGCTTAGTGTATAAGAGTTGACTCCATAAAAAGAAAAATCACAATGAGAAAAGCACATTCAGCATTTAAACTTATTGTGATTGAAAGGAACAAAAAGACACTTTATTAACAGTGTGGCTTTTTGGCGTAATGCCCAAATGCATTTTCCATTCACTTGCTCTTTATTTTTTTTTTAAAACTAAGGTTGAAGTGCCTATAAACAAGACTCTGCTCCATAAAAGAATTGGAAAATAAAATCAATGGTGATACTCTTTGAGCTACTCAATGGCAAACAGGAAACCACTTGAATGTGAATGTGTGTAATGTATGATTGTCACCAATTGGATGAGTGAGGAATGAATTGCCAGTTATGTGTTCGGCTGTTAATTCAGTTTCAAGTGTTCACAATTGTTGCTGAAATTCTTGTCGTGACAAAATAAACCAAAATATGTTTTTAATATAGCACTATTCTTTTTAATTTAAAGGTCACCTATTATGCAAAATCCACTTTTTCATGTCTTTTCTACATAAACATGTGTCCCCTCTGTGTAAAGAGATTCTGAAAGTTTGCATTTATATAAAAACCTGTCTGAAAATGAGCTCATCAGATTTTGGCCACTTTTTGATGTCATAACTATTTTTTGGCTTGTGTAACCATTAGCCAATAACCAACCAAGGTAACACCCCCCCCACCTTATCACCTGAATCTCCTCCTAGAGCACCATTGTGTTCTTTTTAACCAAATATCTCTCAGAGGGGCGTGGGGAGTGGCTCCTTATTTTCATCTAAAGTAACAGACAGAGAATCAGCACTTTTGAAACAGGGCTGAAGCAGAGGGGTTTATGGGATGCTGCAATGCATGATCTGTTTGGTATTTGGAGCCAAACACTTCAGAGATATGTTTTGTATATAACTGAGAACTATAATATATTGATGAAAAACTGTGTAATAGGGGACCTTTAAAACCCAAATTAGATAGTAAAAGCTAAAGGTACCTATAGATATGGATTGATAGAGAACGTGGAGAGTGGGTAATCACATTTCAAGACAGTGCTGCATCATTGACATGAAAAATAGAACAAAGGTGTATAAAGACAAAGGGAAGACAGAAGTATTGCTTGTCTTTCTGCATTACCTAAAAACAACAGACCAACAGAGACAGGAAGACACACAGACACTTGTCATGCTCTGTTGCTGTACACTGATTTGACAGAAGCAGCTGAGGGACGCAGCCTTGTCCATCATCCTGTTGATAGACACGCACACCAAGGTCCTGACAGATGCACCATGGGACAGCAATGTTGCCATGCTTCTTTAGCATATGACTGTGTGTTGTAGGTATACTGTATGTGTTTATCATCAGGCAACCACAATCAATCTATGTGTTCCTACAAACACCATCTTGGTAGTTTTACCTGAATCATGATCTTTTTTCTTTCAGCTCAATGTCAGTTATTATCTTGGCAGACATATGTTCGCCAACTTTCTGGAATAGCGATGGTTTTGGGTGAATATGGGTTGCATTTTTACATCTGTCACAGTTTGTGTTCTAGTTCATTTGTACTCTAGGACTGCATCTTTAAATGTGTTGTGTATGAATGTTAAGATATTTTTCCAAAGTTCTCAAAATAGTGCATTATCTGATATAAGATGAACAGAACTGAGATACGTGCTCTCTTGTGAGACCTCTTTGATAGAAAAGTGCTGGAAAAGTTGTATTTCGTAATTATTTTTCCAGTATGTTGTATTTATGATTTGTCTTTGCCACAACCTTATCATCTAGACATTTCTCGGGTGAATGTTTCTCAGCCGGTGTTGAGGAATGCGTTTCTCACATTATACCTCCAGGTTTTTCTTCTTCTCCTAACTCCCTTTCCTTTACACACTTTTGTTGCCACAGTAGGTGAACTACATTTCCTTTGAAGTGTATTATCTTAAATTCTGGGTTTGTTGAGGAGGAGGAGGAGGAGGAGGAGGAGGAGGAGGACAGAGTGAACGTGGGAGAGAGGAGAGAGTGAGGTATGTAGAGGAAACAGAAAGAGAGAGGGATAGAGAGAGAAACAAAGGAAGCAGAACATTGCGTAGAGTTGTGAATTGTACATTGTATGTAACATTGAGCTGTTAAATAAAACAATTGTTTGGGGAAACACCAGTTATATTATGCTGTGTTGCCTCACACACACACACTGCGTTTAACTTGGTAACATATGCACACTAGACTTAAGACAGTGCGCACTGCCTTACGAGTACTTTTCACCTTTTCCCTAATTGTTCCTAACCATAGCACAGACTGTACATAACACACAACAATAGTGAACTGGTGAAAGTCTTTCCCTCCATTAAACTAAACCACGGAAAATGTGTTCAGAGTGATTTTGAATTTCAACTTTTCAAAAGAGGTTTCCCTTTGAGTCAAACCCCAGAAAGCATCTTATTAGATAACTAATAACACACACACACACACATGCAGGTGCATATATACAGTATATACACACATATAACATGCAGAGCACATATCAAGGGACATACCTGGCATATTTGCTGGTAGTTTTTGGCAAGACATGAAGCAACTCAAACACACAAAAGTAATAATGAGAAAAGAGACAAAGAGGGTTGGCAGATTATTGTCCTTCTGTAAAGAGGAAAAAGTTTATTGGAGAGCGTGCCTATGTTGGTATTTGTTGTTACCAGAGACCATTGTTTGTGTCTTAATAAGAAAAGCAGTAAACAAGCTTGTGTGCATGTGTGTGCGTGACTGTGAAGTGTGTTAATAAACTGAGGGAGGGTCTCGTCAAGGTGATAAATAGAACAAAACACACCGGGACGGATTAGAGAGAGAGAGAGAAAGAGGGAACGGGGAAGAGAGGGGAAATAAAGAGATTAACCATAGTATGCCTTGAGATTGAAGGGGCGAGGAGGGGCAGAGGGAGGGGTAAACTAAGGTATACTGTATAGGGAAGGAAGAGAGGGAGGAAGGAAGGGAAGGAAATCACAAAGGGATGGATGAAAGGCAGAAGAAAAGCTTTGGGAGGAGGTGAAGACAAGATGAAAGAGAAGACCTGGTGAGGAAAATAAAGGAGAGAGACAGAGAGTAACGAGGGAATGCTGAAGAAGGAGGAATAGAAACAAGAATGACATCTGGAAGGGAAGGATGGGGTATGAAATCCAATAGAAAACTGAAACATAGAAGTAGGAAGGGTTGAAGCCAAGAGAAATGGAGGAGGGAATCCTCCAGATTAAAGGAAGACCTGGATATAAAAGAAGAGGCAGAGATGAATGGCCCTAATCTCACTGGAGAGAGAAGAAAAGAAAGCAGGAGAAGGGAGAGGACGGGGGCTGGCAAAACATGAGGGTCAGTTCATGTAGAGGATACCTCTGCAAAATACTTAGTGAGAAAGACTGCGATGCAAAACAAATATTTACAGAGGAGAAAGGCAAACAAAGGAAAGAAAAGTAACAGAACAAATCATATCATCTTACACTGGTCATAATTGTTGCCTCTCCTTAGCAAAGCAACATGTATTAGATATCATCTCCAGAATAGCATCCAATTCATCCTCCACGCAGTGCATACAAACGTTAACTTTCTCAAGAGCTATTACTGTCAATCTCAATCTCAATCTCAATCTTTATTTATTTATATAGCACATTTAAAACAACCTTCAGTTGACCAAAGTGCTGTACAGGCAATAAATATTAAATAACACAATGGGAGTACAATAATAAAACAATAATTAAAAACATGATAAAAAGCACAATAACTAGAAAAATATTTAAAAAAACACATACAAATGTAAAAATGTAATGTTCAACTAGTATTAAAAGCCAGTGCAAAGAGGTGAGTTTTTAGCTGAGATTTAAAAAGTTCAATAGACTCAGCAGTCCGGATATGTACTGGGAGGCTGTTCCACAATCCTTTGTCTTCTCCCACCAACACATACTGTGGGAGGCAGCACCATGCTGTGTGAATCCATTTGTGAAAGACATTTTATACAAAGAGTATGACACGTATCAGGGATTAAAGAAAATCTGCGAGAAATCGGGGCAAGGCAATTTTCAAGCACACCAAATTCAATTTTAAGCAAATTCCCCCTAACTGTCAGTGTGTCAACTCGGCTTCCTCTCCTATCTTGTTTATGATGTGCTTTTGTGAACTTTAAATTAACCTCACTTTCTCTTCTCTCTCTTCGTCTCGTTCCTCTCTGCAGGGTGTGGTTCCAGTCAGGCATTAACTTCCTGGCTGTGAAACCCAGCAACCTCGTTGCGTGGGAGATCAAACAGGAAATGGCGCCGGGAAGCAACTCGTTGGCGGTGATGTGCCAGAGAAGGGCCTCCTCCACAGCACAGAGGTAAGACTGAATCTCAATACTCATTTTTCCCCTCGTCAGCAGCTGATTTGCCTATTCCTTGTTTTTGCGGGTGCATACAATGCGAAGATCTGTGTTTATTCTGCAACAAGGCACCTTTTAATGCCCTACATCTGAGCAATGAGCGATATAGTTATCACAATGACAGATTCTGCACCAAAGAGCAATGAAATATTCATGATTTGTGTATTATCCTCACATTTTTCTCAAGTTTACAATGAATATGACTTAGATCGCTGAGTTTGATTCTGGTTTTGATTGTAGGCGTTGTCGTATCAAATATTCATATAATCATTTAAACAATATACATAGATTATGTCTTATACTGTGATTGCCTTTTACTCGTTTAAATAGTATTTTTAGTCCTATATGTGTTTAACAGAGACATATAGGATATACATTTCAGGAAGGGCAAATAGTGGATTTGCAAATGGTTAAGGACTGGGGGGTTATATGGTTTAATGGTGGGGATGTTTAGATAATGCCTAATAGAATTAACGTGTGGTATAGTGTACCAGATATAGTGTGACTGTAAGCTGTGTTCGGGGTGCAAAGCCATTTTATCCTTCGAGGATGAAGTTGCTCTATTCCTGCATTTGAGATCGATTTCAATTGTATATTGACTTTCTTTATTACTTTATCAACTATAACAAAAGACAAACTTTGTCCGTGAATCATTTATCAGTTTCTCTTAAGGGAATTAGAATTTCCTCCACAGCGTTATTATCCATCTTAATATATTTACTATATGTAAACGCATTGACAATCTAACATGAAAAGCTTGTCTTTCTGATTATTGACTGATTGGCTCTTGCCTTGAATTTTAAACTCTAACCTTTAGAAATGGTGTTTAAATACATATCAATGAGTGTGAAATGCATAGACTGAGGTTAGGGGGTAATGTATTGTGTCCTGTCCACACACCATGGGTATACAAATGCACACCGGGCTGACAAGCAGCAGTGGAAATCATGGACCTGTGTGTGGGGGATAAATTTGCCATTTACTGGGTAATTGCTCTGCCCTTGTGTGGTTCGCTATGTCAGTGTGTGCGTGTGGATATAGTTTGTGTCAGGAGGGTAATGATAGCAGAATAAATACAGCCGTTTTTCATTATTTTGTCGCTAATGTGACATGGGATTAGAACTTGACCCCAGTGCATGGTTGGGATGCATTTGTTGTTGCATAGCACTGATACAGGATAACATGGACAGATTAAATGTAATCAGTGCGGGTTGAGATGTTCAAAACCTAAAGAAGACGAGAAAAATGTCTCACTTAAATAAGGTAAAATGAGGATGGCAAAACAGAGAGGAAAGGTGATTCCCAGTGCAAATAGTAAAGGTATGAAATTAAATCAATGCATGAGTGAACTCTGGGGAAAATGAAAATATTTAAAGTAGACTTGTTTCAGGAAATACCAATGGTTCCACTCGTGAACTGTTTCTGCTCATAGCAAGTTCCAAGGACAGTAAATCCAATCCAATCCACTTTATTTCTATAGCACATTTTCAGTGGCGAGCCGTGAGCTTTATACCTAGGCCCTCTGACCCCCACCCCTTCCCTCGAAAAAAAGAAAAAAAAAGAGTTATTACATCACAGCGTATACTTCAGCGGAATATCAAAACAACGGCCCAGGGTGCAAAACGCATCAATGACAGCGACCCTCTACCACACAAAACAACACCTGTGAACCCAATTTGTGTTCTTTGACATTGAAAATGATATTGCATTGTGTTTGTTACTTTCGTTGCAGTTGTATGTCTTAAGTGTAATTTGGCATGCTTTTATTTTGAAGGCGAGTTCACGCTGTTGACAGGAAGTTGTTGTTGTTATGGAAACAAGAAAAGTTTCACAGCGTGCGGAACTTGTCATAAAGTCCGCGATAATAAAACCCACCCATTTAGAGGGAAGATATGATTGGTCAATTGTACTGTCATTTGACATTACTCTCTCGTTCAGTTACTATAGCGGGCCCTCTGTGAATCGCAGAGAGGGCCAGACGAGCTTCTTTCATGTAACCCTTCACATTCAAACAGAGAATGAACAGGCAGATTCGAAGGATTTATTTCTTTGGAAATGTTATTTTAAATACAATTAAATCAAGTTTTTTTTCGGTAAAACTAATGAAAAATGTAACAAAAATAATATTAAAAAAATATATATTTAAAAAAAATATATATTTTTAAAATGTTTTTAAATATTATTTTTTGGAATATCTTAGGCCCTCACAGAGGGCCTAGAGGGCCCTGACGGCTCGCCACTGCACATTTTAAAAACAGGGTTTGCCAAAGTGCTTCACAACGAACATATCATTATAACAAAATATAATATTACAAGAATAGATAAAAGGCACACATAAGAATAAATACATGGCACATAAAGGCTATGGACGGACAATAAAAGCAATAGGTAGAGCATAGCTAAGACTGACTCGAAAGCGGGGGGAAAGAGGTGGGTCTTTAGGCGGGACTTAAAAGTTGAAATCAAGATACAATATTGGCATTTAGAAAAATATCTCTGTGACGTGTTTATAATAAGTTAAATAATATATAATTATGTGAAAGGCTTTATGAAAAACCGATTCTCATCAGATAATATCAGGAGACTACACTCAAAAAAATGATTACAGCTCTGAGTTACTCCAGTCTATCTATTTTGAGTTTGTTTAATGAAAAATACATATGTTTTGAACTTTATATTTACATCTAATAGAACCAACATATAACTATGTGATTTTAAATTAACATGATTTGTTTACGTTGATGCAAGGGGGGGAAATTAATTGGATTTAATTATACCAGCTAAAAAGCATGGCTTTTAAATTAGGAAGCTTCACTTAATTTGACCTGACGTGAATGGAATGCATTGGTTTAATGACACCACGCGAGGCACACCACGAAGGAAGACCGCAGCACACACGAGGGAGACGACGATAGCCATGCATGTAGTAAGTAGTCCTATTTAGATTAATTAATGTATTGACGAGGTCTACAAATATGAAACATTGTTTGTATGAGGTAATATCATACACCTACCGTGAATATCGACCCGTGAAGTCAGCTAAATTGATGTTAATTGATGTTGATGTTAAAGGGCCTAGGTATAAAAGTCACGGCTCGCCACTGGAAAGAAGTATAGTCTATCCCCTTAAACTTGGTGATGTCTTATTTTCTGCCATGTCGCCATATGACTGTATGCAAACATTTGGACCAATTATTGGCCAAGCTGTGAAAGTGTGGAAACATGTAGAGAAATGGTGCAATTGGTCTGTAGATTGGCATAGTAACATACCCATTTTTCATAACCTGTTACTACGTATTGGAAAAAAAGCAATCCAATTCCCACAATGGCAAACCCGAGGAATACATTATCTTTCTGACATAACCAACGACAACGGCTTGATGTCCTTTCAAGAATTGAAAGACACGTATAATGTGCCTGGCTTTTCTTTCTTTTTCTATTTGCAACTACGTACTGCCATGCGCACATATGGAGTTCCTTGGAATCAACATCTGCCAACACATCATTTAGTTAAGGTCATATTAAGTTCAAACAGTGTGAGCGGCACTACTTCATATATATATAAAAAGCTGCAAGATAAATCAACCGGATATATTGGCATCTCTGCGGTATGGAACGCAGATCTAAAAAATTACAAGCAGCCTATTGATTGGAAGAGAATATGGAATAATATCTCCTTAACATCGCGTAACCACAATCACCAATTGATACAGTATAAAATGATACACAGATATTACCTGTCAACCAGAAAATGCTGTCAATTAAGGATGATTCCAAGCCCCATATGCCTTCTCTGTAACCAAAAGACTATTGGCACATACTGTATGTACACATGGTGTATGAATGTACTGCAGTAAGAACGTTCTGGAAACAAGTTATTGACATTGTATCTGAGATTATTGGAGTTCACATACCCTGTCTCCCAAATATTGTATTGTTGAATGACGATTCTTCTCTTGACCTACAGAACCATCAGAAAAGGGTGCTTTTCGCTGGTCTAACAGCAGCCAAAAAAATAATTGTAATACGATGGAAACCCCCACATACTTTATTTACTAAGCAATGGATATCATCCTTCCATGACCTACTAATCTCAGAGCTGTCAATCACTTCTGCTAATAAGGCTAAGGGGGAAACATTAGAGGCTATTCAAAGAGCTGCTGATCTGGTTATATCATTCATGTAAATTATGATTGTACATATATGCACACCTTGGTGCAATTGTAGATTATTAGGAGTCAATCTCAATTCAGCTTAAACAGATTAAATGTTATGTGGAAGAAAAGGTATGAATGTATTTGATGTGGATAAATTGTTATGCTATAATATAAATAATATATATAATATAATAGATAGATGAACTCAGACGATTGCTAACAAACATCAGGTAGGATTTTCTGTGAAATGGCAAAATGGGTGGGAAGGGGGAGGGACGGGGTGGCATGGGAAAGGGATTCCCTATTTTTTTTCTTTGTCTTTTCTTTTTCTTTTTGTATTATTGTCTATATCAGGGGTTTTCAAAGTGTGGGAAGGTGAGCCTCCCCTCAGAGAATATAAGAACAGCCGCGCCCCCCCTCCCAATTATTATTGCTATTATTATTATTATTATTATTGTTGTTGCTATAATGCAGGGGTATTATTATCCAGTGGAATGCCCTTACCTACTGGCCTAGTTAAATCAAAGTGGTTACTTATTTTTGTCTGGGCAGTGTAGTTTTACACACCATCTTATTTGACTTTCTCAGGGCAGACCCCCACAAAGAAAAAAATATATGTACACACGTAAGGTCATCATCTTAACAGTTTTTAATGCTCGAGTCATCCGTGAGCAGAGCATCAAGTTGGCATGCCTATTACAGCTGAATGCGGCGATTACCATCTTGTTCAGCAAAACGCCTCACAAACGTATTAACATCCAAAGCTTTAGTGCGTTTTGATTCAATGCTGAGCACAGCCAAACTTGACAGTCTCTTCTCTGTCATTGTAGACCGCAAATACCTTATTCCTTCCGTGTACTTGGGTCCGAATGCTTCTCGTTTTCTGCCGCCCGTTCAAATGAAATCGCCGCCAATCACATTTCCTCGCTCGCGCCAGGGTTACAAGGCTCGCGTCTTGTGCTGCATTCACTTGCACTCGGACATCAGGGATTTTCTCTGATAAATGTCCGATTAGCCACAACTTTTATTTCAAAACAAAGCTGCCAACTGGGGTGGCCAGACGCTGTCTCCTCTCTCACTTTAGGTAACTTCACTAAAAATCGATCCATGTTGCCGCTCGCATAAAGTTAGCTGAAGTTAACGAGCTAGATTTCATTGTTTCTCTTTATTTTTTTCTCACGCTGCGCCTCCCCTGAAGCTCTCTGGCGCCCCCCAGGGGAGGCGCGCCTCACACTTTGAAAACCGCTGGTCTATATAATTTGTGTATGTAAGTCCCTCTGTGAGGGCTAAACAAAAAAAATAGCAATAAAATGTTGGTCACAAAAAAAAAAGAGAAACACTAATGTACCATTTGAGTACAGATGCAGGCTGATGACAAAACATGTATATATTTTCTTCTTCCCATTTGTATAATGTTATGTGGATGCACTATTTACGTTGTGACTCAAATGCAGTCCAGACAACACGCACAGTTTGAAAATACTTCATGCAAGATCCAGCATGTTTGTTGCCAAAAATAGAATACAGTATATTGGCGTATGGGTTGGTGTCAGGAAAAGTCAGCTGCAACAGCGTTAGCCATGGCTGAATGGAAAGCTAAGCATATATGGATAAGGTCTGTTCCACTTTTCTTTCCTGTTCACCTATCAGTCTCTCCATCCATCTCTTTCTCCAACCTTGTGTTGGAGTGACTGAAGTTCCTGCTTCCCTGTTACTCCTCACTGCCTTTTCCCCTCTCGGCTGATGAATGACTTCCCATTGCATGAAACTATTATAGCAGGACCCCAGCTCAATGAGCACCACTTACCTAGCCGTTAGCCACGTCTAGCTTTGACTTATGGACAGCATCAGCATCAATGAACGAACCAGATGTGGCATTAAAGGAAATAAAACTGATGACACAACAGCTTTTTAGCACTCTAATTAAGAGCTTTAGACAATTAAAAGTTCAGATGTTGATGCTAGTCTCTATGGTACAGGAGATGCTAAGATGCTAAGCCCCACCTTCCATTCTCCAAAGGCAGATAAAGTTTTACTTACATTTAAATATGGTAGTTTGCAATTGAAATCATAGTCATTTGGGGAAACAATGCTCCATGACTTCAGACAGAAGTAGACAAAGCAGACTTCCTTTTCTAGCCTGCAACTGTCTTATTTTCCACCCGACACTGGCATGAATTGTAGATAGCTTATCAGGCTATGTTGGTTCCATGACTTGGTTGTAAATGCTGTTTGACTTGTATAGGTAGATAGGGTAGAAAGGCCATTTGAGTTGCAGTAACTGTGAACAATCTGAAAAACTAGATCTCAAATGAACGGCCCTCAAGTTTCCTTAATTAGAAAAAAATGTTGATTTGTTTTTAATGGCTGAACATCAAAAACAAGACATATTTCAAGTCCATGTTGTTTCCACATTACAACTTAAAGCAAAGAAGATGGATGTGTTCATACAGCTGGAGCACATTTCAGCATGCTGTTGAAAAACTGATGATTTTTGGGAAGTGCTAGCCATTCTAGCCTCAAGGTATAGGTTATATCCATGGCCCGTTGTTATCCATCAGCATGGTGTTGTTTGAGATTTGGAGATTGAGGTGATTCTAAACCGCTGCTTATTTCCCTGAGCTTTGGCATGTATCCAAAAGTTTTGTTGTCTTTTTTTTTCTTGCCTGAAGGAAAAACTCATCAAAGTAACGTCAGATTAAACACTGAAAGTGATGTTTTAGAAACCAGATTAGGATATGGCTCTCACAAAGAAGTCTATAGGGATTCAGAGATGCAAACACACAGTCTTTCACATTTAAATCAACAAGCACACTCCTGCCATCATCAATGGGATACTGTAAACAAAGAGGGGCCTTAATGCTCAGATTAAGATGCTAAAAGCACACATTTGTACAAGTGTTACCATGTACACGTATGCACAAATTCACACGCCTGTCCAGAAAGCTGCAGAACTAACACACACACACACACACACACACACACACACACACACACACACACACACACACACACACACACACACACACACACACACACACACACACACACACACACACACAAGAAGCAGAACTGATTCAATGCAGTACCTCCTTGTTACCTCTTTAATGAAAAGGCAATGAAGACTGTAAATTGGAGTGAAGCTGACATTTCTTTACTAAAGGGAAGACACACACACACACACACACACACACACACACACACACACACACACACACACACACACACACACACACACACACACACACACACACACACAGAGACTGTTGCCAGCATACAGGCAAGATCACAGGCTTTTATCAGCAATTGTGTGGGCGGGATGGCTAATTAAAAGAGCTGATCTGTACTAATCTCTAATGAGATATTACTGCTTGAGACATGAAACACTGAGTGTGCTTTTTTATGAATGAGAGGGTGGAAATGATTACTACCTCTGACAATTAATATTGTGAATTGATTCCTGTTATGTTGTTCAGTAATTTAATTCGATCCGACATTATACGCAGTATAAGCGTATAATAGGGAATGTATCTTGAATAGATGCAGTAATTAGAAACAGTACTCTATGTGGCTTTTGTGTGTTTTTTAAGTGTGTTATGCATGTGTTTATGGTTATGTATTACATATAAAGAACTTTGGTATATTTTTATGCATATATGTATGTAGGTTGATAGTTATCTGAGACCAAAAAAGAAACCCATTGTTGATCATGGTGACTAAATGCATCACGTGTCCCAGAAGACCTCAATTATCATATCATTGCGCTGAAGATTGTCTCAAAGCTCTCTTTCAGCTCTCATTTGTTTCTTTATTCATCTTAATTATACAGTAATCATTCATTATTTGTGTATTTATCACTATATAACCATTTTGATGCCACTTAGCTGTAATTACACAGCGCTGTCGTATTGTATTTTTAATCCCTGCCCTTCTGCCGCTGTGTACCCGTGCTCTAAAATATAAAATATAATGAGATGTTTTTATATGCATCTGTGTGTCTCTTCTCCCTGTGAAAATGCTATTGAGGCGCCCTGGAGCAAGTATTGTTTTTTGTTGGACTTCATTTTTGATTATCATTTCAAGTTATTATTCATTTATGTCCCTTCTCACGCAGTTTTAGTGGAATTGTAATATGTAGTTATACAGTATAATCCTTCAGTGTGTTTTATTTATTGCAAATATATTGGCTTTTTTTATTCATCTTCAATGTATTAATTCTGTTGCTTGTGAAGGCCCGAGCTTGTTGAGTTGTCAGTGTTGTGACTGATATTGTTAGTAATTTCCACTGCCTTCCGGGAGTTTTGTCTCACTTGTAAAATGAGTTTCTCCCTTCTTTCCACCCTGTTACACGTGTTTTTTGTATTGCTTTACAGGTTGAATAAATGAAACATAAATAGAACTGGAACAGGTTCGGGATGACCTTAGTTTTGTCTGGTGGTTTATATTAGAAAAATGCTTAATAGTTTATAGCGTGGCTGATGTTGCCAGAATGGGAGCAGTGCTCTATTTCATGATCATGATTAGAGCTATAGATTAACACGGCTAATGGGCCTCGTTCAATACCAGAACTGGGGTAATGCACTGTGCATGCTCCATACGGGGACATGCTATTTATCTGCTTTTGTGTGTGCGTGTGTGTGTGTCTAAATTATCTTTACGGAATATTCTGCTGTAGCCAAACAATGTAATTTCTAATTATGCACGTGCCGTGGAATCAAATGAATCAGTTTCAGCTTTAGCAAGCAATTTGACACACTTTTCTGTGCGACTTGTATCATTTAAAAAAGGTGAAACTAGATATTTGTAGACTTCCCCTTGGTAATGGAACATAATCAAACAGCAATTTACCAGGAAAGCAGTGAATTTGGAGCATTTTTGTGGAGATGAGAGCTGTTTTTAATAGTTGAAAAGTGGACACTATTGAGGATGCACTCTGCTTTAATATCTGAAAGGATGTGTGATCATTACCAATTAAGCTTTTCCCTTTGTTTAGGATTGCAAGCTAGGAATTTCATGTTGTAAATTTTACATTTTTATAACATTGTGTTCCACTACATAGTGAATACATTCTTAAATGACGTGATGTTTAAAATGATTTCATACAGTGCGCAAAAAACATCAACACTGCTCTCTTTTAAACATATTTGAATTTTTAGAATTAGGAGTCTTTAGACTAAAGACTCCTAGCTAGCTAACACTAGCTATTTTCTTAAAATAGTTTAACCTCAATCGAAAAATTCAATAAAATAACAAAGAATAGGCTTTTATTCAAATAGCTATCATATTCTGTTTTTACGTAAAATAACAGATCAACCTAATCTGCTGTATTGCTACTAACACCTTTAATTTATGCCAATTTTTGTGCAACCAATATAGTAATAGCCTCTCCAGTACACTAACTGTTGAATATGTGCATGCTACAATCCTTAAGGCAATCATGTGACACTCCCAGAATTCCAAGCATTCATTCATATCACATATATGAAGCTGTTGTTGACAAGCATGTAGTCGATCCCCAAAAGATTTTCTGCTTAAATAAAATGCATTACAGTAGTTTAGCTCTCCTCACAAACACAAACAGGCAAACACACAAGCACAATATTTAAACATTAAGGGAACGTGAATTGTTAGTCACTTAAGCAAATACATGCAAACACTAAGTACCTCCACTAAAAGCACTTACAGTACACACACACAAACAGACATGTCACTGTAGTATGCATCACTGCACATGCCTCAACACATAGGTAGCTAACCAAGTCACATATTTCATAAATGTTATGTAATCTTATTTGGTATTCAAACACAAACTGCGTGTGTGGTGTCTCTGTCTTTGTATCTTTAGTTTTAATTTATTTGTTAAACTTAATTAAATGTACAAGCACTCAAATCAACATTAAAGAAATACATTGCATGGAGATACAGATGGAGATTTAAGTTCTGACTCTGACACACACACACACACACACACACACACACACACACACACACACACACACACACACACACACACACACACACACACACACACACACACACACACACACACACACACACACACACACACACACACACACACACAGGTGCAAGGATTACGTTGTTAATGTTTGAACTGCTTTTTAATCCGCACGAGAAGGGGGTAAAATGCAGGGCGCAGGGTTAAGTGTTGTTTGGTTTGAGTCGTTTGTAAAAACAAACTAAGTTAACAGAGAGCCTTTGTTTTGAGTGCTGGCATGGTCTTCCTGGGATACACACACGCACACTCACAGCATAGACATGGGGCCAAGATGTCTGCAGTCTCTGTTGGCACACATGAGGATTAAAACACAGCAACAGGGAGGAAGGATGGATACAGAGAGGGCTGTCTGCCAACAAGAGAGAGAAATAGGGGAGGGGGGGAGAGAAGAAGAAAGGGAGAGTATAAATTGAGCGAGTCGGGACTGGGAAATAAAATAAGAAAAATGAGAGAGAAAGAGGCCCTGAGAGCACGACAGTGTTGCTGTTAGTGTTTGTCCCTGGAGAGAGAAACATTGAGAATTCCCTTCAGATAGTTACACTCCTATTCCATTTCCATTCATTGCAGAAAGCTTGTGTGTGCGAGTGGGGTATAAATATTGATATGTTTTTGTTGTAAGCATGCAGAGACCATTTCTGTGTGTTCCTCTATAGGACACATGTTTCTCTGCCCCATCACGCCAAACAGGGCCCAAGAACATGGCCTATTTCATCCTGCAATCACACACACACACACACACACACACACACACACACACACACACACACACACACACACACACACACACACACACACAGAAACATATGAACACATCTGCAGGGTTTCTTTAACATAAAGGTAGAGGAAGTGGCCGCCCGAGTGGTAATAGTCTGTGTAGGGAGGCTGTGGCGCAGTGGACTAGTGCGTTGGTGTTCGGATCAGGGGAGCACAGGTTCAAACCCCACTGCAGTCAGCATGTCGTTGTGTCCCTGGGCAAGACACTTCACCCCAAATTGCTCCTGTGGGGATTGCCCACAGTATTGAGTATGTAAGTCGCTTTGGATAAAAGCGTCTAACAAGTAACATGTAATGTGTTTATCGGTCTTTTCTGCCTTCCTCTACCCCTTCTTCTCTCCTATGTTTGATGCTAGAAACAGAATTTAGGGCAAACTTGTATTTAAAGCTGGCTACACACCAACCAGATTTTGGGAGTCAGAGGCCGTGAGAGGCAGTCGGGCATTCGCGGCGCCCTACTCGGGTTGGTGTGTCCCGCACCGTCGTCTCTTTACGGCACCTTTTCACACCTCCCGCGGCCGATTCAACATGTTGAATCGGCCGCGGGAGGTCAGAGAAAGTCGGCCCAAGCAATCACTCTGATTGGCTGTTCACACTACCGCTGCCTGCTGGTAAGGACAGTTATTGCCACTCGTCGACTGAAGTATTTGCGGTGTGTTCGTAGGCGGGCGGCGTAGCCGACGCAGGCGACGTAGCTGACGTAAAAGTCGGGACGCCTTTGGTACGCGTTCTTTGGTCTCAGGTGGGTGTGTAGCGGCCTTTAGGTGCACACATGTTCTCACACAATATGTTTTGTTTGTTGTAAAGTGTATTTAAACAGCTTTCTCCTTCCCTACTTTGCATCCTAAGCATGTTTTTCTCACCTTCCCATTTCCCCATGTTTGACCCTTTTGATCTAGATTCTTGCAGATTTACTTTTTCCGTTTTTTTACAGCCTTCCTTTTTCAATTCCACTCAAGTATGTTTGGCCTTAGGGAATAAAGAAATAAGAAAAATAAAGAATTGTAACTGGAGGTGGACTGCAAAACAGGGTTGAAAACATAATAGATATAATAGAACAAATAGAAACCGGAAGAGAAGAGGTAAAGGGTGCAGAGTTCAGTGGAAAAACTCTGACTTTGTGGCGCCTTGGTTCATGCTGACTCTGCAAAACAACTGCCTAAAGTGAACAAACCCTTCCTAAAATAAACCTGTCAACCTCCAAGAAAATACTTTTGGGAGTCGGGGTCATATATACATTTGATTTAAGTCCTTGTAACTCTGGGATCCATCAGCTAGTCCTAAAGGTGCTCCAAATGTACCTCCTCTTGACTTTCGGCTATCATCCAATTAAGTACGTTGACCCATGACCCAGCCGCAGCAAATTCAGAAGGCACATGTTGAGAAATGACACCCTTTACAAAAGATTCTCCATGAGACGTTTGAGGAAAGTGAAGGAAAATATAAACTGTCAATTACAGCAAAAAGGGACTTCAAGGCGGTTGGGATGGAGCGAGATTTGGTAGGATAAAGGCAGCATCTGTGTTCATTAAATGTGGTTTGGTGAGCGTTCATGTGCTCCAACACTCCATCATAACCTGGGCCGGCTAATTAGGCCTCACAGATATGGATGGGGTCTACGTGAACAGCCTCGCCTAGCATCATTCTGTCACTCACTAAAATGACCCTGGCCACCTGAACACACTCAATCACCAGGCCAGACTCATATGCATACACAGATTGTAAGCGTGAAAACACACACACACACACACACACACACACACACACACACACACACACACACACACACACACACACACACGCACGCATACAATGACTCTTTTACATGCTGAATGTATTGAGTGAGCTTTGTGAGATCACAGGGTTCATCCAGACTGTAAAGTAAACACTCAAGCATTGGTATACATCACATTTCATGCATGCACTCGTATCTAAAGGCACAAACATCCACACATACTTTTCTCAATGTTTTTGTAGGCCATGCTTTAAATAACCTTCCAATCCCATTGGCTTATTCCCCTTGCTATAACACCCATGCCTCCCTTGCTGCTTCCCCCGCCCCTCACCCTCCCTTCTGTCTCCCCCGTCCTTCTTCTCCTCACCGTCCATGCCCCTTTTTAAACCCCCCTGGGAGCCTGAGTAGCAGAATGTGTGGCTAATTAAGGCGACCTACGCGGACCCCGTGTGTTCGAGTGCCTCTCCTTAGAGAAGTACAGTGTCATAGAGCGAGCAGCAGAGCCCATGCTCACACTAACTATATGTCCCTAGTGTGGGTGAGTGTGTATTTGTTTGTGTGTCGGCGAAGAGGTATACGAACGTTGGAGATATCCCAGTCCCTGCCTGCATTTATTTTTCTCTTCTCTGTTTGCTCTCTTATTCCCATTCCTTCCCTCCCTGTGTCCCGCATGTCCTCCCTCTTTTTCAAATTAAACACCTTGTCCTCTTTTCGCTCTCTACCCCAAACCTCTCTTTCGTTTCCCTCCCTTTTCCAACCGGCTTCATTCTTTCATTCTGTCCTCTTGCCTTCGCCCTCCTACCCTCCTTAGGCGACGGGAACCCCTGGGTTTCTGCTGTTTAATTAATTCTTTTCATCGTGTAAATCAAAAACTTAGCTTGTGTCCTTGACTCGAGAGCTCTGGAGCTTGCAGGAGCAAACGAACGACACAAACAAACTGAGGGGCCTCTGTCTCCCAGGAGGAGGCTAAAAGGATCCGCAGACAGAAGAAGAGAAAAGGAAAAGGGATACAAAGTTGCTTTACTGCGTTTGTATGTGGGACAGAGGATTGGATGATGTGCAGTATTCTTTATTTTGGGCTTTGAAGGTGCTTGTGAATCCTAATTTGAATGACCAACTTTTATACGGACAATACACAAATATTGAAAGGAGGAGATTTTTGGAAGCGAGACACTTTTTCGTCATGCATCCTTCATATAAAACCAAAACGCCAGACAAGAAAGTCAATTCTGGAATTACATTTTCTGAGATCACAGCCAAGAAAATGCCAATACAGCAATAATCTCAGTGAAGGAGCTCATGGATTCTAGGGACTCCAGTAACCTCTTTGACACCCCATTAATAACCTTGTCCGTCTGATATAACTCAAATGTTGAGCACATAAAGACAGAGAAAAGTGGTAAAAAAGAAACTCTGATGTGCAGCAAACTGAGGCTAAGGGGAGATCTGCCACACGCTGTTTAAATCCCAACTTTGTTAAAACCATGCTGAGAGAAGAGGAGGGCAGTGAAAAGAGGGATGGATCGACATCTTTGCTTTGACTGAATGTTTTCTACTTTAATAGCCAGCTTATAGAGAAGAGGAGAGGGGGTGTGTGGTGGGAAGGAGGGGGATGGAGGGGGATGGAGAAACCGAATGTGGAGAAAACGATTTTACGTCATTTTCTTTCATGGCTTTGGTGAATCCCTGTATTTTTAGCAGTGAGCAGGAGGAGGGGAAGGTGGTGACAGACGGAGTGTGGAGAAAAAAGGGAGAGGGGCAGCAGTTGGCTTTGCACGGTTGTCTTTCCAAGCTAGACAGAAAGGGAAAAGAAGGATGAGGAGACAGAGATGGGGATTGGATCTTAGTTAAGAGAGTTGGGAGATTAGACAATGTTCTTTCTATTCAGGCTCCTCTGTCTTCCAACATCCAGCTAACAGTGGGGACACGATAGAGATAAGGAGACACGGAGGGAGGGTGAAAAGTTAAGAGTCAATGCATGCACACACACACACACACACACACACACACACACACACACACACACACACACACACACACACACACACACACACACACACACACACACACACACACACACACACACACACACACACACACACACACACACAGAGAGAGAAGGCCAAGACAGGTACACAGGACCTACAATTTCCACACTTGTGTTAGCCCCGGGTCCCGAACACCCTGTATGTAATGTAAATGTGTAGGGGGGGTGTACAGTGGGTGGTCATTGAAAGTGTGTTCTGGTATATGTTCTTCACAGAAAATGAGCCATTGAGTGTGAGTTTGAAAAAATAATTGATGATATCATTTTTCTTTAGACAAATAATGAAAACGGGTCCCACAGACCAGAACACCATACAAGGGTTAAGGCTGGTGATACCTTTGAGAGCTAGGAACGGAAAGGGAATGATACAAGATCAGCTTCAAGGTCTCGTCTAAAAATGATATCATATTCATTTTATCTCATGTTTCCAGGAGCCTTGCCAATCAAATGCCATCACAGCATGGTGGCATCATGTCCCCTGGGTTTTCTGTTGACAAAGATTCCATGTTTCTGGTCGTGGCGTCGTTCATTCACGGCATTAATGACCCAGTTCTTTTTTGATTTTTTCCAATTAAACTTCTGTTGCTACTGCCTAAAAAAAATCTCATCACTTCCTGTGTGCCAGCTTATGTCTCCCTGCAAAAAGTTATCCAAGGATAAATGGCTTTGTTACTTTCAGCCTGGCAAACAAGATGTACACCCATTTCGCTAGCTAAAAATACCAATAGGGACGGCTGAGTCCAGTCTTGGCAATGAATCTTCATTTGAATATGTTCTGCCTCAGTCATGGCTACTAGGCAGTACTTTATCTGAGTTACAGTATTAAGTTAAGCGTCCTTGGGTCTCTTGAAAGGCGCTATCAAAATTGAAATTATTATTATTATTATTATTATTATTATACTGTATAAAGTCTAGATTTCAGCAAGCGGGTCCAAGAGGTATAGTGCATTTCCTTAATTGAAATGAACCAAAAAACTACAAACGGATGCATTCAGTCACTTGTCTCGTGACATGAGACAGCTAATACTATTGTGTTGTCTCTCGCAACCATTTTTGATCTACAGTAAAAGCTGTGCTACATACATACAGCAACAAGAAATAGCATGAGAATAATAACAAAATACTGTGACTTTATTCTAATGATATTATGACCTTTTAAACAAATGTTATGCCTTTATTTTTTGAAAAATAAGAGAACATAAGCGAACATCTTGCTGATATACATGAGCTTTTAAAGTCCCGTGGTTTATCAATAATAACATTGATTAATGCATCCTGACTGAGAATGTTTGCAAGATCCCCATATAAAGAGATATCTTCCCCAAACAAAGACACAAAAGGCATTTACTCAAAATTGGTGCATCAAAAATAATCATTTGATTTATTTCATTTGTGTTTCCTTAAAGAGGTGCACTTTAGCAAGTTCCTATCACCTGTGTTGACAGGGCAATACAGTATTGAACGTAATGTTCTTAACAACATAATAGGAGGTGACTGAATGTTATAAATACTAAACAAAGGTGCTTCACTGTTCCCTCTTCTCTCTCCTTTACGACACACAGCTACAAACGCTCTGCAATGGGAAAGAGATAAATGTAGGGATAGTGGTGGTCTAATGGATAGTGAGGTTGGCTGAAGATCGCAAGGTTGTGAGTTCAAATCCCGCCAGGAACACCACCACTAGTGTGCCCTTGAGTAAGGCACTTAGTCCTTAGTTACTCCAGGGAGAATGTCCCGGTAATTGTAAGTCGCTTTGGATAAAAGCGTCAGCTAAATGAAATGTAATATAATTGTGTCTTATTTATATTGACACGTTCATAGATTTTTTTACAAGTGCTTAGCTGTCTTTCTCCAAAGCAATGTTTGCTAAACATATTATTACTTCTTAAAAAAGATGTCTTGCCTTCATGACATTATGCATTAAGGGCAAGTTAAAACAGATAGTAAATCAATAAGGGCTCTTTTTTTTTTAAACTCGTATCTGGCTTCAATTCCAGCTCAGATTTCCCCCATTTTGGGATTGGAGCCACTACAGTACGTTCTGTGCCCTGAGACCTGGAGCTTTAACCTTCAGTCTGTTGCTGCTCTGTTTTATTTCACACACAAGTTGACATATTATCCAACATCAAGCGTTTGACAATGGAAAAAACAATAATACTTTTCCACATAGGTTTGTTTGTGCTTTCTGGTGTGACAGTGAAAACTTCCTTCCAATCTCACTGTCAGTAATTGGTTCTCTTGTCAAAAAAAGGTTAAAATGTGTTTCATAGCTGGCAACAGCACCTGTCTTCCCATCTGATGCTTCCCTGTCTCTCTTGTGTCTCTTACTACCCCCTTCATCTCCATCATTCTTTCTCTCCCTCTCAATTCCTGTACCCCTTCTGGTTTATCCCTGCTCAGTTCCTGTGTTTGAACAGTTTTTTCTTTTTTTTCTTTTTGTTTATCTGTGGCTGATTCTACCTCTCCCTCTCTCTCATTATCTATTTCCATCTCCGTTTCAGTTTCTTAACAAGCTGCTTCCTGTCTGTCTGCCACAGCTGTTGATTACCTAATTACCTTGCCTTTCGCAAACACATATCAGCACACAAATACACACTTTATCCACCTCCCTTTCACACAAACACACATGTGTGCACAGGAGAAAGACAGCTAGGTCTAGAGCTGTTGTTTTAAATCAATCATAAGTATTTTTTGTGGAAAAGAAGATTGAGTGTGTGTGTGTGTGTGTGTGTGTGTGTGTGTGTGTGTGTGTGTGTGTGTGTGTGTGTGTGTGTGTGTGTGTGTGTGTGTGTGTGTGTGTGTGTGTGTGTGTGTGTGTCAGGTTCAGCACATTCACACTCAGTAATAGAACATTGGTTCCTTACAAAACGTCATTATGAAGCTAGGAAATGTAGCAAAGCCATGGCATGCTGAGTGCAATTATTTATTATCATTGGGTTTGGTCAGAAGAACAAATATGTGTTTCAAAAAGTACATTTCCAAGTAGCTCTTAACTCGCTGTATCTGCAATTGCTCAAATCTGCATAATAATGTTAAGGCAAACAAAGTTATTCACCCTCTAACACAGTGTTATTTATAAATTGTTAAAGTTCTGATCTGTCTTCAAAACCCAGAGCAGCCTCTGGGTCCGTTTCTTTATTCCCTGCTCAGAGAGAATTGTTTTATGGTTTAATTTATTTGCATGAGACTTGAATTGCAAAGTCTGAAAAAAGAAGATGTGCAATCTGTCCAGGTGAGGCATAAAACTCCCAATCGATGCTTCAAAGATATCTGGACCCTAGAGGAAAGGTATAAGAAAACAACCAAGCACATAACATCAAACTAAACACAAGGGAGAATGGACAAACAACATAATCCATAAATAACACACCATGACGTTAAAGTAAATGGCCTAAAGCCGGAAAGTGATTGTGTTATAGGAATAGGAAAGATGGGTTTGTTTTAGTACCAACGCACACTTAAAGGGACATAAAGGAATAATGTGTGTTGCACTAGTTTCCGTGTGTGTGTTGTGTGTGTGTGTGTGTGTGTGTGTGTGTGTGTGTGTGTGTGTGTGTGCGTGTGTGCGTGTGTGTGTGTGTGTGTGTGTGTGTGTGTGGTGTGTGTGTGTGTGTGTGTGTGACAATATGTAAGACTGAAGAGATTATTTTTCAGATTGGATATTGACTTAAACCCAGCCAATGACACAAGTTTGTTGACAAAAAGTAAAATCCATGTCCATCCCTGTGTCTCTCTGTCTTCCCCTCACTTTGTTCTTGCTTCCGTTTTTCGATTTCTTTTCTCCATCCCCTATGTAATTACATTCAAATGTGCTTTTTTTGGCATGAGATAAAGTACAGAGGTGCTTTTTCCCAAAGAGAAAACAACAAATAAGAGATGAAATAGGTCACATATTAGGTAAAATGACAGCTCTGTCCTATTTCACCCTTTCACACCCTCCCTCTCTAACACTATTGACTTTTCAACCTCTTCCTCTCGCTTCTTGCTGCCTCATTTTAGCATCGGTGGAAACCTCTATCTCTCTCTACCCTCTCTCTGTGATTAACGGTTCTGATTATGTGTGCCAGGATACCCATTAGCTTGGACACATGCAAAGGCCTCTGCCCTCCTTTCCATTACACCCGGACACTCTCTCTTTCCATAACACACACACAAACAATTTGAGTTTCCACTAACAAACAATCCAACATTTACACAGTCTTTGTAACACACAGAGGCACTAATACTCCTGAGACTAATTATCAGTCAGGTGTGTCATCTTATAGTTATTTGGGCCAGCGAGGTGCTAACAAGCTTTTCTCTTTTGCTTTTCTCTACTTTGCCATCTGTCTGCCTTTTTTCATTCTCTGCTCACTTCTGTCACACTTTTTTCCCTCACCTTCTCTCCATGTCTCCCTCTCCTCTCCTCTCTATGTCTTCCTCCCTCTCTTCCCGACACTGCTGAGGCAGGGTTTTACAGGTTGTGTTCAGTGTCAGATCCAATGAAAAACTGCCAGAGACAAGGGGGTGAGAAAGAAGGGCTGTGCTGCATTAAAATCAGACTGAAGCAAAGGTGTGGTTTAGTATCAGTCGGCTGCTGCAAGTTTTATTCAGGGAAAATGGTCTCAGCAGTCTTGTAGTAGTCTCAGTGATGTAGTGGCAAACAAAACGGTGCACGGACTCTGACCTTCAGTTGGTGGTTACCACCAATGTAAACAAAACGTAAACTGAATTCTTAAAAAGCAAAACACATTGCAAGCTTTTCCCAACCCAAGGCTTTAATCCCGATCACAGCGATGGGCAGTATAAAGAGTGAGATGCGTGTTGTTGTTGCTCGGCAGCCACGTACTTGTCTTTCGATCTCTTGTTGTTGTTTGTGATAACTATCTCTGATATGCATCAATGGTGGCTATCTTAGCAGAGTTAAATCTGACAAGGATCTTTCTAGGCACAACACTGATGACTGTTAGGCCTGGCACGATATTCGTAGCTGTCATCCAAAGAAAGAGTGTATACTTTATTGGGAATGAAGGAAAATCAACAAAAGACCCCTACAAAATATTGCGAGATATATCTGGTGTCTATATAGTATACAGGATTAACCCTGCGAAGGGAAACGTTTGTATGTTCTTGAAAATGTGTTGGCAGAATGAAACTAATTGAAGAAATTGATTTGAAATGTAATGGGGTTTATAGCTGAGCCTGCCACATTTCACAGGCCCGTACAGTACCTGCTGCATTAATTGTTTTAATTAATGCATAACCATGAAATGTTTTACATTTTAATCAACTTCATATATTAGCTTGGTAAAGAAACACATTACAAGTTAATCAGGTAAATGAACACTTAATATTCAAAGACGAACATAATGTTATAATTGACTCTCAACTGAAAACACTGTGAAGGGTTTGGGTTCAATGACACAGACAATACCTAAACAGAACAAAAGCATGGTAGCAACCTTCGTTCAAGATGTAGCCCCGCCATAAAGCATATACTCCGTTATTGTCTATTTAACTCTAAATTGGACCATTAATTACAAAATTAGAATAATATTTATTGAAAAATACTTGCAACTACTGTAGCAATTGAGACTATAGTGTTTAGTGAGGTCATACATCTAGTGAGAAGTAGGGTCATTTTCTCATAGACATCTAAAAAATGTGACTTATTATTGCTTCCAAGGCAGTTGCCCCAATGCTGGCTATAAGAGAGGATTCAAAAAGGCTTGGTTAGATTTTGAACTATGCTTTGTATATGCCTTTGTGAGAATTTGTGCACTTCTTTTCCTCCTTATTTTCCATCCAAATGTATCAGGTTTGTGCATATTCATGTGTAGTCTGTGGGTAAAAGCCAGGTGTGAAACCATCTCATCACCCTAACTGAGGGGTCAGTCAAAGTCAACCCCGAGCCATCCTTACGCCTGGCCTGTTTTGCCTCGTAACACACATGAATTCATGGAATTCCCGACATATACACTCACAAGCAGTCAGATACCAAAACATATGTTCATTCTTGTCTGTATAGACCAACAGATGTGTAGGCAGACATGACAATGGGTCCTCACATGCATAATGTATTAGCACGTTTCGAGTGCAGAGACAATTCTAGAGCACCGTCTGTATGTCACCTCCCTCATCCAAACTGCTAAATATACTATTAAACAAACGCTGATATCTCACAAAGACTTGTATTTTTAATATTGGCCAATTATTTGATATATTCAGCACATCTTCTATGCAGCAGCTATAGCTGTACAGCTCTGCATACATACTAGCTCATATTAAACCTGATGTAGCATGTTTGTAAGTTTTAGTTGTCACTTTTAGGATAAATATAACCAACCAGGGAATGTGTAGGTCTAGGTAATGTCCCCTTCAGTGACCTACAGTATGTGTCTATGTGTGTTAATGCATTTGTATAACTTGAATTAGCTGGCCCGAGTGTACCCAAAATGTGATGCCTCAGGCTACACATTCCTTCCGCTCTGATTAGCACATTAGCATGTCCCAACAAATGGCCAGGGACATTAGCAAGAGAGCTAACAAAAAAAGCATCGACCAGGGCGTGTGGTGACATATTTTGCTGGTTTAATGTAAATCGATGCTCTCCTAAATAGTGGTAAGTGGCTGGTAATGTGTTTTTATGGAGCCTGGTGGGGGGGTAGAAAGCGAGGAACATGAGAGAAAGTAAAACAGGATTTCCGTTAGACTTTAGCTTTAGGCAAGGGGAGCGTGTCTGGAAAGAGGAGGGGGGGGTTGTAATTTAGCTAATTAACTTAATGTACTTGACATTGTTAAATACAACACAGATATACTGAATGACTACACACTCCTTATTTACAATTCTCTTCATTTCAACTCATTTTGAATAGCTTCGATTCAATTCTTTGCTTTGCCTTTTCCTGAAAGTTTCCTTGTCTTTGAAAGTAACCCTGCTGAAGTTCGTCTTCTTGGAGACAAAACAAATTATACAAAATAATGCAGAGTGCAGACAGAAGTAAAACAATGGCGTCGCTGCTCTTTTTCTGACACGGTTCAAAGCCTTCGTGATGATAGGGGATTTACGTTGATGCGTTTAATCTGACACGCTGATGTGTTGGGTTGCTATGCCCTCGAGCAAGGCACATGCCCTGGATTAATCACATGTGACCCTCACAGAGAATCACTAACTCTCTCTCTGTCTTTTGTTCCCGTCCATCAGTACTGTTACTGTACACACACACACACACACACGCACACGCACATGCACACGCACATGCACACGCACACGCACACACACACACACACACACACACACACAGGCAGACTTATGCACAAGCACGCACTTGTTCCACCTTTGTACTTTGATTTAAAGGTTCATGGAAGATTTATCCTCCTACATTGTCTCTGTCTCTGTCTCACACACACAGAGACACACTCTTGTTCAACCTTTGAAATCTGTACTTATAAGTCCACGGGAGATTAATTCTCCAACTTTTTTCTGTCACATACACCAGTGCTTCTTTTTAACTTCCCTCTCCCTTTCTTTGCCGCCTGTCTATGTTTTCAAGCACAAGTACCACTTAGATGATAATAAATCCAGTATGCGCCAAAGGATTGCCAAATACCTTGTGTGCTATATAATACTGATAAGTCTCGCTGTCTATAGTTTTATCTATTTTTATCATAATGATTGATCAATAAAATACGTTTTTCATGCAGATTTTCTGTCCCATTGATCCAAAAAGTTGTTGAAAAACTATTTGTAGGTGAATCTTGAATTTTCTGTGGTGTTACTTTCATTTCTAAAGCTATGTTTTCTGCCCTAAAATGAATAGTGAATTTGCCAAAATGACACAAAAACCTCTGATATATATTTTATTTAATTTCATCTATTATACAGTATATGAAATTCACTCTGGGAGGAAAATGTTTTCACAACGTCTGCAGCCTGCCAATCTCCTTATACAGTGGAAATGGTCAAATGCTGTGGAAAAGTACCAGCATTCAGCACTGCATCACAGAGTGCTGAGGGGCAGAAACAATGCTGCAAGAACAAATGTAAGGCCCTTGTTCCTCCTGTTTAAATGAATGCTAAGTTCTTAGAAATGTCCCTGGGTTCCTGGAAAGGTTCCTGCAGTGGAACACAAACACCCACAAAAACATTTTTAGCACACAAACACAGACATACAGATCAGGTACACAGGATTCAAGTTTATGTATGGCATCCACACCAATGTCTATGACTCTCCCTCTTCTTCTGTCTTGTTCACATTCTGTATCTGCCAACCTCTGTCTGACTCCCTTCTCTCCCTCTCTTTCTCCCTCTCAACCTCTTATTTACGCCCTCTTGCTCTCTCACTACAACCAAGTCCCTGTTTCTCTCCTTCACCATCTCTTCTTGGCTCTCATCTCTCTCTCTCCTCCCATTTCTTACACACACATACAGATTTGCAAAGAGCTCTCTGTTCCTTCTCCTAATTTTCTCTTCTTCCCCCCCCCCCGCTCCTGCTGCCCCCGCACTGCGCTCTCCTTACTCTCGCTTCTCTCTCGCTGTCTTCCTGCCTGCCCTCATTTTTCATCAGTAACTAATGGTGCTGGACTCACCACTTAGGCTCAGCAGAAGTGTGTGTGGGTGTGTGTGTGTGTGTGTGTGTGTGTGTGTGTGTGTGTGTGTGGTGTGTGTGTGTGTGTGTGTGTATGTGTGTGTGTGTGTGTGTGTGTGTGTGTGTGTGTGTGTGTGTGTGTGTGTGTGTGTGTGTGTGTGTGTGTGTGTGTGTGTGTGTGTGTGCGTGCGTGCGTGACATTTGTTTCTAGTTTTGTTATTTATTTTATAACGAATAATGCTTTTCCGGTCGCTAAGCTTCATTCTGGCGAGTCAGTTAAAATGCCACTTTTAAGTACTTTAAACACGCTCAGAAATTCCAACTAAGGAAACCCGATAAGGCACTGTCTGGAATCTCTCAGGTCTTAAAGGGGCACTCCGCAGATTGTACACATGAAGGTCAGTTTACATTGTTGTCAAATCAGCTAGCTTGGACAAGGTAATGCCTTTGTTACTGTTGTACTGAAGTGCATTGAACAATGATACGATGTGAATAATCCGATCCATCTTGAATTCCTACTGAAAATGTATTTCCATTACAGAGTTATTTATTTTTTATTGTGAACAAAATCAGTTGAAAACATATCCAATTGCTGTAAAGATGCTGTTCCTGTGACTTGAAGGTTGCTGGTTCCAATCCTGGATTAGATGATTAACCAAGACATTCAAGACAGTAGAAATACAGGTCAAATGCACCCCCTTTAAACATTGTCAATATGCAAGGCACTTTGCTGCAGACTATTGTTTTTCCTAGAGTTCATACTGCACATGTGCATAACAAAGTTGGGGTCTACACAGATGCTTGCTCATTTAACAATGGCTGAATAAAACAAAGTTTAAAAAGAACGGACCTTGCTGCTGCTCTTCACTCCTACTAATTCTTCATAAGTCAGGAGGAAGTGAGGTATTGATGGATACTAATCTGCTTCCAAGATGCATTTCCTCTTAGTGTGTGTGTGTGCACCATTGATCTAAGGAAGCAGCCCCTATAAATTCAATCAGTCCTATCCATTCTCTGGCTGTTGACTTTTAGCTGCCCTGCTCCAACCTTGAGAAACACAGCTACTTTTATGGAGATAGGCCATTCATTTTCCTCTCTTCTTCTCTCTCTGTATTCCTCTCCATCCTTCTTTTTCACATTGACTTTTCCTTTTCTACTTGCTCTGTGTGTCTTTGATTTGTTATTTCTCATTCTGCTTTTCTCCATCAATAGTTGCTGTTGTTGGAGCACACCACCATGTGGTAGCTTGCAATTCCCGAACTACAACAATGTCTATACTCTCCTTCAAGCTCAATGACAAAAAGAGACACCAATGCCTATTGCTATATTGCATTCAAAAATAGCACGCTTTCAAAAGTGTCTTCTTGAGTAATTGTACAAAACATAAAAAGCAATACGTTCCCAAGGAATTACAAAGACAAACAGATGGTTAACATTGTACGCTGGAGAAGGAAATCACATATATCGCAATTAAAAGGAAGAACATTTGAAAACACTTGGGAAACAACAGTGCCCTACAGAAGTGGTTCTCAACTTTGTTCCTATCATTTGTAGAGTTCCTACAGAGTAACATATTTTATCGATAGTTCATATCATATAAAGACATTCAAAGAGCAGAACTGATACACTGTACAATTAACTAAAAGAGAACACTGACTGTGTAAAACTAGGGTTAATGTGCAGATCGTTGTATTTCCTGGAAATATTGTGTCAGAACTTTTAGTACAATTCTCTCTCTGTATTATGAACACGCGTACATAATAGGCCTTTTTTCTGACTTATTCAGTGTTTTCTTCCCTCAGACGCTTGGCCATGGTTCTCAAAATGGTAGGTCAAATGTTTGGTAGTGTGAATGTAATGTTTTACTGATTATATTCTTTGGGAAGTTCATCTTTATGCATCTACAGTCCTGGTTCTGACATTTAAACATTGCCAAGGGAAACATGGCCAAGCACACTTGTTCTTCTGAGCACCACCCTGCAGAATATGTGCGCATTCACACACATATGAGCTGCTTGTGCAACCAGTCAGCAACTGTTGGATATTTAGTCTTTGGGCATTTTGATCTTTGTTTAAGGGCAATGCAATAGCACTGTGGATGAACGATGAATTATGGTGGATGACAAGAAATAAAATATCATAGGGTGTCCAAAACTGGCTCATTGAATGTGACCAAAAGCCTGTTTTCAATCGGGACAGGGTGCTGGTTTTCTCTTTTTTTTCCAGGCAGTCTAAACAGCATCCGAATGAGCATGTGAGGTCGCTGCAGTACCAAAGGAAGAGCTGTATTTGTGGAAATGCTTAAGTCTAGGTATCTAAAAGCTGGAGGATGAATATGTCAAACTCATGAATGTTTGGGGGCTGAGGGATACACAGTGGGAGACGCTGATCTGGCTGTTTGTATTTTAAATGCCATTTTATGCCAGTCTGCCTGGAAGCATTAAGGAGTTTTGGTGCTCAAAGCAGCTGCCTCTGCCATCTGTTATGTGCGTGTAAGTGAGACTCACACTTGAGATGTCTCAACAAAGAAAATCAAAAGTCCAAACCTCATCACTGTCACTCTCTCTTCTCTTTCTCCCTCTGCCTTTCACTGTCTCCTCGGTAAAGTGACCTGTCTGCCCGCCACTCTAATCGGCAGTAAGTGTTTTAATGCCAGAGGTGTCAACACACACAAAGTGTCCTAGCATTTACTTGCCAGTTGACTTCCAGAACACTGTGTGGGAGTGTGTGTGCCTGCGTGTTTGTGTGTGTACAGAGAGCTTTCTGAAAGCCAAACTCTGCCCTGTACAGGACAAACGACATTGGCAATAACTGTCATTTGAAATACATTAGTGCACACACGCTCACATGCACAAGCCATGGGGCATTTCAAGTTTTCCAATCCACCCCTTTCTCTTGAATTTCTTTGTGCACTTTTATTACCTACCTCTTTCTTTCACACCTCACTACCTTCTCTTTATTTATATCTTCTCTTTCCACTTTCTTCTCCTTCCCCTCATTTTGTTTCTCCCTGACCCTGGTGGTTTGACGGACAGGGTCACTGGTGTGAGCGGGGGGATTGAACTTGCAGGATTGTTTCACACTGAGGCCAGACCACTTACCATTTGACATGGGTTGCTTCCGGCATGGTTGGAGCTCTCACAGATACACACCAACAACCACTGGAACTGAAGCATGTACTGTGTGCTCTCACAAATGCACACACATCAATGTAGCTCACACACACACACACACACACACACACACACACACACACACACACACACACACACACACACACACACACACACACACACACACACACAAGTAACTGCGTAAGTCTCTCAGTTCTTCCTATAGGTGCTTTTGTTGAACAGTGACAGACTTAAAATGAACCCAGTGTCCTTGATGGGAAGCAGAGAATACAATAGTGCTCCGTATTTCTCTCTCTTCTTCCTATCCATCTATCTTCACGGCTCCTATTCCACCTTTCTCTCACTCTCTCTATCACTCTTCTTATTCTGTCTTTCTTCCTGAATTCCGTCTTTCTACAAATGCATGCACACGCACACACACTCACACCATCACCCCACCTCCCTCCGAGCTGTCAGGGAGAGGAGGCGGAGAGGCGAGGAGCTCGGCCTTCTGGGAGTTGGGGTTTTATTTTTTTAAAGGCCTGAGTGGGCCATTGGTCTGCATGGCTGACAGACTGGATTTGATATTTGGCCTGATTCAGTCAGTCTGTCAGCTCCACCCAGCCCGGCCCAGCCCAGCACATCATGGCACGGCTCTGATGCCCCTGTGTGTGTTATTAGTGGCTAAATATACGCAAGACACAATCCCAAATGAGGTGGTTTATCGGGATGACGAGGGGTTGTGTGTAAATTCAAACTGAGGGCGTCATACTTTCTCTGTTTGAAAATACATTTCTGAAGTTCTAAGTGAGGTTTATTAGAATATCATAAATGATCATGAAGCACGTTTAAAGGGCACAAACTTCACAAATAAATGCAATACTTGTCTGTTCACTTTTTTTAATTCAATGACTTTTGCATTTGCCTATAATGCGTGGTGAGGTGAGATTCCGCCTATAAGCCTCGAGGGTTTATTTAATCTCACCTGCACAGCTTGCTTCTTTATTTTGTTGCTGTGTTCCTACCTATGTGTTTTATTGAGCAAACAAATAAAATCACAAACATCATTAATACTTACATAACAATCCTTATGTTCCAAAACACTTAAGAGGAACTAAACGCAAATGACAGAAGCCATATATTATGAGCCTATAAAAAAGTTAATTAAATGTATATAACTTGAGAAGGGTTGATAGATACTTTTTTTTACATACATTTGTCAGAAAAGTGCTCTTGTTAAAGGCCTGCTGTCCATTCACCATGGGTAGGCAGATCGTTTCTATATATCCTCTTGAATGCTTTTTTTTTTCACTGGCTATCATTTTTTTCTGTGTACATCTTTTCAGTAAAATCTTTGTTTTGTCCCCAAAATATTCACATTTGATGAAAGTGTGATATTCTTTTTTTTGTATTTAAAGGGCCCATGTCATGGCCATTTCCACTGATCATAATTACATTGTTGAGGTATACTAAAATAGATTTATACTGTGCAATTTTCCAAACTCACATTGGTTTCGCATACAGCATCTCTGTCAAGCATGTGTATTCAGCAGTATTCACTTTCTCCACTAAACGACTCGTTGGAGCTCTTGCCCCCCCCTCCCTGTGAGCCTAGTGTGCTCCGATTGGTCAGCTCGGCCACTCGTTCTGATTAGTCAACCACCAGAGAGGCTGCGCCCATGTCAGTGCTTTTCCCGGCTGCTCTCAGCGTAACATCAGTCTTATCATGGCGTCGGTACAGCGGTATATTTTATATACATATATATTTTTAACTGTTGTTATAGAAGAGTGTGACGGCCCCAGGGCCTTTGTCTTACGATGGGGTGGAGCTGAAGAGGCTAATCAGCACGATCACGGACACCTCCGGACACAGTCTCTCTCCAAAGCGGCTGCAGGAAGACTAACTCTGCGATCCTCTCAACCACCTATCTTTGCATTTACCACAATAAATGTGCCGTGGTTTTGTAAACTCGTGTATGTCTCCTTGTCTTTCCGTTGTGGCCTACGAGCTACTCTCATAACAAAGAGTAAGTTATTTTTACCCGTTATAAACTACTACTGTTTGATGAGAAATCAAATCATGGTTTGCTATATATGAATTCAGGGAAGAAAGGATAGGCCTACTAAGTATTTCCATTAAACTTTATTTTTAGAAATGTACAAAATGAACATAAATATACATATATACACACGGTATATCATTCATTCCTCCTCCTCGCATCTTGCCTGCGCACAGTCGGTGCGGTGCCTTTTAGCACCCTCAGTAGTAGTAGAATCCCTTCCCCGTCATGGATTGTCCGCCAGGATCTGGCTGGACGAAATCAAATGCAAATCACAAAATATTAGAGAAACTTAGTTGTTTTAGATTAGTTAGTAGTAGTTGTGTAATGAACAGCTTGCCTGCTAATATGCTAACCTAGCTTTGTTTACCTTGGTAGCTAACACGATATGAACGTTAGCTTGGAGGAAAGGCAACTATAATGCAGTGTAATAAAACTACTATGAACAAAAGCTAGTGGTTCATATTAGGCTAGCAATAACGTGTTTATAATTGCAATCGTATACGGGTATTCTGCTACCATACAATGTAACTTGCATGAATACATTGTTTTGCGCTAGCATACAGCTAGCCTCGTTAGCTACATGCAGTATATGTACGGTCACAATGTACGGTAAATCACAGTACAGTATACTGTATGAGTATTCCGTGTGTGTGACTGCAGACATTCTCCTGCCATGACAAACATGTAAGGCCATCTGCTGACATTGTAGTTGATATATTTAAACGCTAGCAACGTAGCATCACAAAATGTTTTTCTGACCGAAACTAGCTCTAGCTCCGTGTGTTAGATCGCTACGCCAGCTATAATGTAATTACGTTTCGCGACTGACCGGCAAATCACCCGGAGTATACTGTCAATAGGTATTTTGTGTGTGAATGCAGACATTCTCCTGCTATGAGATACATGTATGCAAGGCCATCTGCTGATATTAGAGTTGATATATGCAGTGGCGTTTTTATATGTACAAAAGTGGTGGGGCACAAAAAACGTAGATGTCTATATATAAGCTTCTGCAGTGACGTGCAGTGAGGTTCATGGCTGGTGAGGCACTGGCACTGACTCTTCAGGTTTACAAATATTATATTTTGACCTAAACCAAAATATAATATTATTTTCAAAAGCTTTTTTTGTCTGATGCTTCGATTAATTTTAAACAGACAGTTCAACAAAAGGATACCCAAAAAATGTAATTTTATCATTTAAATATTGAATTGTTCTCTCTTAGTAAGATCCCATTTTCAATCAAATTGCGGTCTTACCTTGACTTGAAGATGAAGTCCATTTGCCTATCCTTCTGGACAAAAATGTCTATAACTTTTTTGTAAAAGTCCTCCTTATGTTCTTGTAGTTTCAAAAGTCTATCATAAATCTAATCCATAGATTTATGATAAAAAAATTATAAAAGTAGGGTAGACATGTGGATGTTATCCGGCTGATCAAAACGTGCATTTATCTAACAGGTACGTTTCCCACAGATCTTATTTCCAGCTATTTTCTAAAATCCTCTGGAGAAATCTCATTGCTTTTTTGTCAAGGGAAGCCATGCGCAGCTTACTTCCTGGTTTTAGGACGTGTCACTGCAGCTCTCTCGTCTCCTCTTCACACACCACACTTTTCGCGGCACACGTACTTACAGCCAATCAGCTCTGAATGATTTGAGATGACGTATGGTGGGGATGGTAGCTCCATGCCCCTCTGGTCATTATTTTTTTGCCACACACATTTCATTACAAAATACTCTGAGCATGCGCAGTGTAGTTTTTACAGTCACCGTTGACTTCACAGCGAGAGGGAGGGGCATAATCAGGTTTTGTCCCACATGGCTCTAAACAGCTCAATAGGCACACACTGTGACTGTAGACACACTAATTAGAAGAACACAGACTAAAACAGCAATGTACAGACGAATCAGATGATTAAACATGATCTTAAAATATATTTTATATATTTTTTTTATTTTTTTTTTTGCATTTTTGTAATCATTATTTGTAATACTTTCTGCTGACACTAGGTGGGGCTGTGCCCCACCTGCCCCTAATGACCAGTCGCCACTGGATATATGGAAACTCTAGCAACTTAGTTAGCACTGTGTCAATGGCTTAGCAGTCCAACACAGTTTACACATTTAAACAGTCTTGTTTGATAAATACACAAATAACAATGCAAACTTACAGGTTATATACCCAGATCTTCCCCTGCTCCAAACGGTCCAAACAAGCTGTGCATATCCGGCCTCAAACTGGGCAATGTTTTGGAAGCTTTCGTCTTTCGTCAAGAAATGCCGGTTCTTCGAACCTCTGGAGGAGGAACACGCCGCTGCTGGTGTGGCCATAGCTCTTCGGGATTGGTCCATTTCGTTCCGGGTACCGCATGACATCATGCGGTACCCGGAAGAATCAAATGGGCAGTGACGTATCTCCAACGAGGCGTTTTGGGGAGGTATTTTCTGTGTTAGAGTTTTACTCGCTACAGGGTGTACTTTGAGGGTTTTGACTCTGCACACCGTTTACATGCATAAAAACCTTCATAACACACAAGGGGACGGGTAATAACCGGAAAAGCATGACATGGGAGCTTTAAGTGAAACACAAATATATAAGTAAGTAAGTGTATTTGTATGTTCTAAAAGATAACACATTTCTTTTTATCTCTATTATTTTTTATATTTATATTATTACAATGATTAAATTAATTATGTTTAATCTTTGTTTTTCCATCCGTTTCCCTTTAAACACAGCTTTAGGGGGCCCTTAGGAGCTCTTATTTGTCTCAGGTTTCCCTTGAGAATTTCCTAATTCTCTACTTTGGACTCTCCTTTTACCCTTCCTCTGCACTCACTGTCCTTGCATATCCTTAGCATATTTTAATAGTATGTGGTTGGCCTTTTATCTCCACTCTTTTCGTGCCCCCCCCCTCCTCACTTTTCTCCTCTAACCAGTGTTTTTTTATTCTATTTGTTGTGATAAATGACTGTTAGATGTGATTTCCCCCGGATCATATCTCTCTCAGGGCCACACACCATAATTAGACTGCATGATTAATAATTTATTCTTTCTCTTTTTTTCTTCTCTTTCCGAGTCTCTGTCAGAGTGTGTATGTGAGTATGTGTGTGTGTTGGGGGCGTGCAGAAGTCCATCATACAGTATAAAGCCAGAGATTGAGTCATTTTCTTTTCTAAAGCCAAAACAATAAAAAAGGTGTGATAAAAGCGAGTTTACCATAGAGACAAAGCACTGTGACACAAAACGTCACATTTAGAGCAATGAAAACACAAAGGAGTCCCCCCTAGCACACACACACCAACCCGTTTGTGTGTGTGGGTTTGCGTGTGTGAGTGGGTGCGTGTGTCTGTGCCTATGTGTGTTCATTATCCCACCTACTGTACAGGTAATTGATTACAATGTCTACACAATAGGAGCATTCTACCTCTGCATACACATACGTAGAGCATTATCTTTTCCACATGTATGCGTTCGTTCGTTCGTGCGTGTGCGTGCATGTTTGTGTGTGAACTTAACAGGCTTCATCTCCTGTAGGCAGAAGAGTGGGCTGGCTGCACCAGATGTAATTGAAATATTACCATTTTTTATTTCATTTTGATGAAAGTTCCGACCATATTTGATATGTTTTTCGCTGTATCTGTGTAGTGAGAGGGTGTGTATTTTGTATGAGCCTATGTGTGTTTTGCCTGTGTCAAAGGTTTCATTAGGTGGCTTTAACGTCAGCTTTCCTTCAACACAAATTAGAAATCTATCAGAAATAATACCGGCCGAGGGGGAAGAGGTCTTTGCAAAAAATCTGGTTTGTTTTGCAAAAGAAAATCTAATATACAATTATAAGTGAACAAATAAAACAGGAGAACTAAGCCAAAGCTGCATTTTCTAACAATATAATTGTAATATGTTGAAATAATGATGTTAGTTGTGCCATTTTACATTTTCTTTGCACACCCTAAACAAGTAATATACAGACATTCCCACTGAACATACCTTAAGGGCGTTTTCTTCAAATGAACTGCTAAAAATCTGTACAATTATTAGGATTTGACAAGGCAGCAGACTCTTTTGGTAATTTTGAAAATGTACTGATTTTTCAAAAAGCTTTCATGCACAACCGTGTCAATTCCTTAAATTAGCATTTTATTAAACAGAAATATACAGTATCATTTCTTATTTTCACTATAGTGTCTTGTTAATGGGTTTTAAAGGCCTATAGCACTCACATTTTCTCCCTGTTATATGTTATTTGATATAGGAATCCATTACAATCAAAGACCATTCTACTTTAGCTTACGACTCTGCTTTGTTGAGACATGTTTTATTTAAGACCTCAAAAGTATTCCATACTTTTCAATCTACTCTCAACTAAGGTCGCACTGTGGGTTCTCATAGCAGTAGCTCTTGGTATTATCTTTATTGTGCTGTTGTGTTGACTGGTGAAACATTTTCTTCCCTCAACGATTTCTCTTGTTTGTATGTGTGTTACACATCCCTCCCCTGGTCTTTACATTTATTTTCTCTCCTGTTGTTTATTATTTTCTCCACTGTGACATCAGCTCGCCTCATTGATCACTTTACATTTCCCCCCTATGTTTGCAATCAATTAGATTCTCTGTTTCCGTACGCAGCTTGGTATAGATTTATTTTCCATAGTGCAGGGAACATGATAAGTAAACATAACTGGTCATTAAACAGTTGGAAGGCCACTGGAGGAAAGTTTGTACAGTTCTCATGACCATAGTTCATTTGGTATCATTACGAATATAATAAAGAACACACTCTATGCAGGCTGTTTTGCATATGCCACAGTTAATATTCACTGTGGGAGTTGAGCCCTATTCAAGCAAAAAGCCACAAGACACAGATTACTTAAAACCCTCTTGGCTCTTACACCTCATTGTAAATTACACTGTGGAGTGGATTATTGCTTTTTATAAAACACACCACTGTGCTACAATGACTTCAATTCTATTATGTTCCCACAAAATGTAGCAGGTACATGGTGTGCCGCTTCTGAGCCATAACGACAGTTACAGTTTTAGTTTGAAGCGATAATAATTAAATGTTACCATGAAGATGGTAATTGTTGTGCTTTTATTAGAAAGCTTTCCCAACATGCACACATTAAATACAAAGCAAAGCCCAAACACTGCTCCATGGATCTCTTTTTGTTTTAACTTAGCATGACCTCTGACCTCCTCGGATGGGGTAAATGGGCAAAGAAAAAGGATATCAAATCAAAACAGGATACACTTGAGCAGAAACACCATGACAACAATCCGGAGGTGCAATGGTCTGAATCGTTGCCCACCTTACTGCAAATACAGTATTTTGTTCATACACGTGAAATGGTCATTGCTCAAATAAATTAAAGAAAGAAACTCATTTTGGACCCGGCAGGGCCAAGTAGCCCATATCTCAAGAGGCGTGTCTTTGCCGGACACGTATCATAAAAGCACATAAATATCAGAGATGATGGAGAAAAGCAGAGATGGATGTGATACCTAGTACTGCATTAAATCAATATCTGATTACAGACACTGACAAGAGGTTAGACTGTGAGTCTGTCTGTGATTGTGAAAGCAAGGAGCAAACAGGTTCAAATTGGGATAGGGTGACGGCGTCACATTTCAGATGTGTGACTGCTTGTATGGGTTTTTGATTTTATATTGTGTGTGATGGGGTTGTTGCTAGTAGCTGTCACTCTGCTTTTGCACCAGAATTTTCACATTGCCCTCACATATCGATACTGCAGGACTGTGTGTGCATGTGAGGTTGGCAAAAGGAGCTTAGAGAGCAATAGGAACCAATAAAGTATAAATCAGAGCCGCCATGGTGTATACTGTAGCAAGGTGATTTCTTTCTGCTAAGGTTGCGGTTTGTTGTCTTGAGGCAGCATAGAAACAGAAAACTGTCAGTAAAAAGTTGGTTTTGTAATCATAACAAAAAAGTTATCCAGTGAGCTTCGAAATTATATTTCAACCTTTTTGTTTTCTTCTCTTTAACAACCACCCATGCTGAATATGTTTTATAACATATCATCTTTTGTAATGTTGCCTTTAAGCAGTTACAATTCATCTGCCAACGCTGTTTATGGTACGTGTAATGACAGAAAATTACTATTATTATCAGAGGAAACATGAAAAAGCAAGTTTACATTATAGTCTGTGTTGGAAAAAGTGTTTTTGTGGTCTATAATTCTCGAATGATTGCTTCTATTTGTATTCTTCGTTTCCCTTGCAGAGACATTTCAGATTTCTTAGTCATATCGCATTTTTTCTACTTTTACTCAAGTTTTTACATCTGAACCTGTGCTCAATTTACCCAGTGCCCAGTCGCATTAGTACTAAGTTCAGTGAGGATGGATCTTTATGCAAGATTTTTCTGGAAAATGCCATTTGTTTTCTGACATAAAACAGCTATTTTAAAGAGTTTGAGCGAAACTGTCAAATGATCAGTGCTGACGTTGATTGCCTTCAGGAAAAAGGGTTATGTGAGGTAACTGGGTGGGAGGAGATCTGTCGAACTTAATGAGATCTTCAGAGATGTGTTCAAATAAAATCCCTGAAATCACTTTCAGCGCATCCTCTGTATCTCATCAAAATGATCATTCAAATCTTGTTATTTTGCAGCGATTATACAAACAAGAGCAGTTAATGGAGTTTAATGCCAAGAACCTTGATGGGATGTAAATTCTGTCTCTGTTTATCTTTTTTTTGCTGCACTCGGATGTCTCTCATTCTCTCTGCTCGTTTGTTTCTGTCTGTGTGTCTGTATCTCTCTCGTGCTTCTCTTCTTCTCTTCCTTTCTCCATCTCATCTCTTCTACTCTGTCTTAGCGTCTTCTCGTGTGCCTCCTGATATCTCCATTTCACTCACTACAACTGCTTTTTTTCCCTCAGAGGCTTTTATTTGTTTTAGAATTGAATATCAAATGTTGGGAAATGTAGGCGAACAAATGGTGAAATATTCACTGTTGCAATCACGCAATCACAGAAACAGCTAAACTTGGTATTGAGATATGGCCTTCAGGCAGTTACAGTAGTGGCAAATTAAATTAAAACCAAAGCAGGAATTTGATTTGGCAATTAAAAAGCACTAAAACCACGTATGAACGAACCACAACTGTTTTCCAAGAAGCAGTGATAATACAAAGCCCAAAGCTGTCTTTTAATAAATAAAACTAATTAAAAGGGGGGTAAAACTAATAAAAACTAGAATTGCAAATGGTAAGTGCAAAACTCAGCCAAGGCCAACCCTGCATGGCTCTTTTTAAGTAGTCCCTTTTCTCTAGTTAGGATGTTGCAGATGTTAAAGAAGATGAGTTTCTTTGCTAAACGCTTTTAAACATCATGTTGACACCTGTGTCTGACTTCAGGGGCATTCACACATTTTCAAAGTCATTTCAATATCAGTGATTCGGTACCTCTCCAATATGTTATCTTCATACTGTAAGACAGTACATTTTATTAAATTAATGTCGATACTTTCCCTAGCCACACCGAGGCAAACACACAACCCTCATTAGCAATAGTAAACTATATATATATATTTTTAAGTAAATACACATTTTATTGTATGTAATCGACTTTGTTGTTGTTTTCTGTCATCAACTAAGACGACCGTTGTAATTGATCGATTATCCAGTCTTGCACAGACCAAATATGGGCGAATGGTCACATCCCATTTCAATGTATAGCTTAATCATCTAAGTATGAGTCCTGCCTTGGTTGATGAATGGTAGGAGGGTAAAGTTATGTTCAACAGCCTTTGGTTTTACCCAAAGCCCACCCTCTGAAGCGTCTGTTGTTCAAGATCTTATCCCAGTTTTTTAAATGAACCATATTCGAGATCAAGATGCAAGTAAATACAAATGACAGCACCATGTTGGAACTTGTCAGGCTTGGATAAATGTTTCCCTTTCCCTTCGTCCCTACCTCTCTCCGCTGTATGCCCCAAAAACACAAAGCATTACATCTCGAAAGAAAAAGACAAAAGGACAAAACATGGCGCTTGAGAGACCATGTTAGTACGCGAACACATACACACACAGGTGCAGACGCACACTCGTGTCCCCCTGCTGAGCCCTGCTTAAAAGCATTTGCATGTTGCATATCGGTGTAGATCTGTTGGGGGTGAGGGGGAGGGTCTGTGTCTGCCTCTTTGTGTGTACTTGATGGAAAGAGAGAGTGTGTGTCACTGTTGTTAAAATGAGAAAAACAAGGATTGTGTGAGTATTTTTCGTAAGGTTATGATAAAAGAACATAATGTGTGTGCAGCATGTGCGCACGTCTGTCTGTGTGAGTTGGACAGGGAGAGAGGAGACTATTTGGTTGTCGAGGTAGGGGGTAGGTATGAACAAGGAAGAGCGAACAAGAATAAGAAATTGCGTAGCTCCTTGTGCGTGTATTTATAGGGGCTCAGTAGGGGGTCTGGGCATGTTGGAGTAGGGCCTCTGTGCAATCAGACAACCACTATGCCAGAAGATAGCCCATTACTTTCCACCATAGATGTGTCCGTGTGTGAGAGGGGGACAGAGAGAGAGGAATATTATGTGAATGTGTTACCCCGTATAGTGGTCACGGGGTGATGAAATAAGTACTGAGCCAGTGTACTGTATGGCTCATGTAAAGGGTTGATGGTGAGTAAATGACACATATCAGTAACTGGAGACAGAGGGTAGCCTCAAGGTCATAAATACTTTTCCACAACAAACAGAAATGCTACTTAATGCTGATCAGACAGGGTTTTGCAGTTAATAAACATTGCATTTGTTGTTGAAGAGTCTCCTGGAACAGAGTGTCTTTGCAGTTTGCTGCCTATTTTTATTCTAGTGTTGCTCGGGAATCACTAAATGAGTGCTAACAAATCATCAACTGTACGCTAACTAACAGTTAATAGTTTATTTTACATGAATGTAAACAACTGACCCTATATCCCAGGTGTCACACCAAGCTAGTAAGGTCATAATTATTAACTCAAGTTTTCTAGCAAGATTCCCTGAGAAGGCCCACCTCTCTTTTCATCCGATTGGACAATGGGAAAAAACAGAAATTATTTTAATTGCTTTTCTAGCTAGTGGCTATTAGGGCGCTCCTGCAAACACAAGAAATGCATAGAGAGGAACATCAGCGAGTAAACTCTTTACTGTCCTTGAAAACAATGTCACAACAGCCGCCCCACTGATACATGTGCTCTTTCTAAACAGGCCAAAGTGTGACTGGATTCAGCTCCTCTTCTGATATGTTCACAGTTTTTATTTAAAGGGGACCTATCATGCAAAATGCACTTTTGTACGTCTTTTATACATGAACATGTGTCCCCGGTGTTCCAGGGAACTCACCAAGTGTCAGAAAACACAACCCTCTCTATTTTCCTCCATACCCAAATCTCTAAAAAAGGGGCTGCAACGGATCTGATAAAAACTGATCCAGATTTGAACACTGTCCTGACGTCAGGACGGTGGCGCTACGGCTATTGGGCCAACTCCACCAATCAGGAGGAGACAGCCACGGCCATTGCCGTTCGAAAGCGCTGGAGACGCTGTAGTACATATGCCAGGCCTGTAGGTGGTGCTGTTCTCACAGAATCAGCCCTTGCAAAAACAGAGCTAACATTTTTCAAATTGAGCGAAATGAGGCATGGCTAAAATGCATGATCTGTTTGGTATTTTGAAAATATGCCTTATATAGGTATGGTCCTACACTATATTATTCAAATATAGCATGATAGGTCCACTTTAAGTTTGTTTAGTTCAAGTCAGTTACTCTGCAATTCAGTCTGAGCTGTTCTCCAGTTAGAAATCAGTAATTGTTCTGAGTAGTTTTGTATCTGCACCTGATAATAATAAAAGGTAATGTTGGGCTTGTGACACAGTCAAACCACAGTATTATCAAAATAAAGAGTGAAGGAGATGTTTTCTTCCTCAAACAAGGGAGGAAGAGTTTAATTGAGGTTCACCCTTTTCTTCGTTGACAATAAGATCCAGCATCCAAGGTCCAAGGCTCTTCAGTGGGTGTCAAAAACGTAGCCTGTGTAACAACATGGTGGAGAGAGAAAGAGAAGGGGGGGTTGTAACTACCAAGGCCACTGTGTCAGTGTCACTGCGTCTCTCTTTAGCTGCTCAGTACTATTGATCTGTCCTGTACCTCCTCTTAACTCTCACCTTGAAAGCGGGCTTTTGTGTAACGTGGACACTATTTAATGAATAGTGTGGGAAGCAGTGTAGTGTATGTAAATGTGTTTACACATAACACAGTCCTAACAACAGCTTGATGTAAATAAATGGTTTGTATGTCTGGACAATACACATCCTGTAATATGTTTGTGTGCGTGTATGTGTGTGTGTGTGTGTGTGTGTGTGTGTCTGTGTGTGTGTCCTTCTGTGTGTTTATTTTGTTTCTGCAAACTCATTTCCCCAGAGTCCTCTCTGTCCTCTCTGTGACAACCTGACTGTATTCTCGACAGCTCGGACACACACATACACACCCACATACTCTCTGACACACACACCACACACAGATACCTTCACTTGTGTTTTGTGTGCTTTAAATTGACATTTTCTTTCATTAAAACAGTTAGTAATTTATATTCACTGTAGTCAGGTGCAGACATTGCTAGTAAGGAACAACATATATTATCAGAAATTCAATTAAATAAGTGTGTGTGTGTAAATAATAGCAGCAGCCAATTTGGTGTCTGTTTATGCAAGCTCTAACTATCTGTGTGTTATCACATTGGGTACATTTGGCTCGGTGTGCAGGAATGAATTAAATAGTTTGCATTATGTGTTGCGTATGGTTGAGTCTAGTATCTCAGAGCGGGGTAACATGATTCCTTTCTCAATTTGTAATATTTTTTTTAATTTTGTGTTTGTGTATTTTATGTACTCAGTGGGGCCACAGCTGGAATTCAAACATCAGCGGGGCTGAACCTACATTTACTCAGCGTGTATTTTTATGAATACGCTTCTTTAGATATTAAAAGTGCTTATTTGCATATGTGTTAATGTTAGTAACATGTAGTGAAGGTTGGCTCTAAAAGCATTTGCATTTTTGTGGATTCAATTTATTCTTGAGGAACCAACAGCAATTTTAAGTTGATTCATTATCATTTATAAAAAAGTGCATACGATCTTTTATTTAACAGGGTTATGTTAATGAAATTAGTCAATTCATTATTGGCCATAATCAATTAATTGTTTTCTGTTTGACTGGAATGTTTTACAAGAATCCTTGACATTGCAAAAACCAATCATGTTGCCCCACATTCTTGAAAAACTATTTGCAGCGTTTAAACTGATTGATGGAGCCAACGTGGTTACTTTCTTAATTATTTAAAGTAAATGTTGTTTCATCTGTTCATTAATAAATAATTTGATTATGCATGGTTTGATATAGTGGATAGTTGTGTATTTGAAGTAACTAAACACACTTTGAAGAATGAAGAAATCACCTACAAGAATGAAAAATCTATGAAAACATGATAGAGATAGAACAAAAATATATTTAAAAAAAGGGAAATAAACAGTTTAACAAACAACAAATAACAAACGACACAAATGATTACAGTTTGCTCATGCTAGCTTTTTTAAACCAGGTCACCTGGCATTGTGAACCCTGAATGTCTTCAACATGTCATATACATGTAAACAAGATAATTCATCAAGTATTTATTTATTTGCTCTCTTAGATATGGCGTGTCCTCTTAGAGAGTTTAAAATAGCATGCGATCTCCTTCTCACTCTCCCTCCATCATCTTATTCCCCATTTCCCTTGACATTATATGGCTTGGTAACCAATGAAAACCCAGATCTGACAGCCGGTCAGTGGAGGCTAAATCAGGATAAAAAGACTCAGCGGGTGTGTGTGTGTGTGTGTGTGTGTGTGTGTGTGTGTGTGTGTGTGTGTGTGTGTGTGTGTGTGTGTGTGTGTGTGTGTGTGTGTGTGTGTGTGTGTGTGTGTGTGTGTGTGTGTGTGTGTGTGTTTGTGCATTGAGGTGTTGGAGGTAAGTGAGAATGGCTGTCAGGTACACACACAAAAATGCACACTATGATTTGTGCTCTCACACATACATGTTCTCACACACAGAGTTTAGGGTTGTCTTAAGCCAAACTGACAGGGGTTTTCTGCGGCGGTGCGTTGCATCTCTGGGTACAGCTGTCACACACACTCTCTTACACACACACATACAGTACACACACAGGTGAAGGTGTGTGATGGCTGTGACAGTATTGTCGGCCTGTGGTTCTGCCTGGCGTCGTCTATCCTTTACCTCAGTCTTTCTTTGTGTCCCTGTTGCAGCTAACACATCCCTGACAGCCTTGTGTACATATGTAAGTGTGTGTGTGTGTGTGTGTGTGTGTGTGTGTGTGTGTGTGTGTGTGTGTGTGTGTGTGTGTGTGTGTGTGTGTGTGTGTGTGTGTGTGTGTGTGTGTGTGTGTGTGTGTGTGTGTAATGGGTTTCATTTATAAAGCACTTCATATTTGACTTACAATCCCGAAATGCTACAAGCAGTGAGCATGAACAGTATGAAAACAGTACACAACACGGTAGAATTAATAAAAAGCAATACAAAAAAAAATTATAACCTTTGATTCTATGTGTTGCTTTGTATCTCTGTCATTCTGTCTATCTATCACTTACCTCTTTGTTGTTGTCTCATATCAACTTCCCTACAAACCCCCCCTCCCGTGTCTCTCAGCGTAACCCACCCACACACACACACACACAGCCACTGGGCTGTGCGGGTGTTGAGGGGAAATGCTGTAAGTGACAACATCATATGAGCAAAGACAAAAAAATCCTTCTACACCTTTTTTCTCGCCCGCCTCCCTTTTTCATCCTTTCTGTCCTGCCTTGTGTTCTCCCGGGGGAGGTTTCCGCTTGTCTTGCCAGCGGTGTGTGCGTGTGTGCGCATGTGTGTGTGTGTTTGTTCTCTATTGTCCTCTGAATTTCCCCCGAGGCCACCACTTTCCTACAATACACTTTGATAAGACAACCTGTCCTCCCTGCACTTGCTACATGGTGTGAGTGTGTGTGTGTGTGTGTGTGTGTGTGTGTGTGTGTGTGTGTGTGTGTGTATGTGTGTGTGTGTGTGTGTGTGTGTGTGTGTGTGTGGGTTTTAGTGATCGTTTGTGTGTTTTTTTGCAACTTTGGGGGTGACTTAAAGGGAACGACTTTCCTTTAGCTACCACCTGCATCTCCTCAGGAGGAAAAACCAGCGAGGGGTCAGCAACGGGCTGTGAGTTACCATGGAGTCACGCCGTGCTAAACTCCTGAAAACATTAAAAGTTTTAGGAAAAAGTGGAATTCTGGATAAATATTGTAATGAACCATCATGTTAATATTTATTAGGTAAAGTAATTGAAACTCACTGATGAATATTGCAACACTTGAAATCAAGGGGGGACATGAGCCAAGTATCTCTCTCTGGAGATAGTAAACCTAATCAGTTTCAGATCAGATGCTCCGGTAATAATCCGGAGTGTGTATGAGGCATACATTAGGTGATTTAATGAACCTAGTTAACTGGCAGACCTGACTTCATCACTCAAGCAATGGTGTGTGTGTGTGTGTGTCCGATAAGTGAAGTCTTTTTAAGCTGTGACAGCGAGACGAACGGGTCCTTGACTGCGTATCCAAGGCCATTGGTGGTCTCAGGGTGTGTGTGTGTGTGTGTGTGTGTGTGTGTGTGTGTGTGTGTGTGTGTGTGTGTGTGTGTGTGTGTGTGTGTAGTGTGTGTTGTGTGTGTGTGTGTGTGTGTGTGTGTGTGTAGTGTGTGTGTGTGTGTGTGTGGCATTCATTTGTTACATGGGCATAAAGAGAGAAAGAAAAGGATACTTGGCACTTTGACCCAGGGGGGGAGCCCAAGGACGCACTTACACACACTCAGTTGGATATTCCTGAAGAGACAGCCAGATTGTTGGTGTAAAACAGTGGTTTCCTAACTTTTTCAATAAACGCTTTGAAATAACCTTGACCAGTGCGAAATAGGATAAGAAAAGCCTACATAAAGAGGTTCAACTCATCGCTGCAGCATCTTTTTTAAACATAAACTGCGTATTAAACTGGGTTTGCAATTACAATTTAGTGAGAAACTTGGGTCTTTTTTTTCTCTTTATTCTCTTTGCGGTTTATCAAACAAGTGAAGAGACAGTTAAATGGAAAGTATAATACAAATTGCGGGAAAAACAGATTAAGTGAGGCTGCAAACATGATTGTATCTCTGTTGACCCAGCCTGGAAACTAAATTGTTTAATTGATGGCTAAATAGATAAACAGAGATAAAAAAAGTTGTCAATCATTTTTCCTAATGAGCTCTGAGACTCCCGAAGGGCCAAAGCAGTTACAAACAAGCTTAAGAAGTGAGTCCAACCTGCACGTCTCGCAAGACACTCTCTGCTGCCAGAAGTGAATCTTTTTATCTGGGTTTATGGGCTAAAGCAGGCCAGCCTCCATGGGCAGAGAAACATTCACTTCAAAACATGCATATGTCTGTCTGTCTGTCTGTCTGTCTGTCTGTCTGTCTGTCTGTCTGTCTGTCTGTCTGTCTCTCTCTCTGTCTGTCTGTCTGTCTGTCTGTCTCACTGTGCATCAAAACATCTGTAGCAGTTATCAAAACAGGCGAGCAAGGAATACAAATACACCTTGTTCTTTGTCTTTGAAAGTTTCAAAGAGCTGATGGATTGTTCAAATTTATATTTGGTAGTTTCAACATCGGAGAGGATTTTCTTACCATATCCAGAATTTCTTTCTACAACCTATTGTGTTTAAACTGTAAAGAAGCATGTGAGCGAATATTGTAAAGCTTGTCGAACAACTAGATAAAGACCTGTAATGTTTTGAATGTGCTGGACTCGATTTGAAACACTCAAATGACCAAGTAGTATCTTAACTGAAGTGTAATAGACTGTTCACAACTACTCCAGTTTTCCTCAATAGTTCCATGCACACCATTGTTCAGCGGTCCAAATACACACAATTCAAAAAACATTCTCAACCTCTGTCTTTCTCTTTTCCTGTATAAAACATCTGATTCTCACATATATGAAAAGTTCCATATCTGATTCAAATCCCAATGAGAGTAAGTTGTTTTCTGAAATACATGAACACCAAGCCCAGCCGTGTCTGAATTGTATGTCACCCTAATTGAGAGGAAAGTTGTAAAACAGCTGTCGGCACACTCAGACGGACACTGTAGACCCACATCAAATGTTCAGTAACACGGATAATATCTAAAAGGCAGTATCGCCTGAATGAAAGCACACTCCTAGACAGTGAGAAGTGTCAACTTCCACAGTTGTTTTGTTTCGTTGGTTTTGAGCGTTGCTGAACAATGTTCTAGTGTCTGTATTTGAGTGTGTGTGTGTGTGTGTGTGTGTGAGAGTGTGTGTGTGTGTGTGTGTGTGTGTTTGTGTGTGTGTACGTGTATGCACTAGAGAGGACAGTGTAATATTGTTTTGGAGCCTTGCGGTTGGGACGGAGCTAACACCTGAATGAACCTGTCACTGCAGACACATTGCTTTTTCAGCTCCAGCGATTACACTGCACCCAAACACACTCAACATTTTCTTGGTGGTTTTGTGTGTGTGTGTATTTGTGAGAGAGAGAGAGAGACAGGGGTGTGTGGCTTGTGCATAGCCTGTATTCATGTGTCTGTGAGTGTGAGAGAGACAGGAGCAGAGAGTGAGAGTGACACAGCACTGTGAGTGTCTAAACCTCTGTTTTACTATAGTTTTCTTCCTGAAACATATCAAATAGTGCTACTGCAACTGTGTCCTTTGAGGTTAAACAAGTCGTATTGATTGATACACGCACACCTACAGCCTGGTGGACCTTACCAACAAAGGAGAAATTCTTATGAATTCAAGTAAAAAAAAAAAAGCACAATACACACATAGAAACTACTGTACCTTCAATGTGTATAGACATCCACTTATATTATCAATTAATGCTGCATTCATGTCTTGTTTTAGTTACCGTAATTACCAGGTTTTGACTTGACATTACTGTAATTGATCCTCATTACTCCACACACGTCTGAATCATCCTTTTTCACACTAATACAATAAGCAATCAGTGATGTGATTCTCCATCGTTTTTCAGTTTCAGGTCTCTGCGGCACACTTCTCATTTTGTAAATTGATGCATCGCCTTTTTTTTTCAAACTGGATGAATAGCAACACACACGGCCTTACCTTGATTAACAGGGGAAGTCAACAGGCAATCATTTGCATTTTGTTGCTGATTATTTCAAAATGTTGGTCAAATTTACATTTTGATGGACACTTTACTTCTTTTAGGAACATGATGTACTCGTGTGATTGCAGCTCTACGTAGCTGTGATCTAAGTTGTAACTATTTCAACCATGAAATACAACTAGGGAAAGGTTGCGGATTAAGAAGCCACTTTCCTCAGGCAAATATTGGAAAAGGCTTAATGTGGGCGCAGATATTAATGCAATTGTAATTGTTCTGTATTATTGCCAGCTTAAATGACTCACATTGGAATGAAGAGGAACTACTTTTTAGACATTATGTCACCAAGCCCACAGGGTTATGAAATGTGGTTATTTTATTAACGGAAAGAGAGCAGGGTTATTGTCTAAAACATGATGTCAGGTTGTGTTTGGTAAGTGGAAGAGAGAAGCAGACGGATGGGAGGAGACAGATGAAAGACGAGACAATGATGGAGGGATCTGGAGGAGGTCAAGGAGAGCTGACACCCATCATTTTTCTCTCCTTAATCTGTCTTTGTATCACATCGCTCACCCCATCTCCCTAGACTCACACAGAGTCACACACACATACAGAGACACCAGATATTACAAACCTTCTGCAATTGGCTTTGTCATGACCTCTAACCCCTATATATCTGTATGAGTGTGTTTCCAAAGGCAGAGCTATAAAACTCGGGCTCAAAAATCAATTTACAGCTTCTTCTTTCTTTCATGTTCCCCTAGCCGCTGGACATGTGTGTGTGTGTTAGAGAGAGTGTGTGAGTGACAGATACATACATGTTAGAAAACAAGTCGGACATAAACAGTCACTTGGTTTTTCAGTGTCTAAACAGCATCTAAGTTATTTTCCAACCAGCTCTCTTTACACTGTGAAACAGACGTTTGTGGTGTGTGTTGATGTTTATCTCCAAAATCCCACCCAGGAGACCTTTACTGTTGCTCTCACTGATAAATATAAGTGGGTATATTTCACTGCTATCTTGACCGTGGAAATGTCACATTGCAGATTGAGTTTGCAGTTAAGAGTGTCTGTGTTTTTTGCGTGTGTGTGCAATGGCTCAAGGCAACACAAACACTCATTGCAATGCAGTGTGTGGATATTTAATTGTATTACGTCTGTGCACCGTCCACAGCGTTCAAGTTGTCTGTTAGTCCAATTTTGTAAATTTGATATCCCTACCTTGAGGGAATGTTTTCACTTTGTGCACAAAAATCCACTTAAGAATTTTAAAAATTGATTAGATTGTCATGCTCAAAGGTCAAGGGTCAAGGTCAGTGTGACATCACCTGACCACATTTTGGCCAATAATTCAGGTGCTACTCGACTGGTTGGTTGAAGCAATAAATGGCCAGTATTAACTTTATTCATTCATTCATTCTTCATTCATACCATTACAACCCAAAACCAAACTATGACATTGTTCGCCAAGGGTTACAGGAGATGCCGAACAATTATTTGGGGATAAATGGTAGGACTGCATCTGTTCTGCAGATATACCCGGGCAGAGAGGCAAAGTGGGTACTGACAGTCTTGAGGGCATGTGCAGCACAGATCCAAGTTGTCAAGCTGACAGACACATTTCTGTATGTCAGAATCAGAATAAAGAGGAAGAAGTGTGTAGAGGATTTTTGCTTTTTTTATAAAAATGGTTGTAGTTCACAAGGTCGAAAGGATTAACTAAATCTGAAACTGAGATTTTATTAACAGCTTCTTATTAAATCGATTAATATATCTTTCTAATGATTTTGCAGTAGATAATGTATCTTAGAATCACTCTCAAATTAGATATTTCATACTTTCAGACGGAGGCAAGCTAGGTATGTCCAATTGTTTCCAGTCTGTATGCTAAACTTGGCTCAGTAGATATGGGCCCGCACTCAAAACATCTTTAGAAATGTTACTGGTCTGTGATGATGCCCAAAATAATAATATAACACACAATCACCAACAGAAAGAAAGAGGCACATCCATCAGATTTTTCTGGACAAGGCAAGAAGCTGAAGGTTTCAATTCAGCTGTAAAATCTGTCATTATCTTTGGATGGGATTATTTGGCTCCCCATTCCTCTCCCACACATACTCACACAAACACACACTCACACACACACACACTCACACACACACACACACACACACACACACACACACACACACACACACACACACACACACACACACACACACACACACACACACACACATACACCACACACACACACACACACACACACACACTCTCTTTCTAACAAATGAATGCCACACACGCACGCACGCACGCACGCACACACACACTCACACACACACACACACACACACACACACTCACACACACACACACACACAAACACACACACACCTTCTTAGCAAGCCTCAAGGCATAACTAAGCACTAATCATTATCATATCCTCACCGTCATCGCCCTTCATTATCATGCTCATTATTATCATCATAATCACATTTTCACAAGTAGTAGGTGCTAAGATGTATTTCTTTGTGAAGTGTACGAAGGTATTTGCAGTCTGTAACAGACACCCAATCCAGTCAAGCAGCCTATAGACCAGGGGTGTCGAACTCAAATACACAGTGGGCCAAAATAAAAAAATGGGTACTAGTCGAGGGCCGGACTGGTTCAATGTTTATTGCAAAAGTTATTGAAATGAACTTATTGCACATATTAAACCTGGAACTAACAAAGCTTAAATTATTGCCTATAAAAACAACATTAAACATTAAATAATCAGTTGCATTCATTTCTTATGGCTCTATCTGCAGCTTTTCCAGAGTCATTTCTTATAATTACATTTTTCCACAGGCCAACAACAGCTTCAAAAAAACAATTCCCCTCAAAGAAAAAACCAAACATGCCCTGTTGTCGCAAGAAAAAAAGTGCAGAAGGAAACATCCATTGAAACTCAGTTTGCTTCTCTGTGATGCACACTAAGCCAGATACTTGGCATCTCATCTTGGGTGCAAGTTCATCAATGTTTAGGCTCAGGCTCTGAGCTGAGGAAATCCCTCAGGATTGAGTGAAGGTGTGCGTGGAATATACCGGCGGGCCAGATCTAATAGTAATACAAAATTATCCTGCGGGCCGAAATTAGATCCACCACGGGCCTGATTTGGCCCCCGGGCCTTGAGTTTGACACATGTGCTATAGACCATCAAAATGAAGCCTTGGAGTTTTATTTTGGGCTGTTTTGCGCTCTTTCTAATTTAAAACGGATTTAATTGTTTCACTGGTACCTTCAGGATTATTTATCTTAAATGTAATCTTCCATCATATGTGACAAGTTGTGGTGACCTTAGTCCTGAGAGTGGTATTATTTGGTCATCATGATCCACACTGCTGTGATTTTGCACTGCACTTCGGAAGCATTATGTGTCAATCTTAAAATGGCAATAGTACACACTTCCTTTAGTCAAGTAGAAGTACAGATAGTTGTGTTTAAAAATACTCTGGTTAAAGTTGAAGTACTGACTATACTTATTTACTCAAGTAAAGGTAAAGAAGTAGGTGCTTTCGAAATGTACTTAAGTACAAAGTATCCATAACTACCAACTGTTTTATAGAGTAACTGGTAACTGGACCTCACTTTAAATTAATAGAACAATAATGTCATTGTTAGCTAATTAATGTTTCAATCCACCATTTAGAACACAAGCAAAGAAAAACAAAGAGGGGACAGAAAAATAAGTAGTGGAGTAAAGTACTGATACCAGAAATATTTACTTAAGTACAGTAACAAAGTATTTGTACTCCTCTACTTCCCACCTCTGGCAAGCACTAATGTTTCCTGTAGTTGTATACAGGGCACACACAGGATCATTTGCAGGATAAACCTAAAAGAATGTCCAACTAAACGAAATAGTTGAGACCCAGAGAAATAACTTTTTGTTCTTCTTATTACTCTGTAGGTTGGACAGTCCCTCATATGAAGTGATGCAGCTGGACTTTGAGGTGGATAATGTCATCAACTTGGTGCCAACCCAGACTCTGCACTGGAGCGTCGAGTACCCTGACATGCAGACAACTTCCAGACCAACAGAGAAAGTCTCGCACCTCTACATCAGCAACGCAGACATTCAGGGAATCGTACCGCTGGCCGAGGTAAGGGATGACTTCACAGATGAGAACACAAACAGAAATCTCTGAGCTACATATTGACATACCCAGCACACATTTCTTATGCTGGAATAGATTTTCCCCCAGCTCATCCCCTTCCTCCAGGTTGATCAAAGCTGTAAAGGTCAGCTTGTTTACCTCCTCCTGTTGCTACAAGCCTCCTGGCCACACACACACAGCGGGTTTCACCCTCAAATGACAAGCAGCCTCACAAATATGGGCACACAACTACGCGGGGGGCTGCCCTACACACCTACCTTCACACACTAATGCTCCCCCTGTGAATGCGTCAAGCTGGCAGGTGTCACTCCTGCTGAGACACAAGCACAGGGTGCCCCTTTAGATCTTTAAAGGTTGCTTTCCATATGCACAAAACATGTAATTGCTCCAAATTGTGAGTTTAAACTTCGGTGTCATTGTTGAAAGCATTAAAACTTTGAGACGCCACAACATGTGTAGTTCAGAATAAACTGAATAAAGACTAAAGATAGCTGTTATGATAAACATGCATTAGTTTTGATGACATTATTCATCATTCAATACCCAACACTTTTTCACAAAGCCAAACATTAAGTGTAACACATCACTATGCAGCCATTAACCCAGTGCCATTGCCTTGAAGCTGTTGTTTTTTTAAGGTAACATAATTATAGTTAAAGAAAACAGACTCATAAAGGTACATGTAAAGTTTTCTTTCTGGAAAAGAGAGCTAAAATGTACTTTGCACTTTTGGGGTTAATTATCTTCAGGCAGGGTCAGGTGAAGGAAAATATTGTTTAAAAGTATTCTCCCCTACATTCCTAATCATCACCACCATTACTTTATAGATTAACAGATCAAAACAGACACATCCCGTAACAGACATTGCTACGACTACAGCAACCAAGAACCTCACGCTAAAAATTGAGGAGGAGGATGCTTTTCAAAATGCTCCCAGTTCCATTACCACTGAGGTAGAGCTAATCTGGCCTGATAGCCCTCCTTCAAACAGCAAAGCCCTAGTGAGAAAACCCAATTTTGTTCAGGGCTTTTGCAACCGCTGTCTCTTTCACATACTGGAAAAAGCCAGCTTGAAACCATCATTTCAAATAGCATTGCTGTTGGGATTTCGCTAGCCTTTGTTCAGTGTGAATGGAGCGCTATGGGTGACCAATGCCACGTCTTTTCCCCTGTTTTCTTTAAATCAGCAGCATTTACAACAGTTTCAGTTCAAATGCTCATGGACATTAGCTGAACATTTAAACTTTACAAAAATAATACAAATTAACAAATGATACTTGAGTTTTTTATGTACAGTATTCATTTAAAACCTTTCTGTTTGTGTTTTAAGTTACAACTAACTTCACAGAAATGGCATTAAAATATCCTTATGTATATACAAATTGTGTACATATATATATTTATACACAGTTGCGTGAGTCAGCCTCGCAGTATATAAGGCAGCTACGCCTCTTAGTGTCATTTTACCCCCCCTTCAGCGAGCAGCATAGGATGGACACGGCCCCATGGTAGGGGCTCCACCTGTGCTCATAGAACAAGGGTTACAATACGTAACCCTTGTTCTCACTCACACAGGCTCTGCTCTCTACGGGACTCTTTGGGTACAGTGGGTGAAAACCAGACGAATGAACACCCTGTAGCGCCAAAACATGGACCCACCACACTGCTCCTTAAAGGTCTACGGTTAGTTGCCTCCGCCTACCTACTTCTTTATAACCCATGCAGTGTCAGAGCAGTAGTAGGGGGGGCAGCCAACCCAAGCAGAACCTAACTGGACTGGGTAAAAGCATGGCCGGTGTCCAAGCAAGTAAAAGCAACCTTGCACACATTTCCTGAAGGAGCACAGAAAAATGTAAGTGTATCATGCCCAAGGGGGAGTCAGTAACTGACACACACTCCTCCCTTCTCACCAGTCCTGTGTCATTCCAGCGAGCACTGACGAGGAAAAGGAGCCCTACAGTACAAGTCCAAAGGAAAGAACCGCATTAACAGACAGGGCATATGCCGCTTTACTTTACCATCCGAACAAGGCCGCTGAAACAGCCACAACACGTATGGAGTTTGCACGGGTCCCAGTGGGAGGCCTTCACTGGCCTGTGAGATTCATGATTTTTTTTGGAAAGGTATTTACCAGCCATTCCTGTAGCACACAAACAACTGATCAGTGCGTCTGATGGGGGCCACCCTGTCCCCAGTGGGGTGGGGTGGAAGCCATAAGGCATCTAGCTGTATAACCCTCAGCCTGAAATAACTGCTTAAGTTCTTTGGAACAAACATTTGGTCACCCCACTATGGTCACCACGAAGAAGCAAGGAAATGGGGTGCACCTACAGAGCGGTTAGTTCACATACTCTCTTAGCTGAAGTCAATGCAAGCAGCAATGCTGTTTTTCATGACAGCGCCTTCAAAGAGGAATGGTTTGGTCACCATGGCCACCATCAGTTTCCATTGCGGTCTCCTGATCCCCTGTTCAAACTGCTTCACGAAAGGTTGGCTAAAGACTGGTCTGTTACAATACTTAACCATGGTTAAAAAGATTTAAAAAAAGATAACCATGGGAAAGATTGTAGCTTTTTGTAAAATATTATCATTGTTAATATTATCAAACATGTTATCATTGGCTTTTTTCCCAGAAACCTTTGCCTTAAGTTGACCAAGTGCTTTAAGTTTCCTGTTAATTTTAATCATGTTGAAATGTCAGTAACAAAAATAAATGGAAATGATTCTCTTTGAAGAGGTTGCACAAACATTCATTAAAAGCATTTCCTGATAAGTTTGTTTTCAGCATAATTGTTTCTTACAAAATGTATTTGCCATTGTAGAATATAAAGATCATTTATTTGTATCTTGTTCGTAAATGCAAAAAGGGAAGAAATATGAGTGATAATTCAAATCAAAAGTTCTGCTAACTTTCAGCACATCTATAGTGAAATAACATGTTTCTGTTACCTCACGGAAAACACACCACCATGAACAAAACACATATCTTTGTATAACCACACTTCTCTCCCTCCATCACTTTATTTCTCCTCTCCTTTGGGTAAAAGCATCAAAATGGCTGCTATTACTAACCATTTGGGCTTCCTGATTTGTTTACCAAAATGCTGAAAAGTTGTTGATTGCTGGTTGGTTGTACAAGGTGTCTTTCACTGAGAGAGGTCTCTGTGATAGGTCACTGAGATGAAAGCGCCAACGTTTTTGGGTCTTTGGAGGATGGAAGGGGTAGGAATCAAATTATAAGCTACAATCTTCAAAGGTAGCCGGATGTAAAAGCTTTCACACAGTCTTGCATCATCCTTCCTAAACAATTCCACATCTGAGGATTGCATCAAAAGTAGAATATCACAAGTACAGCCATGGGACAAAATGTGGGATCTTTACGGCTGTTAAATATTTAAACTGCCTCGAACCTAAGCCTCACACATAATCACACCAGGAGCACTCAGCACTGGCTGATTTCTCTGTCTGATCTGTTTGGGTAATTCAACTCCACCTCAGCCATCATCTACCATCTCCCAAATCAAAAGTCAGCTTATGAACAGTACTGATGTGGTAATGCAGTGAGTTCTCTCTTCACAAGGTCACAATGGAAAGCAGAACACTGCCTGTCATTACCGAGCTCTCCGACATTTTCCTCCTAATTTCACATATCCATTAAGGTTTCTGGTCTCTTTGCTGCGCGGGAAAGAGAGAGGACCTCTTCAGGAAACCAGGGATTATTAGGAGTAATTTGTTTCGTGTGGGGGCTGAAAAATTGGTTTCATCTTTTAGAGAGTAGTAGGGAGGTGAGGCGTGTAGGAAGAGTTAGGGAGAGTGGGAGGCGGGGAAAAAAAGGGAGAGAGAAAAACTGACGGAAAGAGGCAGACTGCTATTGGCCAGTCTTTGAAGTCCACCATGATTAGGTTGTTAGCATTAATCAATGTTCCCGGTACAATATTTCAATTAGAAATAGTTACAGAACAAAACTACTGCAGCTATTGAACACAGTTTCTTTTGTCTAACCTTCAACCAGCAAAACAAAATAAAAACAATAATAGCAATAGGTATTATAGTAGCATATTTCCAACAGGGATTTTGTGCAGTGGCAGAGGCATTTTAAGAAATCAAGCAGCCTTCCCTGAAGCAAAGTGTCAACGATTTAAATAAACACTATGAACAATTTTATAGAGTATATAAAATGTACAGGGGGTTGCTATGAATAGATAGTCGCAGTCACATGCTGCATCCTTGTATAAGGTACATGCAGAAAAGCACACAAGTGGTGAGCAAGTTTCAGCATCAAGGACAGCATCACATAACCTCTCTGACGGTTCCATCTATACATCTTTGACTGTACCTGCAGCCCATCTCGGTGATATAACCAAGAAGAAAACATGAGAGAAGATAATGAAGATAAATGGACAGAGAAAAGGAGGGACAAAACAACACGTAATGTTCGTAAAAAGAGAATGAAATGGGATGTCAAAACAGGCCCTGCTATACTTGTGTTGCTCTTAGAGATATTTTAGCAGCTGATAAATTGGACCAGTAATAATTGTTTTGTGCTCCCTGCAAGCGCCATTACACATGTCAGGCTGGAATGAGGCTGCTTCACAACCTCTTAGAGCCAGGGAGCAAAAAGAGAGACAGAGACGGAACAATACGTCTCCTTTCTTATGAAATCAGCATGGAAAAATAAATGATTTGTTGAAACATTACCTTTTCTCTTAGTAAAACAAGAACAAATATGTCAAAATAAGGAAAAGGTTTTCTCTTCTTCTCTGTATCTTCTCCTTTTTTTTCTTGTCTTGAAACATTTTCTAAACCCTCCTCAGTTCCTTCTTCATCACCCCTTTCTGATCAGCTCATTTCATCACCATCTTTCCTCCCTTCTCCCTTCTCGAGTACCTCCAGACTTTTTTATGTTTTCCCTTTTTCTTCTATTTCTCTGCCGACCCATCTGTCTTCTTTATCCCTACCCCCACTTCTAATCCCCAGAGTTGAACCTTACCAGAATGTTTTGCTGTGCAATTCATTATTTATTTGATCACTTGTTTATCTTTGTTGCTTGAAGATGTCTGTGAGTTTCACATCTCAGCGGGCCATTCACGTGTGTGTGTGTTTGTGTGTGTGTGTGTGTGTGTGTGTGTGTGTGTGTGTGTGTGTGTGTGTGTGTGTGTGTGTGTGTGTGTGTGTGTGTGTGTGTGTGTGTGTGTGCCTTTTTCTGTGTGTACTTGCAGACCTCTTAGCAGAGCGGTTGTGCTAAGTAGCTTCTTAATTTGCTTCTCCTGATTGGTTCTCTCTAAAAGGAAGTAGGAGGAGGAAACTGAGTAGTCAGTAATCTGTTGATGAAAGCAGACACGCACACGCACAGTTAAAAAACTCAATTATAGATTTACCATTTTCACGCTCTGTGTGTTTATTAGAAAGAGCCTTTTCTCCCTTTCTCAAGCTATTGTTTTTTCTCCTACACTGTGTGTGTGTGTGTGTGTGTGTGTGTGTGTGTGTGTATGTGTGTGTGTGTGTGTGTGTGTGTGTGTGTGTGTGTGTGTGTGTGTGTGTGTGTGTGTGTGTGTGTGTGTGTGTGTGCGTGCGTGCGTGCGTGCGTGTTTGCTCCAGCAGAGGTCTAAATACCTGTGCTAATTTACACTGACATTAAGCAAGACACTGTGGGATCAATACAACAAACACACTCCCCAGGCTCTCTCTGTATTTGTTTAAAGTCCCACAGTCCTTAGTATAGTTTATTTATTTTTGTTTAAAAGGAAAACATTCTCTCAGATTTCCTCTATTGCCTCATAAAATGAACAAATTACACCCAGAGGGGGAGAAGAAGAAAATAGAATGGTCCTTCAGACCGTGATGAAATCATTATGGATTATTTCTGAAGTTTTTATACTTTCATTCACACCTCGTCTGATACATGTTTTTAGAGCTTGTGACAATTCCTGGCATTTTTTGGGTAACTCCTGTAAGATATCTCAACTATTTATTATGACTTTTAGCCTCCAATACAGCTTTTGTAATTCACTACTGCAGCCTTTCTACTTAGAAGCTAGCAAGTCTGGTTTCATTTCACCCATGCCCCCCTTACTTCTCTGCAGTTACAATATTTGCTTGTTACCAGCCTTCAACCACCCAATTATTCAACTCATATGACAAGTTCCATGTATGTGTGTGTGAGTGTGAATGCATTTGGGTCACTTAGAACTTCCGTGTCTTGGGCTCTGGGGTAGATTTCCATACCGAGCGACTTCAGCTCGCTCCAATCAGTCAACACGAACAGGAGGGGAAGTGAGGGGAAGGAGATCAAGACAAGTGTGGGGTTCAGAAAATGACAAAAGCTATAAGAGTAAAGGAAAGCACTTCTCTGAATGTCTAACTAGATGTAAAGAAGAAGCAGAGATGCATGCAAAGTCAATGAAACGTGAACAATAAAAGCACATGTGCTATGGGCAGTGTGTATCAGGGGGAAGAAGCTTGTGCTCCTCTCAGGCCTAGGCTCCACGGGAACGAAAACGGGTTGAATCCGCATATTTCTCTTGCGTATAGCCCTTTAAGCTCGACGACGCCGTAACGGAACGGTAGAAACGGACCCTGCAAACGACAACGGGTCCAAAGGTGGATAGATCTGGGAACGGAGCGCTCTGGGGGGTCCAACGGGGCCGTGTGGTCGCCTATACGGTCATCCGTTTCTGATAATGACGACGCAATAGCCCCGCCTCTCCCCGCCTCTGCTGCTCACCCCCGCAAAAGTACACTGCACACTGAATTCAGATTATTTATCTTTATCTCGATATGGACATAAACGCGAGTGAAGTCTAATCTGACAGGACGGAGACACGCAGCTCCTCCCGCTGTGATGCAGCGGGAGCAAAACACACACTTCAAGTCAGATCATCACCCTTAGCTATTTTAATTACCTCTCAAACTACCTAAACTAGTTATAAATATGTTTATTTTTACTGTCGAGTCATCATTACTGGATCAGCTGCTGCATGAGACAGACACTGACGCTGTCAGAAGAGAGGAAAAAGAGACAGGCTCAGTGTATTTTATGATTATATATCATTATATCGTCGTTATTCATTTGTTTTAAAGCTCAATAAATAACAATGAAGACCTTTGACCGGCACGGCATGGTGAGTAAATGACACATATCAGTAACTGGAGACAGAGGGTAGCCTCAAGGTCATAAATACTTTTCCACAACAAACAGAAATGCTACTTAATGCTGATCAGACAGGGTTTTGCAGTTAATAAACACTGTATTTGTTGTTGAAGAGTCTCCTGGAACAGAGTGTCTTTGCAACACACTCTCACTCCCAACGCGTCCAGGACGCGTTGGGAGTGAGAGTGTGTTGGTCTTTGCAGTTTGCTGCCTCTTTTTATTCTAGTGTTGCTCGGGAATCACTAAATGAGTGCTAACAAATCATCAACTGTACGCTAACTAACAGTTAATAGTTTATTTTACATGAATGTAAACAACTGACCCTATATCCCAGGTGTCACACCAAGCTAGTAAGGTCATAATTATTAATTCAAGTTTTCTAGCAAGATTCCCTGAGAAGGCCCACCTCTCTTTTCATCCGATTGGACAATGGGAAAAAAACAGAAATTATTTTAATTGCTTTTCTAGCTAGTGGCTATTAGGGCGCTCCTGCAAACACAAGAAATGCATAGAGAGGAACATCAGCGAGTAAACTCTTTACTGTCCTTGAAAACAATGTCACAACAGCCGCCCCACTGATACATGTGCTCTTTCTAAACAGGCCAAAGTGTGACTGGATTCAGCTCCTCTTCTGATATGTTCACAGTTTTTATTTAAAGGGGACCTATCATGCAAAATGCACTTTTGTACGTCTTTTATACATGAATATGTGTCCCCGGTGTTCCAGGGAACTCACCAAGTGTCAGAAAACACAACCCTCTCTCTTTTCCTCCATACCCAAATCTCTAAAAAAGGGGCTGCAACGGATCTGATAAAAACTGATCCAGATTTGAACACTGTCCTGACGTCAGGACAGTGGCACTACGGCTATTGGGCCAACTCCACCAATCAGGAGGAGACAGCCACGGCCATTGCCGTTCGAAAGCGCTGGAGACGCTGTAGTACATATGCCAGGCCTGTAAGTGGTGCTGTTCTCACAGAATCAGCCCTTGCAAAAACAGAGCTAACATTTTTCAAATTGAGCGAAATGAGGCATGGCTAAAATGCATGATCTGTTTGGTATTTTGAAAAAAAAAAAGTATAAATATGCCTTATTTTTCAATATTATTCAAATATAGCATGATAGGTCCACTTTAAGTAAGAAACAAGAAAAGGAAAATGCAGAGAATTAACAAAAATCCACAGATGTTCAAATTCTCAATGTCAAGTGATGCACTCATCAGTGGCGTTTTCTCCCGGAGGCCAAGGGAAGCCTGGCTTCCCTTGGTTTTTTCGGATTGTAGTTATAATTTAAATAAATAAATAAAAACACTTTGTTTTGTTTCGATAATTCTCCTTTGCTGTGTGTTGCTGCCGGCCCGTCTCTCCCCCACTCTCATTGAGTATTTTACAAAGAGTGAAACAAACAGCGCCCCTCTAGATGTTATGGTGAAACAGTAGATTGTATTCACTGTTGCGAGAGGAGGCCAGCCGAATCGGGCTTCCCTTGGTGAAAAAAAATTGAGGGATTGACCAATCAGATGAGGCCCACGTGATGCCCCTGCCAACCTGTGATTGGTCAGGGCCATGCCAAGGGAAGCCAGCCGCCTCTGGCTTCCCTTCAGAGGCGGCTGGCGGCTGGCGATTTGATTGGACACTGCCATCCAATCAAATCACATCAACATCAGTTTTACTACGTACTGTAGTAGCCTACTGTAACTGTCATCACCGCCGTTTGAAATTATCAAGCAAATGAAGCATTATGGAGGGTGGAGATTTGGCGTACTTAATCAAACATAACTTTACTAAACTTCCGCTACAGCAGCAACTACAAATGAAATCAAATGACAGGCCAATGCCCACACTCGAGCTGTGTACACAGAGGAAAAAGGGAGCGAATCGGACGTTCAATGAGGACAATTATGTCCGCACGGAGTGGCTAACTGGAAGCGGTAAACTTCAGCGTCTATTTTGCTGGCCATGTCTTCTTTTTGAGAAGGATTCGTGCTCCCTGAACAATCCTTGGGCAACTTCAGGATTCATCGACCTTGCCAACCTGTCACGGGCAATAGAGAGGCACGGTAAATCCAAAAATCACATCGATTGTGCTGTTTCGGCTGGAGAGTGCGTGCGGACCTGTCGGTTAGATAACAGGCGTGTGCAAGTCCTGCATCTGTGTGATACAAATGTGTCTAAAATGATACCGGGCGCTGTAATCACTCATCTGGTTACGTTATTGACCACCCCCCCCAACCCAAAAAAATGGGCTTCCCCTACATTTTTCCCCACGCCACGCTACTGGCACTCATGCCTTTAATATAGTTCCAACAAGTGTCTGTTACATACCCCTGGGAGAGAATGTACTCTTGTAATCATGTTTTACTCATACAGTATTATGTCACCAAATAGAGTGTAGGTGAGGAATGAGTAATCATGGTCGAAAAGGCAATGCAAGCATGGTTTTTAAATCAACCTTTACACCAATGGTATTTCATTTTTAAAGAGGGAGGAGAACAGCGGAATCCCTCACTGCAGTTTGAGGTTGGGATGAAAACCCACATGACACCCACTGAAATGTTGATGATATGAACTCCTGCTACATGTAGAGAGTCAGGAAAGATAAACTGCGACAAACCCAGTAACGAAGAGAGACGTTTTCCAACAAGATTTGCTGATTTAACTTTTCATGCACCAAATCAGAAGCTGAGGACAGCCTCCTTCATGCTCAGTTAGGTTTAATCCCACTGGGGAGCTTCTTAGTCCAACCACAGTGTTCTCATGGGCCACTAAAGCAGCTGCACCAGGGGGGGGTGTACATCAGCTCGAGTGTACATCAGCAACAATCTAAAAGGGAAAGGAGAGTCCTTCTAGGACGGTGAAAGCTTGAAAATGGAAATGTTCTTACGAAAAATATTTTAAAATGTAGGTCAACCACAGCTGCACACATAAACAAAATAAGTTTTCACTGAGAAAGAAAAACCTGTTGGAAAGGAAAGTAGAGGGAGAAGGTTGCTGATGAGGTAGAGGAGAACATGTATTGTATACACTGAAACTCGCCTTCACACTAAATGAGTTCAAGTAATGAACGAGAAACCAAAAGAGTGACTGATGACGTGAGAGAGAGATGGAGAATGAGGAGAAAGACACATTTGACAGGTCTCTTTTAATAGGCAGGGGGAGGGGGAGGGACAAGTGGGAGAAGAGGGTGGAGAGGTTGAATTGATAGGCGTTGGCAGGAAAGAGAATGGGCCGAAAAATGAGGGAGGGGTCTGACTAATTGATAGAAATGAAAAAAAGAAGACAAAATGAGAGAAGGATGGAGAGAGAAAGAGAGGGCATGAGAGGGAGGAAATGAGACAAGCTAAAATGGTAGAAGTGGGCACGGAGGGGAGAGAGTGAGTGCGCTGTAGATGAAGAGAGAGGAAGAGGAGGGCCCAGCGGAGGGGCAGAGCACCATGTCATAGTCCCTAGGAAGACTTGGGAGCACAGAGGAAGAGAGGAGAGAGTCAGAGACGTGGGGGAGAGGAATAGAGGGGGAGATAGAGCAGGGCAGTTCTAATGCAATTAGGGCTCTAGAAATTGAAAGTACAATTCTCTCTGGGATCTTTGCAAGAGTGGTTTGTGTGTTTGGAGAGGGGGGGGTATGGAGGGGGGGGGGTATGGAGGGGGTGGGTGTGGGCTGTTAGCTTTCATATCTAGCAAATGTCTTCATCCCTCCTCCCCCCTGTTCAATCTCTCTTCCTCCCCCTCTCTAAATGTGACTTCTTAAAAATGACTCCCTCCTTTCACAGACCCCTCCCTTTTTTCTCCTTCCCCCCCCACTTTCTCTCCACGCCTCCATTTCCGTCCCTCTCTCCCTTCCCCTCCATCTCCCTCTGCACTCTTTCGTTTCATAAATGTGTGAAGAGGAGAGCGAAATGTCAGCTGCTTTTTCCATTTCCATTTTGTATTTCAGGCATTTAGCTGATGCCCTTATCCATTTGGACTGGCCCTAAGTGCCGCAGTGGTACACATTGGATGTTTTAGATGATCACAAAATTAAGAATCCAATAAATATATGCAGGGATTAGAGTAAAAAGGCTTTAATACACAAAAACATTGAAGATAATATTCTTTAATTCATTAATGTTGACGTCTTCATGAATAACTTATCTATAACGTCAGATAGCAGTAGTGCTGTTTAGGAATATGGATCTAATTCTAACTATGATGAGATCTGTTGTATGTGAAATGCACAGTGTGTTTACTCTGTAATGTAGTTTCAATAAAGTTTAGAGAAAAAGTAAACACTAAATGACACATACACAGAAGGTTATGGGCGATGGCTTTCAATGTAGTTATTACATTTCAAAAGTTCTACTTCTCTATTATATTTTGCATATTAACCTTTTTATTGAGAGACATTTAAAGTCGTACATTTCTGTTATTACTTGGCATTTATGAAGATCACATGTCATTATTTTATAAAACGATAACAGATAGAGTAAGAATCAAATATTTGAAATAACTTCTACAAAACGTTGATCTCATTATTTCAAGGTCAAACCCCACAAATTTGTTCTTCTATGCAATAATAAAACAACATGTTTACATACACACATGTATTCATATACATTAAAATACAAACTCACATATCAATATAAATATATAAAACACATATACAGACAGTGTAGGCCCCTATATTTATACCTATACACCTATACTATCCTTTAACCTGTGTTTAAGGCAGGGCTTACAACAACAGCAGTCTCTCTGGATAATTACCTGCTCTAATTAGCTCGTTGCATAATTACCACTGGCAAATCTAAACGCTGTCCCCAAGAAGACTTATCCATTTGGCCCTATTAGCACCTGTGTGTGTGCGTGTGTGTGTTTTTTTTTAAGTGTGTTAGTGATGCAAACACAAGCGTGTGTGTGTGTGTGAGGGAGTGTCAGTCCATAGATTCAACCTTTTGCTTTCCATGCTGGCATTGGGGCAGGAAGAAGTAGGTTAGGTGTGTGCTAATTGCCCCAGCAACGGGGTGATTTACTCCCAGATACCCCATAGGCTCGTTAGCATCTCGTTAGCAGCATCAATTAGTGTGGTGATAGACAGGCAGATGGGACAGCCGGGGACAGCAGGACATTGGCTGCAGGTACGATGAAAACATTCCTAGCTGACTGAAATCATTGTTTCTAACAATGATATATTAAACACAATAGTCTTTAAACTGATGTTCATTACCAGTTTGGCATGACATTAAAGTTGACCTTTCTGTTACTGGATAAGTGCTATGCCACAAAGCAGTTTCACAGACTGAAAGCTGTTTTCAAACCCATTTTTTCTTTTTTATCCCTTGAGCATTAACACACTAAAATGCAACAATAAAGAGGGAATAAGAGCAACAACAAATACATTTTGAGATATGTAAGCTTGTTCCTTATGGGTAGACAACGTTAAATAAAAAAATCAACAATATGTTTCAAGTTCTGACCCTTTAACAACATATTCCTTCTTTCATTGTTGTTTTGTATTTACATATTTCACATATTGGTCAAAAGGTATTTGGGTATACAGTATATATATATTGTTTTTTGTAATTAATGCAACTCGATATTGCAATGTATTTGCTTAGTCACAATCAAGCCTAAATTCCACATTCTGTTTTACTTTGAGATAAGACACATTTAAAAGCTATTGTAATTCGATTTAAGGCACAGAGACAGATAAAAGGTATTTTTTTTTCAGCGCCGATTGTACTATGTGCCAGTTAACCATCATTTTTACAGTAGACAAGAGAAAGTTTAACAACATTTCTCTTCAACAACAATATCCTGCCTCAAATTCACAGCTCCCACTCCCACTACAGATGGTACATGATACAATCAGAGGCTCACACTGTTGTCCACCCACCAGCTGGGAGTTTATTGCCTTGACGTTATCAATTGGACATGTTTCATCGCACAGTGTGGGGTTGAATTAGTCACACAAGGATCAACGGTACCTTCAACAACGCCCTCCCATCCATGCTCTCAGCTCTCATCAATCCTTAACGCCAACACAGATTACGCTGTGCTAGTTCATGCAAACACGCCCCATAAACACTGACATATCACACAAAATGTATACGTGTTGGCCGTTGCAGTGAAAAGTTTCGTTTGAGATTGAAATATCTGTTTACACATTATTATTATTACATGATTGTAATAATGTCAAACATATATAAACTGTTAACTGTATAATTTTGCAACATGTTTTCTTTTTGACCTTGATAGTCATAGGCTATCAAGAATTGACAAAACTGTTCTTTTATGTTTCTTTCATTGGTTGACATTTCTTCAGCTCTAGTACAAAGCTGATGATAGAAACACAGCTATTAAGTGTTCTCAGTCATTTTCATTATTAAAGCTGTAAAGACAAAATGAATGCTTTTAAAGCAAAAAACTTCCACAACAAAACTGAGGTATCTAGACATTTATGTTAAGTTAATTCATTTAGTTCAATCCTTTGTCTTTTGCCTTGTCTTGTGACTTCCTGTTTTATTTTGTAGTGACCTTTCCCTCTCGTTCCAGAGCCCTTCCTGCCCGTGTGTGTTTTCCCTCCAGTGCGATTGTCAGCTCCTCCCTTAATTGTTGCCACCTGTGTCCCCTTACCTTAAAGGCTTCTCATTTCTCGAATTTCCCCTCCTCGACTCCTATCCTCGACTCCTATCCTCCTGAGTTAGTCGCGCCCACAGGAGATGCGAGCGGAGGACTGAGGAGGGGAACCGAGGAGAGAGGAGGGGAAGCAGCAGGCGGTTAGAGAAATGAGAACTCCTCTCCTCTGAGCGGTCATTTTAAAGAGACGTCCATTAATGATGACAGGAGGCACAGCAGCACTCTGTCTGATGGACAGATGTGTTCATGACGACTTATATATTTATAATTCATTCACAGTGCGGTATAATGAGACAATAACAGGCTACAGATGCGGACATTTATATAAATATATACAATTTCAGAATCAAACAAGTATGAGAGCACTCTCATAAAAACGTAACACAATCAGAGACTGCATATATCCCCCCCCCCCTCTCTGGTCGCTGAAATGGGGAATTGAAATGACGAGCCAAAAGTTGTATTTACAAGTATTAAAAGTAAGCATAGGACACCAAACCAACTGAGACCTGTCTGTCCACCGCATCTACGCACTGTACAACACCCACCTACACACTATACAACACACACCTACGCACTGTACAACACACACCTACACACTGTACAACACACACCGACAGCTCCTAAAGCATATAGGATACAGCCGTTGTGTATTTTATTATGTGAAGCACTAAATGGTTTTAGAAAAATATCGACTCTTTGTTTGTAGATATATACTAAACTAAAGCATACAAATAATGAGAGTAATGTAGGCCTGTTATACTGAGTGATATATATTATACACACTGCTCTGCTTTCTGCACGGACCTCACAGCTGTTCTCACTGTAAACATTGTGTCGCGATGAAAGCAGTTAATAAAATAATATCCAGGGGATGCATGCAGAGCTGTCATTGGCTGAGATCAGTCCGGCCGTGCGTCACAACTCTTTTAACTGCACTGTTGCCGGAAATACATCCGCGGAGGACCCATCAGTTTATCCTCGATTATAGCTCCTCCAGAGAGCCTCCTCGATGCTCAATCCTCGGTCCTCGGTCCTCGAAGTGCATTTAGAGAAATGAGATGTCCTTCAACATGGCGCGCTGAAATCCATTTCCGGGTCACTATCGGAGGACCGAGGATTCGAGGAGTCGAGGAGGGGAAATTAGTGAAATGAGAAAGGGCCATAGTCTGCGTCTCCCCTTGTCCTGTGCCAGTTCGTCTTGTCTTACCAAGTCTGTCAGTCATCCCTTGACCTTGCTAAGTATATTTTTGATAGACTCTTTGTGTTACGTTTTTGATAATCCAAGTAGATGTTTTGTTTAGCGTTTTTGATCTTATAGTTTCTCAGTTTTGATCCTCCTAGTGAGCGTTTTGTGTTTTTGCCTTTTTATTAAATACTTTGTTAATCCTGACCTGCTTCTGGTGTCGTGCGTTTGGGTCCTGAGCCTTGTGACATTCATAACAAAAACAACCCAACGCAGTTATTTCCATGGTGTCGTATTTGAATAATATGCACAGATATATTTTCTCGACCTTTTGTGTAACCTTAAGGTTGAAATCATTAACACATATTATTTGAGAAACCTCAAGAAATAAGATTAAATATGTATATATATATATGTGTGTCGTTAATATTGACAAATCGGTCAACCATATACTATTAAAGAGTGAATTATCAGATAAAAACGATGTTGTTGTTTTTTAAGTATGATTTAACTAGTTCAAGATGTTTTTGGCAATTTCTAAATCCCACACAAATTAGCCTATTTATGTTTATTTATGTAATCTATACTGAATACAGTGTTGTTATCGGTGTGAACATTTGATAAAAGCACTTGAGCTCAATCAATAACTTTCCCAAGGAAATGTGGGAAAACCATGCCATATACCCTGCACTAATAATCTTTTGATTCCGTTGGGAGAAAACATGGGTTATGAAAGTCTTAAAATAACTCAGAATGAGAGAGTGGAATTTAGCTGGAGCTCAGCTAGTAATGATCACAAGAAACATTTAAGCGTTTGGCCAAAGCCTGAAGTAATTACTCTGTCTAACAAATAGATTTGATGCAATCCCATACACACAATCACAGACATACACACAACCACATATACACATACTTCACAAGTATTAAAAAGAAGCAAAATATTATAGGCACACACTCAAACATGCACACACCCACACACAACTGTGTTGCACCCAAATAAATGAGCCGGCACTCCTCAGGCCTAATAGTCTGGCTGTAATTAACATTGTCATAGTGATAATAGCCATTTATCCCTGACATATCACACACACACACACACACACACACACACACACACACACACACACACACACACACACACACACACACACACACACACACACACACACCCACACACACACACACACACACACACACACACACACACACACACACATCCACACACTCACATACACGGTCCAAAACCTCTATCTTGTCTAGGCAGCTCGCCCAGCTGTCACCTCCCTCATCTGTCTCTCTCTCCCTCCTACCTTCCCTCCTTTTCTCCTCCTCTTCAGTATTTAGACCTCATGATCTTTCTTTTCCTGTGTTCACATTTCCCCCCCCCTTCTCCCATCCCTCTTCTTCTATAGCCTTTGTGCAGAGTTATTTTTCTCTCATCACTCCATCATCTCTCTTCCACATCCTTCTGTTTTCCCAATCTGTCTCTGTCTTTCTTCAACCTTTCCATTCTCAGTCAGTGTGTTTCTGTCTCACATTGAGCCTTTTCTTTTTAACAGACTGTGGTACAAACAAATCAACTGGAAACTGTATTTGTGTTTTGGAGCAATGATTCCCCTAATTTGATTCCTACCACAACTGGCACAACTTTGGTGGACAGGAATGCACCCAAAAGGAGATTGATCAGGACAGCCAGCTAGGTTAAAATGTGCCTTATTGGCACATCAGTTGGCAGGTTTGACTCAGGTAAACAAACAGAACCAGCAGACAGAAGGACATGCACAGCTGGTAATCAGAACACATTTTCCCGCCAGGTAGGGTTGAATAGATAATGAGTACAGGCAGACAAAGAAGGGCTTTCTGGGAGAAAGTGATTAACTTTACTGATGTTAGCTGCTTAGAAGAACTGTTAGACTGGCACAGGACCTACATGTATGCATAATTGTTGTGGAATGATGTTGGAGTGATTGAACTTAGTCTCAGTCAGTTTAGGATTTTGTGCCTCAGGGATCTTGTCTTAAAAATGACGACAAAGCATTTTCTGACTTTCAGTGTCACGGCACAGGTAGTACTGGTTAAATAATTGGATTTTAGGTTACGGGGATTTCATTACCACTGAGACCTATTGATTTACTAGCTAGTAACAGGCCAGCTGTCAACTGTGACTGTGTCCAGTTTGCAGTCTAGGAAACCAGATTATTTCTTAGCGAGGCTATTGTGGTCAAATAGTGCTTCAATGTTACCTTACCTTCTTTTGCATAGGTACAAAATGTAACCTTTACCAAATGGAAAGAGATAATGCTGTACAACAATTCATATGGCAGCATGATGTTACTCTTTCATTGTAATATGTCCGTCATTATATATTACTAACAGCAACACATCTATGGCTATCACTAGTTAAGAGAGTGGTGTATAAAATGTGCTGCATCAGACACTCAAAATACTTTTCCATTCTTCTATGTGCACACTTTTACTTTTATTTTCTTTATCGAAACACTCAAAGACAACCGCATACTGACAAACACTTGTGCAGGCTGTCTGTGTTCATAGATGTGAGAAACTGATGAGGCAACAGTTTGCACATTAGAAAGACAGTCTCTGGTAAACAGTATTGACTTATGTGGCGGCGCGCAGCAGCTCTGCTGAATTACAATATCAGTTGAAGTCGAGGTTCATTTACTTCAACAAGACCAAATGCTAAACAAGCTATTTCCAGAACTTCTCTGAGTCTCTCCAAGAAGAGAAAGGGAGACATATGAGGACTGAAACAGAACCAACATGAAGTGAAAGTGAAACAATTCAGTGTAGGCATTACTGCATGCCACTTAGGCTAGTGAGTAGAGGTTTTTCCAAACAACAATTTTAGGGAAAAAATTATTTATAATGTTTAAATAATTATAGAAATAACTGACAATGATAATTGACTTGATTGGCTTAATGTTGGAGGTTAGGATGTAACTGTTTGGACATAATAAAATCATTTGTAGCTTCTCTGAACCATTTCCATTTTCTAAATTTCTCTGGTTAGTGGCCAAGCTTTATTTTCTGCTTTCTATTTGTACAAGAATACTGTGATGATAATAAGGATGAAGGTCATTTCTTATCAGTTTAACAGTTTTGTTCCAAATGCTTTAGCTTTATTCATTTGTCTTTATCCCAACTGATGTCACTGGCCCTATTTTCACGTTTTTCTTTCGGCTACATCTAAAGTAACATTTGTTTATTTAATACTGTCACATGAGAATTATAACTACCCAAACTCAGTGTGTATAGGTGAATACTTGGATTTCTTAGTGAGCATGTGCAGTATATTAAGGCTTGTACATTTAAAATACTGTGCAGGGCCACAGCGCAAATTTACAGTAGGCACGCACACATACACACAATTAGATAGAAAGTATGATACACTTGATGTGTTTAATGGGTCTGCGGTAAATTGCAGCTAAGTGCCTTCAACCAATTTCCGTTTCACAGCTGAGCCCACACACACACACACACACACACACACACACACACACACACACACACACACACACACACACACACACACACACACACACAAGCACACAAGCACACACACACACACACATGAGCAGGCACCCAGATGCTCACACAGAAATCACTTTGTGCATATACAGGTTGGACAAAAGTGATAGCAGAGTGAAACAACAATAAATAGCTTTAAAGGGAAATAAAATAAAACACATATTAAACGAAAAGTCCGGTTCATGCAGGTTATTAAAGTTAATATACACTTTTTATATGTATATGTAGTACCTGTTAGTCAAACCTATATGTTTCTATATTAAATGATATCTATATATATATATATATAAGCATGTCTTTGGATATATCTGCATATGTTGCTAGATTAAAATGACACCTATATAACAGACATAAACCACGTGCATGTCAATGCAGCAAGATAACTCGACTTGAAACAACCTCAATTAATGTGTTAACCCAGCCGTGAAAATGCAATTGGAGCAGTAACATCCTGAACATCTGATTTGCACACATGCACACCTTCACTGACTTTATTGCTTTATTAATGCCATATGTAATGCAATAAACAACGTGCATACTTGCATGCATGACCTGTTATTTATATTTCTTGCTGCGGCCTCTCAGTACAGATGTTTATTCATGGTACATTAACTTTATATAACTCATGTACACACACACACACACACACACACACACACACACACACACACACACACACACACACACACACACACACACACACACACACACACACACACACACACATAAGCTTTCTTTAATGCTGGTGTCTTACTCTGGATGAACTAGATACAGAAACATAAACCAGTAATTTCATGTTGAGGTGAGGAGAATCCAAACATGGAAAAGCAGTATAATGAGCATCCAAAGAAAGCTGATTGGAAGCTGTATTTTGGCCACATTCTTCTACTAAATACTTCTTTTTCTTTATGTATGTCTTTCTCCCTCTTTATCATTCTGCCCTGCTCTCTCACTTACTGTACATACATTTAGACGAACACACTATTTAGTATTTCACTGCTTTGCCCCTGGTCAAACGCGCAATAAAACATCCAACAAACTGTTACTTAACCTGTAGCCCATCCTTTAGCTCTACGTGTGTCAAGCCATAAGGGAAGGTTCCTCATGACAAAACTGCCTTTCTCTCCTTTCCCTTATCCTTGAACCCTGCTTCTCTTTTCCATTCCTCTCACAACCCTTTCTTCTTCTACAACAGTCTTTTTTATAGTATTCCTCTTTCTTATTTCATGTTTTCTTTGCTCGATCCCACATGTTTTATTTGTTATGTTTATGCTTACTGAGAGATTAAAACAGTCATTTGTAAATAACGAAAAAAGGGCAAGGTCGGTAACTGGAGAGAACGTGTTAGCTTCCTGATACAAATGGCCATGCCATTTACAATTATACACATTCAATTATTGTTGGTATCTCAATAAATGAAGTGGCTTTAAAATATTTGTATGTCATTTGGTGGCTTCAACAATGTGTATATGGTGTCAGTATGTGCCCATATGTACTGTATGTGTGAGTGTAAATAACAATCGTGGAATATAGGGACAAAGAATTATTACTTTTCATTTAACTCAATCTGCCTATAGGAATGCTAGACACACATACATATAAATGTGGACAAGCAGTTATATCTTAATGACATTTTATGGGGAAAGGTTACTCACCTATGTTTAAAATGGATTACTCTATAGGCCTGATTTTAGAATCTCTCCTCAAATTACACTATTTAAAGATTTTAGTTTGTTAGAAAGAGTAGCAGAATCCGCAGCCCCAGGCCACCGTGTTATCAGACCATTGTGAAAAGGTCACATTAAGAGCAAAGGCACTCAGAGTCGTATATACGTTCCAAGCAATTTCCCCCAGATGAGAAACTTGACAATTTAAGGAATGAGGAGAAAAGTAGATAGGGTAGATATGCTTCTGTTTGTGTGTAAATGTGTGAGTGTGTGTAAAGGTCTAAAACACAGTCATAGATTTGATGGCAGCAGTTCCAAATGGACTGGAAGTGATTCCCATGTTTGGTGTGTGGTGTGTGTGGTGATGTGTGTGTGTGTGTGTGTGTGTGTGTGTGTGTGTGTGTGTGTGTGTGTGTGTGTGTGTGTGTGTGTGTGTGTGTGTGTGTGTGTGTGTGTGTGTGTGCGTGTGTGTGTGTGTGTGTGTAAGAGAGTGAGTGAAAGACAGAGCGAGACAGAGGAGAGTGATGGAGTGACGAGGAGGGCGAGACAGAAAGAGAATGCTTACATGCTCTTATTGTAAGTCACAGTTAGAATTGGTACAGATGAGCAGAAAGCTCCAGTTTTCTCACTGTGTCAACTCTTTTACTGTGCGTGTGTGTGTGTGTGTGTGTGTGCGTGTGTGTGTGTGTGTGTGTGTGTGTGTGTGTGTGTGTGTGTGTGTGTGTGTGTGTGTGTGTGTGTGTGTGATGGGTGGTCTCGCTCTAGTTGCTTTACTTTATATCAGACACACTTTACAGATTACACACACACAAACACACACACACACAAACACACACACATATGCATGGATAAGCGTCATTGCAGAGTGGGGCTGTTTCCTAGACTTCCTCTCTCTCTGCACCATGCACACACATAAACGTACACGATGCAAATCTGCGCGCAAACACACACACACACACACACACACACACACACCCACACACACACACACACACACACACACACACACACACACACACACACACACACACATTCATTCTCTATTGCTCTTCCCTCTTTATTTCCACATCACTCTGACTCACTCATGCAATCGTGTGCAGGAACCTACATGAACTCACATTCATTCATACATACAAGCACTTGACACACAAGACCTTCCCACGCACACAGACGCACTCACGCACACAAACACACACACACCTCCTCTGAGCTTATCTCAGTGCAGTGTGGAGCAGCTTTTGAAGGCAGCAGGGAGCCAGCTGTTGACGAGCCACTTAATAATTCCCTTGGACAGGCATGAAATTCTCTCTCTGTCACTCTTTTGGTCTCCTTTGCACTCTCTCTAATATTCTGCTTCCTGCTGTGTTAGTTTATCTCCTTTTTTTTCCCACATTCTCTTTTTTTCAATGTTTTCCTCTTTGTTTCATTTTACTCTGCTTCTCTTTTTATTCTGCTCTCTGTGATTCGTTTATTATTTGCTAGTTAACTCAATTTGCTGTTGTAATAAAGGTTAATAGGGTTCATGAAACGATGTGCTTGTTGAGTAAAGCAATAGCTAATAAGGCAGATTCTCTGAACATGCAGTCAACATCCATTACATACTCATATAAGATGACTGTCACAGGTTAATCTCTTGCTGTTACCATTAGCAGTATTGTATTATGTTTTATCTGACTCTCCTCAGGGAATCAGTTTAGTTCTGATTAAACAGGGATATCATTTAATTACCTCTAAATGCTTATTGGAGATGCTTATTCACCAACAATAGTGTTTGTCGTGTTAAACGCAGAGGGAGAGTCACAAATTCAGGTCAGCTGTTGTGCGTTAACCCGTGCAAATAGACCCGTTCTTTTTCACAAGAAATCCCTTTGAATGGTAAGTTGAGGCCCAAAGTAGCACAGCATCATTTGTTCTGCACTTATTTACGCTTTGTGATGTAAGGGTTGCTATCCAAAAGGTAACATGCTAGCACTAGTTAGCCTGCAAAGATCTAATGTCTAAATGTTAGCATTATGAATTACTAGCATTGCTCACCAATTTTAAGTGTTCCCTCACATCTTCCAGTTAAAAATCACGTCCTTGTGGTGAAGATGGGTTCTCTACTTGCTTGTGAATTGTCCATCTTTGGTGGCGTTTTTTTGCTTTTAACCATTTCTGCCACTATTAGGATTCTGTACTCTGCTGGTAGAACCTTAATACAGATCAAAACTGAACACGCAAAGTAAAAGTACTTATTAGCCACTACTTTTACCCAGCCTTAAAGGAATAAAATAATGTAAGGTTTTTGCAGGAGGTAGCAATAACATACACATATCCATTTTTTTTTTTTGGTCTATTTACAAAAACCACACGTTTCCCCGCTTGTTGTTGTTTCTTTTAGCCTGTGGTGCAAAAAGTAGAGATGGAAACATGATGATATCTGTAGCACTACTAGCCTCCAAGAGACTACTGCCCCGGGATACACACACACACACACACACACACACACACACACACACACACACACACACACACACACACACACACACACACACACACACACACACACACACACACACACACACACACACACAAACACACAGACATTTTAATATACATTTACGATAAAGGCTACATACTAACAAAACACTTCTTGATTGTGTTATCCCCCATCTGCTCTCCTCCCCCCAAGGCAACATTAGAATCTTTCCGTTAAATCGTCATTATTTTTTCTCTGCACCTCTATTTTTTACGTGCCCTTCATCTTCCTCTCCTGCGCTCCCTCTTTCATCTTTGCATGCTTTTAATCCTGTCCGTCCCCATGTCTCCTCCTCCTCACCTGTATCTCACCTTGAACCTGCACAACTATCTTCTATATTATCTATTTCTGATTTCAGAAGACCGAGCAGAGTTTAAGAAAAAGAGAGGAACAAATATAATGGTAGCTCTGTGTGTGTGTGTGTGTGTGTGTGTGTGTGTGTGTGTGTGTGTGTGTGTGTGTGTGTGTGTGTGTGTGTGTGTGTGTGTGTGTGTGTGTGTGTGTGTGTGTGTGTGTGTGTGTGTGTGTGTGTGTTTGAGAGATCTCATCAGGTATAGGTCACAGTGTGTGGCAGAGAAGAATAGGGCATTAGGCCACTAGTCGCTGGTCACATGCGCTTACACCCTTGAGTGTCGTGTGTGTGTGTGTGTGTGTGTGTGTGTGTGTGTGTGTGTGTGTGTGTGTGTGTGTGTGTGTGTGTGTGTGTGTGTGTGTGTTAGCCTGTGTATGTGTGTGTGTGTTTGAGAGATCTCATCAGGTAAAGGTCACAGTGGTGTGTGGCAGAGAAGAATAGGGCATTAGGCCACTAGTCGCTGGTCACATGCGCTTACACCCTTGAGTGTCGTGCTAAGTGTGAGTGTGTGTGCCTTAGAGGTCCTTTCTTGTTAGGGGCATTTGTGTTATGTGTGTGTACATGTCTGTGAGTGTGTTTCTCTGCCCTGCTGTGCTATTTTCACTTGTGAGATAAGCACAATTGTTTGCTCTGCCTTCTGTTTCTGGTTTGTTATGTGGGATTTAATACAAAGCATGTGCAGCTATGTCTGTTAATGTGTTTTACATGTATTTTTACATACATCATTAATGGTTTTCATCTCTTATCCTGAGATTATGTGTTTACGTCTGTCCTTGCTGACAGCAACGTTGAAATGTAATTTACATCACAGATGAACACAACATTTATGTGACGAATAAACATACTATTTATTTATTGAGACATAAAGAGGTACATTTATCCCAAACAAAACATGCATACATAATTGAAAAGTAACAGAAATGCCAGATTAATCCGGACCTCTCAGAATAAAAGTAATATATTGTAGTTTTTTGAACATTAAAGCATATGAATCAGTAAAATATCTGCCAGTTAAAAAGTATAACCAAAGTGCAAAAACCTTCTCAAAGATACAAATAAAAACATTCATGTTAACCCAAGGGGCAGAACATTTTGGATTGAAACAATGTAAAAGCAAATTGTGTCTGAATGCATTCACTATGGACATTGCGAAACACTTCTTCTGCGCTTTCCTCTTCATCGCCTCGGTTGGCATCCTGTACGCTCAGCTGAATTCCACCAGAGTTAAATAACAGATTCACACAAACACACTTGCCATCCAGAAACAGTGGGCCCGGAGAAACCCCCCATAATCAGGCCTGTGCGAGTGCGTTGGCGGTGATAAATGCCCCCTTGGAAACTCAATGCCAAATAATCAAGATTGACGTTGGCAGATTGCACTCTGAGGTGTGTGTGTGTGTGTGTGTGTGTGTGTGTGGTGTGTGTGTGTGTGTGTGTGTGTGTGTGTGTGTGTGTGTGCGTGTGTGTGTGTGTGTGTGTGTGTGTGTATGTGTGTGTGTGTGTGTGTGTGTGTGTGTGTGTGTGTGTGTGTGTGTGTGTGTGTGTGTGTGTGTGTGTGTGTGTGGGCTGGTTTGTTTGTGCTATTTTCATTGGAAGGATCTAATCAAACGTAATCATGCTGATTACATTAATCGCAGAGTTTATAATCACAACGCTTTCTCTTTCTCCTTCCTTTAAATCTCTCCCCTGGTCTTCGCTACTTGTTTATTCCTGTCTCCCGTGCTGCATCCATCACCAGAAATATGCTAAATCTCCCATAGTTAGGTGTCAATAGAAACACTATTGGGGAGAATATGTTGGAAAAAGAATGAGAAAACACATTTGTCAACAAAAAATAATTAGGATAAATACTTAATAAAGAAGTTCACAATAATGTAATTAACTCAAGTCTTGTTTGAGCAAAAATGTAATATTGAAAATGTAATCTAAATCCTAATCTTTGTTATGTCTGCAAAAAGAGACCACCAGCTCTTTCAAGCTTTAAAAATGTTGATTTCAGGGCTGTGGTAATAGAATAATATTATAAAAAAAGACTTTGTAGACTATTAATCAGTACCAACAGGAACAAACTGCAAGTTCAAGAAGTTTCCTTTTCTATTTACTTTTTTACAGCAACGTTTTCTCTCTCTTTCTTCCTCTCTGTAGGACACAGAGGTGGTGAACACAGCCATTCTCACAGGTCGGCGCGTCGCAATGCCCATCAAACTGGTTACCGTAGAAACCGACGGGCAGGTGAGGGAGGTGGACAACTCGGTCACCTGCAGCTCGACAGACGTGGACGTTCTCAAGGTACGTGTTCAGATTCCACACAGAGAGAACACATACAGGGGAACTATTCTTGTATTCATTTCAACACACACATCTGCAAAGTATCACACATGCATATTCAGATACACAACAAATTAGACAAGCTTATCTGAAGAAGACACATACTTAATAATTTTGCAGGTTTTCTTTTTAACTCTGTACATAACACAGCTCGATTTGAACTAATTTATATTGGTCTACATTGCTGCCAGCAGTGCATTTAAAGGAAAGGCATTAAAGTAAACCAGTTGATATTTTTCTTTGTGATTGAACATTAAAGGGCCCATGTCATGGCCATTTCCACTGATCATAATTACATTGTTGAGGTATACTAAAATATATTTATACTGTGCAATTTTCCAAACTCACATTGGTTTCGCATACAGCATCTCTGTAAAGTATGTGTATTCAGCAGTATTCACTCTCTCCACTAAACGACTCGTTGGAGCTCTTGCCCCCCCCTCCCTGTGAGCCTAGTGTGCTCCGATTGGTCAGCTCGGCCACTCTGTTCTGATTAGTCAACCACCAGAGAGGCTCCGCCCATGTCTAACAGTGCTTTTTTCGGCTCGCTCTCGGAACATCAGTCTTATAATGGCGTCGGTACAGCCGTATATTTTAGGTATTTTTACCTGTAATAAACTACTACTGTTTGATGAGAAATCAAATCATGGTTTGCTATATATGAATGATATATTATAGGAGCAAATAATTCAGGGAAGAAAGGATAGGCCTACTTAGTATTTCCATCAAACTTTATTTTTAGAAATGTACAAAATGAACATGCGTAAATATAGATATATACACTGTATATCATCCATTCCTCCCCTTATAGGTGTTTTCGGCATCTTGCCTATCGCAGCTTTGTAAGCGGCTGCCGGGGCTTTTTAGGACGAGGCATCAGAGTGGGTCATCCCGTGTGTGTGTTGTCCGCCAGATACGCCAGGAGTTTCCTGATCTGGCTGGACGAAATTAAATGCAAATCACAAAATATTAGAGAAACGTAGTTGTTTGAGATTCGTTAGTAGTAGTTGTGGTAGGAGTGTGGATCTATCTAATCCATCTATCTAATCAACACAGTAAGCTTGCCAGCTAATATGCTAACCTAGCTTTCTTGTTTACCTTGGTAGAAAACACGATATGAACGGTATCTCGGAGGAACAGCAACTATAATGTAGTGTAATAAAACTACTATGAACAAAAGCTAGTGGTTCATATTAGGCTAGCAATAACGTGTTTATAATTGCAATCTTATACGGGTATTCTGCTACGTTCGGGCATTCATTGTAACTGGCATGAATACGATGTTTTCCGCTAGCATGTATAGCTAGCCTCGTTAGCTAGCCAACTGTAATGTACCCGGAGTATACTGTATGAGTATTCCGTGTGTGAATGCAGACATTCTCCTGCCATGACAAACATGTAAGGCCATCTGCTGACATTGTAGTTGATATATTTAAACGCTAGCAACGTTGTTAGCCCAGTAAGCACTGTTTCAAGTGTTTTCCCGAGCAATCCCATGTCTAGCTCCGTTGGTAGCCTTGTTGTTTAGCTCGGTAGCATACATGTCGGAACGCCAGCTATAATGTAATTACGTTTCGCGACTGACCGTACGGTAAATCCTGGAGTATACTGTCTATGAGTATTTCGTGTGTGAATGCAGACATTCTCCTGCTATGAGATACATGTATGTAAGGCCATCTGCTGATATTAGAGTTGATATGGAAACGCTAGCAACTTAGTTAGCACAGTTAGCACTGGCTTAGCAGTCCGAAACACGTTTACACATTTAAACAGTCGTGGTAGATACCTTGTTTGGGAGACATTCCTAACGAAATGAAGTGCCAATCACAAAATATTATTGAAACTTAGTTGTTTGATGTTCGTCAGCTTGCCAGCTGGATTACAATGCTAGTCTACGTTTGCTAGTTGTTCAGTTGTTCAATATGCTATACTATACTATGAACAGAGTTGGGTGTAACGCGTTACAAAGTAACGCGTTACTGTAATAATATTACTTTTGTCGGTAACGGAGTAGTGTAACGCATTACTTTTATAATTCAGTAATCACACTACAGTTACTAACATTGCCCCGACACGCGTTACTTCGTCACTTTTATAAAATCAGTCATAATCACACTGACAGACAAGAGGGGTTTCCGCCGCAGGTTTATATGTACGTAATCTGCGCGACTTGTGCGTCCACATCTCCATGTGCAGTGCTGCATAAACATGGCTGAGACAGCGATAACTTTCGAGGGGTGGAGGTATGCCCATTATTTTGAGTTTGTCCGAAGAATAGACAGGAATGTGACGGTGAGGTGCAAACTGTGTCCAGGCCAGAAGCTGTTATACACTGCTGCAAACACCACGTCAAACCTCAACAAACACCTGCAAAGAACACATGCTAAGGTGAAGCTAATAGCTAAGGACCGGACCCCCGAACCCAGAGTGAGGATGTTGTGAGTGCGCCGCCGCCGACTCCGAAGCGGCACAAATTAGAATTTGGAGGACCGGTAACCAAAGCAGAGATGGACAGGCTTGTAGCATCCTTCATAGTAGAGGTAATGTTGCCCATTTGCACAGTGGAATCACCATCGCATCGTTCAGAGATATACTGCGCAAAATACAGATAGCAGGAGACAGAGGACAGCCATAGTCAGAGCTATCTGGATCAGTCTTATGCGACAATGGAAACTGAACTAAAGAGAACATTTGAAACTTTAGCAGTCTGCGTGATCTGCCTGTAGGGAGGGGCGGGCCGGCCCTGCGAGTAAAGTAACGAGTAAAGTAACGAGTAAAGTAACGAGTAAAGTAACGAGTTACTTTATGTAGAGAGTAACGAAGTAGTGTAATATATTACTTTTTTTTAAAGTAATATGTAATATGTAATATATTACTTTTTTTTAGTAACGACCCCATCTCTGACTATGAACAACAGATAGTGGTTCATATTAGTCTATCAAGCACATGTTTACAATTGCAATCTTATATGGGTAGTCTGCTACATTCATTGTAGCTGGCATAAAAACAATGTTTTTCCGAGCAAACTCATGTCTAGCTCTTAGTAGCCTTGTTGTTTAGCTCGGTAGCATACACGCTCGGAACGCCAGCTATAATGTAATTACGTTTCGCGACTGACCGTACGGTAAATCACCCGGAGTATACTGTCTATGAGTATTTCGTGTGTGAATGCAGACATTCTCCTGCTATGAGATACATGTATGTAAGGCCATCTGCTGATATTAGAGTTGATATGGAAACGCTAGCAACTTAGTTAGCACAGTTAGCACTGGCTTAGCAGTCCGAAACACGTTTACACATTTAAACAGTCATGGTAGATACCTTGTTTGATAAATACACAAATAACAATGCAAACTTACAGGTTGTGTACCCGAATCTTCCCCTGCTCCAAACGGTCCAAACAAACTAGGAATAGCATCGTCCTTCAGTTTCAAATGCTGTGCATATCCGGCCTCAAACTGGGCAATGTTTTGGAAGCTTTCGTCTGTGAAATGCCACGCACACAGTAACGTTCTTCGAACCTCTGAAGGAACAGTGTTAAAAAGAAATTTCAACCACTGACTTCGTCGTGGTTCTTCCGTCGGTAGGACAAACAGCTCAGATTTCTCCTCACATTTCAGGAAACAGGTCCTTGGCATTGGCATGACTGGATCGATTGTGAACTGAACCAGAGCTTCCAACAGTAAATGTTAGGCTGGCAGAGGGTGCGGCCAGCACCGCTGGGTGTGGCCATAGCTCTTCCGGATTGGTCCATTTTGTTCCGGGTACCGCATGACATGCGGTACCCGGAAGAATGGGCAAGTGACGTATCTCAACGAGGCGTTTTGGGGAGGTATTTCTGTGTTAGAGTTTTTACTCGCAACAGGGTGTACTTTGAGGGTTTTGACTCTGCACACCGTTTACATGCATAAAAAACCTTCATAACACACAAGGGGACGGGTAATAACCGGAGAAAAAGCATGACATGGAGCCCAGTCAGTGGAACATGGATTGAACACGAAATCATTCCTCAAGAGTGTTTGAAAATACGAAACAAGAATTGTAATTATGTGTGGAGGTAAACGTGGGTTATTTTTCACAGCAAGGGATCCATCTTGAATCATCATTATAATCTGAAATCTTGGAGGATTTGTGTTGCACAGGCATAATGAGACACTATTCACAGTGTGAAGGCTTTTTAAAATATCACTTTCTGTTTACGGAATGTTGTAGGATATGTTGGGAACTTAGCACCTTTTAGGACACAACATGCAACATATTTGTTTTAGTTTTATTCCTGGTAGACGGGGGGAAAAAAGGGTTATTGTACATGTGGTTCAGTGTTTTGTTAAATTAAAGCCGGATTAGTAAAATAACATGAAAACATCTTAAACTCTGAATACACAGATTACTCTGCAACTGATGTGCATCTCAAGTCCCATCCTTACGTGAATAAAATGTGTAAAGGTTCATGTTTTTCAGTTTCCAGGCTACAGTATATGGAAAAGTGTTGGTTAACATAGTGCATCAAAATATTTGTATGAAGGCCATTACATTCAGCGTATTTAGAAAGGGCCCTGTAGAGTTTTCTTGTAAACAACATTTTCTTTTAGTGTTACTTTTCGAAACACATTGTTATACCATAACAAATGTCATGAATGCATTTCCTTTATTTCTTTCAAAATATATATTTAAATATTCTGTTTACCTGCTAGCATTCTTCTTCTTTCTGTCCTTCATGGCAAGCTACCCTACGATATGCTGCACATCCTTATTTCTTTAGAGCAAACAAAATGGATACCCACTCATATATTTATTCATCCAAAGGGGACAAAACATCTTCGGGTTACTGTACTCTTACTTTCTGAATGTGGGAGGTAGAGTATTTGTTCCCTCCTTGATTTAAGTAGGAAGCATAGTCAAAAGTGTGAACATACTGTTGCAAAATAACCTTATAAACGTACTGTATGTGAACAAATCTATACTCTCTGTTGGAACACTGGATGTATTTCATTCAGTTCCTTTTTGAATCAGGAGAAAAATAAAGCTTTTCCCCACAACAAATTCATCTGATGTTATCAAATGAAATAAAGTTTAAAGGGGCTGTCTGCAGAAAATCACAATTTCTAAACGTTGATGCATCTCATCACTATTAATCTTTTGTTCGCTTAATCCCCTTCACAAAGAGGTCAGAGGTCACGGCCAGCTAGAGTAGCTGCTATGAAACTGCCAGGGATCCAGTGTCCTTCTGAAGGAAGGGCAGGATGGAGTTTGAACCTGATGTAGGGACAATCTAAAGTGCTTAGCCACTGTGCCACCACAACTAACAGTACTACTGTACTAATTTAAAAAACAGAAATACTAACAACAAAAAAACCTTTACAGGAACAAGCCAATGCCAGGCACTGAAGATTGATTCCTCTTGTGTAACGTCTCCCCCGCGCCCTCAGGGCCCAAAGTGAAACGCACCCTTGCTGTGACAGTTTCAATATGAAGCCAATTTCCTGGTACAAGTCAACAGGAGTGGGGCTGTTTAAGTACGATCAATAACAACACAGTGAACATGGAAGGAACTCATTCAGATAGATGTAATGTAGTGCTGTGTGTGTGTGTGTGTGTGTGTGTGTGTGTGTGTGTGTGTGTGTGTGTGTGTGTGTGTGTGTGTGTGTGGTGTGTGTGTGTGTGGTGTGTGTGTGTGTGTGTGTGTGTGTGTGTGTGTGTGTGTGTGTGTGTGTGTGTGTGTGCGTACGCGCACGCTGACATGTTGAAGAATTTACTGACACTTTTCATTATTCTTTCTAGGCAACCACTGAATGAGTGCTTAGCTTAAAACAAAGCATGAATTGTTGAAGTAAATGAAAACAATCTTATCTAAAATGTCAAGTATTTCACTATTTTTACTCGAGACTGTGTTCTGTTCATGTTAGCTATGATTGGTAAAGATTAAAGATTCAAGATATTTATTGTCATATGCACAGTAAACAGACAGTTACACCGTACAATCTTACTTTGCTAGTCCACCCTACGCAAGTAAAATACAGGAATATAAAAAAAAAAAAATACTTAGAAAAAACAAATACATTTGGCACACGGCAACAGCAGCATACAAGGGCACAGTTTAAAATATATTTATAAATAAAGTCACATTAGCTAAGAGTCTTAAGGGACATCTCCTGTACAGAAGAGCTTCTTCTCCAGTCATCTGATTGGATAACGGGAAAAAACGAAAACGATAATTATACTCGAGGCATTCAGACTGCTCCTGCAAAAATTGATTTGCACAGAGCAGAAGAATGCAAGATATTTAGCAATGTATGTATAGCATGCTGAACACTCAACACTCATTGAAAAACAATTACAAAAATCTCCCCAGGCTGCTAAAACACACTCTATCTGACTGGGGCCTACAGCTTCATTTAGAGATGACCTAATTTCAGATTCTCTCCATGTAACATTTACAAAGTGAGGCAATTTATCTTTGGAATAAGGGCTTCATTTCATTCATATATGTTCAACTCATCCATCTTTGTCTATTTTCCAAACGCCTTGATCCACTGCCTTTCAATCCACCTTGTTTGCATGCAAAGCTTATACATATATATTCTGTATATTTTGACAGAATTTCGATGATTATGATATGGGGAAAGCAAATTCAACCAATTTAGATCCAGTTAACGCTAGCATACTGATACTCCCTATTGCTATAATACAGCACAGGGGAGCTAGTATTAACTGTCTAGTTACCATAAGCCTTCCTTTTTGCTCACTCTGTTTGTTGGGAAAGGAGAGCTTGTACGGAAAGATTGAGTGTAAGAAAACTGTTGTTGTTTGTTGACATCTGATCCGACAGATATTCCCTCTCTTGTATTTTACTTACACAACCACACACACACATTCAGGGAAAGCTTTAACACAGACAGCTGTTTGACAATGGCACCCATGGGTACCGCTCCAGGTAGCTGTATCTGTCAGTGAGTCACTATGAAAGCTGTAAAGTGCAGTAGAGGGAGCCTACGCAGCGCCCGCAGAGGACTTTCAGCCCTGAGCTCAGGCTCTGAGGCAGCACTTCCTCACAGGCACCATACTACATTTGCCTCTTTTGTCATGATTGGCAGACCCTTCTGCTACAGATCCCTGACTTATGGTACGACCAAATGCTAGCTATCTTTAAAGTACAGGCATGATTTAATGCCTGGCCACTATTATTCACATCACACAGGGGCTTTTTCATTGGTCCAGTTCATGCTTTATGCAACTTCGTCATTTGTTCATTTTCTGACATTACAATGATGGTAAGATTGTTCATGTGCAGTGACTTTGACCATGAGAACTCAAAATTGTAGGGCACAATATGTTCCATGTCATTGCCTTTCTGAAAAGTAATGTACCCCTTTAAATAATTGTTTAAGCCTAGTGCCCTCTGATCAGTGTAAAACAGCGTAGAAATAAAAAAAAGTAAATTAAATCTCTCACTAACTTCATGGAACACCATGAGACAATGATGTAGTTGCATTAAACTTACTATTTTGTATTAGTTGTACTTACAAATTAAAGAGGAACATAATTTTGAACCTGATCCGTTTGTTAAGAAAGTAATTTGCATTGCAATTAGGAATATTACATATACAATGGGGTTTATTAAACTTGCATTTAAGTGTTTTTATATCTTATTATATATATAATATACTTATTTTAGAAAATATGCATGACAGTTTTAGTCATCAAAGTAACCCTATACTGTCCCAATTGTACCAAGACTGCTGTTTTCTTTGACAAGATTTTTTTAATTTATTAAACACTTTACACACAATGTACTTGATAGAAAACAGCACAGAGAGAAAAAATGAATAAAAGAAAATAATCATACAAAAATGAAGTAAAGCAAAAAATCATTTCCACAGCCAGTAGTCCCTTTCACAAATATTCTATTGGTTCTAGGCCTCTGAAATCATGAAAAGCATTAAGCCATTAGAGAAAAAGAATGGATGAATCAATGAATAACTTCCATTTCCCTCACATGTGTTTTAACTGTCACTTTCCACTTTTCTATTGCAAGTTTGTTGAGTAACTGCTCCACTTTGGCATCATTATTTAACTTGTACGAATGAAGAATAAAGTCTTGAGGGAGGAAATGTTTTGCTGCTGTTGAAGGCTACGAGCAATAGTCTGAGGAAGATTAGACTTCTCATTTGGTTTCACATCACATTCCATTAACCAGCCTTTTGTTTAATTACTCATGGTGGATAAATGTTTGTAGGGGGAATTGCACAGCGCTTTTCCCTGCCTTGCTAATGAACGTATAGACAAATTTGACTGGCTAAGCCTTTCACGGGCTGTAGTTTAGTGCTGTAGATTTCATTGATGCAGCTCGTGTTGTTCAGTTGAGCCCATTTATCCCTGACAACAACATAAGCAGCAGTGATGTACTACATAGATAATAACTCCCCCCCTCTTCTTTAGCTCTCCCCCCTCTTCTCTCATTCTGTCAGTGTAGACTATCTTGTTAAGGTCCTCCGAGATGCTGTCATTTGTGATGCGTGTATGTGCTGCTAATGTTGACACAGCAGTATGTGTAGGTCAGGAGTGTCACATTTAGTAGGGGACATATAGGGGACAAGCACACACATACACACAAATTAGTACCATTATCCTGACCTCACGCAAGCCTTTCTCTGACAAAGCAACGAGGTGATGGGGAGAGGGATGGGATGTGGAGTTGTGAGGAGATGACAAACGGATCGATGACAAGAGGAGAGGAGATGAAATGAGACAACTAGGATGTAAGGAAAGTCAAAAAGATACAAGACTTGAGATGAATGATTGCAAAGGCAAGGATAAGAGAGGAGAACATAATATGTTGAGGTAAGATTGAAATGAGAAGAGAAGAAAGGGAAAGAGATAGATGAAAAAAGATTTTCAGAGGGTTGGTTGTTAACAAAAATGGCAAATGAAAAAAATCAAGAAATATGTTCAAATATAATGGAATATTTGCCTGTTAGCTAAACCAGTTAATATTAAAGTATCACATCTCTAGTCCTAGCGGCTAAAACATCCAATCACCGAGCTTCAACCATAGCTGAGGATTATGGGTAATTAGATGTTTTCGCGTATCAAAACCTCTGAAAAAAGAAATGTATCTCAGAATCGAAAGGGAAAAACACAAAAGCATTGTACACAATTTAAACCAATTAATGTTGTCTAATTAACAAGGATAAACTGATGTTTTTTAGTGGATGAGTACTGCAGATATCACTGTAAAATAATTTGACAGTGAGGGGAATACTTCCGGTTTTACTATGAAAACTTTGAGACCGGAAATACTGTTTTCACCCCGTGAGGGTTGACGCTAACTTCACATGGGCGCTGGTCAATAGAAATGAATAGGGGAAAGACGTAGTATATACACGTTCTCCTGGTGAGACCTCAAATCATCTTCGTAATATCTATCAAACTATAGATCCTACACATCCACTGGACGTGGATTCTAAAAGTACAATATACACTTCTCGCTAGAAATCTAATCAAAAAGCATTTTAATGGCCAAACTATTCTACAATCTAGGATTTTCCAGAGAGGGTTATTTATGAATAAACGACCCACCGGAGCGTTTGCAATCAATGGGAGCACATGCCGCAAATTGTTGTTTCTTACACGACCACTAGAGGTCGAAAACTTTCAAACGTGATTATAGGTCGTAATAAGCTGCTTGAACAATCGACCTATTTGGTCGTTTTTTGGAGGAGGACAGGCTGTCTGCAATACATGTATACCTTTATTTCGTATAGGCCCATTTGTCCAACAGCTATTCCAAAAACAAATAGCCATTGTTCAAAGGCCCATTGCTCCGAAAAAACAAAAACACATTGGCTGTGCAACAAAAAGAAACACATGGCTAATTAATATGCAGAATTACCTCATCGGGATAAAAAGTATCGCAACCTCAAAGGCATTTATTTTCTGAATAACAGGCTGTGGGAAACATTGTCTTTCAGTCGAATAAGAAATGTTTTGGGCTATTGAGATTTTTGAGTAATACAAATAAACATATGAACTCACATTAAAACATGTAGCCTATGGTCACTTAAATAGCTAGCTAGCTACAGCTAATATAAGCGACAGTTGTGATTTCTGCTGACCAGAAATGAGAAGACCGGCCTAGCTACATTAGCTAAAACGTGTGTGCAAAACTTTACGGCTGTTAAACACACATGGGAAACACATAAACTACATTATATTAGCACACACAGACACACACACACGCACACACACACACACACATACACGCACACACACACACACACACACACACACACACACACACACACACACACACACACACACACACACAGAACATCTCACAGGCACACTCAGGGGATTTCAGCTGTAATTGGTTAGTGCAGAGATTCCTTTAGTGATGTCGTCGGTAATTGAATTTGACAAAGAGGAAGAAAACACTCTGAAGTAATGTTTCGTGTGTGTGTGTGTGTGTGTTTCTTAATGCATGTTAAAGGTTGATACAGGGTGTGTGTTTCTGCATGTGTTAGGACAGATACAAAGCAGATTAAGAATTGATCTGTGTGGCATTTAATGAACCAGTCGCCGAGTTTGACACGCGCCTATATGACCCCCCATCCATGCATACACACACACACACACACATCTCTCTGTCCTTGAAAAGGCACTATGTGTTTGCATTTAGAGTATATCTTTGTCAGGACGTTGGACGATATTTAATGAGAAACTCAAAGACGTATCCTTCACATTTAAAAGAGATGTGATGAGCATTTTATATTCACATTAACATCGTTTTCTACTACCTAACACCCCTATTGAGATCAAATTACAGTAAAATTAGCAACTTGTTCTCAGTGGCTTTGGGATGCTTCACTGCTTCTATCAGAAATGTAAAAACAGACGCTAACCGCTATTGCAGTTTTCAAACTTGAACCCACTTACCTGCAACTATCTCCTCCGTGTAAGATGAATAAAGTATTATAGTGTATGTCCATACGTAGGACTGTGGTTAACAGAAGTGCTTCATCATAGTTTGAGGAAAGCAGATGTCAATCAATTGGATGCAGGTTTCTGAAGGTCATTAGGCTATTCTGGTCTATGGAGGTGTTCAAGCATCACGTTTAAAAGACAGAGAAGGACAATTTAATAAAGGAGAGCCTACAAGCTGTCACTGCACTTGATTATAAAAGAGGGGAAGACATAAGGTGTGGAGGGGGTGAGTAGGAGAGACAGGTGAGAGGAGAGTGAGAAGCCTTAATCCTGATGATCACAAGGAGACAGAGAGGCCAACACAGTCAATTAATCAATGTGTTTGTGACCTAGTGTTTTCTGAAACTTCTCTTCTTTTTCATTTGTGCTTGTGATTATCTTCTGCCCTTTACAATGTTTGTACAAGCTGGATACATTTCCAATAGATGTTGATGACTGTAGTTGGCCTTAAACGTTTTTGGGAGAAAGCAACTTTGAAAAGAGTACAAATTGCAAATGAAAAGACTGCATTGTTATGGAAATGTGTTAGGAGGACATGAATAGGAATACTGGATTTACATGAGTCCAAGACTTACTGTCAAAAGAGTCGTTTTCTTTTCTCATGCCAGGAACAACATCACCCATTGAACAACGACACTAAGTATATAATATAGACTTACATATTGTATATATCACAACAGTAAAGGTAAAAGGAGGACAGATAAAATAATTGATGGCAGACTAGAGTTGCCAAGTGGGATCGGCCAATGCTGTTAGAAGTATTTTCCTCACTAAATTCTCACTTAAATGTTTTTCTTATTTTAAAAAAGAACAATAAACTTAATAATAAACTCAGTATTACTCAACATTCACACACACGAGATAGAGAGATAATTTAGCCTGTCAAAGGTGTGAATCATGTGTTAGTTAAAGTGAATTGCTTGGTCATTGTTGTTGTGAGGACAACACATCAAAATACCTGATGATTCATCCAAAGAATGTCAAAGATCTGTTAGTTGTACTTTACTTCTCCCCATGTGTTTTCATGGTTAACTGTTCTTAAAAAAATATATATATGTATTTCCAACACATTTGGTTATCTATTATACTCAGGGTTCGAGTTATAAACTGAGCTCTATGGGGGTCTTTAAAACGTGCACACGCGCGCGCACGCACACACACACACACTCACACACACTCAAAACACACACACACACCCACCCACACACACACACACACACACACACACACACACACACACACACACACACACACACACACACACACACACACACACACACAGCAGCAGCCCTATACTTGCTACAAACTTAAATATGAAAAGGTTAAACTACGCATACCACATAACACATCATCTCTGCTCGCGCAGCACGCTCACAGGCATAGATTGCGCAATAATGTATTGCGCACCTTGGAGTTGCAGTGCAGGCATATTGTCATTCAAGAGAATGCGTAGTTATTTTGGAAAACATGTTTTTCTTTTAGCCTATTTACCTCGTTAACGTAGATAATACTCATTACATTGACATGCATTATTTGTGATTAAAATAATGGTTGTTGGTAATGTATTAGCGCCCCCACAGATGTATGATTTCACTGCGTCCGTGGGAGATCAGACCCCTCCTTGTGGGAGCTCAGCTCCCATTGGCTCCCACATAACTCGAACCCTGATTATACTGAATGAAAATGAATTGAATAAAGGCTGTAGAAATGCTCGTATTAAACATGTTCTACTAAGAAAATGAAATAAACCTTATTCATCCAGGGCCTGGTATGGTTTCTGTACCGCACCTGGGGACAGAAAGTCTCCACAAGGTTAGACATGTATTTAATGCTTTTGGATTAAGGTTAGTATCATGCTTATGTTAAGGCCAGGTTAGGGGTTGAGGTTAGGTGTGAAGCGATTAGGAGGAAGGCTAGAGGAAGCCTCATTGCAATTCATATCGATAGAACGTCCTCAAAAGTGACCAGAATGTCTGTTTTTGCATGTAAGTGTGCAGTAAAAAGGTTGATCATACTGTCACTCTGTGTGGTTACATTAGGGGAGGAAGGTGCATTCTGCAAGCTGAGATATAAAGTGATTCGTATTATAAATAAATGAAAAAATTAATTATTTAAGAAAGCATATCAGATTATCATCAGTGCTGATAAATCTCTTATTTTCTTTTTTTGCTGGCTTCTTTGAACCACATGCTCTTGAAGCAATACAAAGTGTCTTGGTAAGCTTATGTGAAATATCAAATTTGGTTTGAAAAAAAAAAAAAATAATAATAAGCAGGTTTTTCTGACACCAAATCCGTCTCCTCCCTCTGGGTTTGACAGTACTACTACTGCCATTTATTTTCAGTTTATATCATGTTACTGCAATATGCTGCTTGTGCTATTACGCAATCTTCAAAACTTCTAGAAGTGTCTCAGGCGTAAATGCAACTGATCAAAATGAATTGAATTCAACTCAGAGAAATTCAATCTTTGCATGAAGCTGTATTACTGTACATTGCGACTGGTTCTCCATCACGTTCTCTAGTTTAGCTTCTTGTGCGTCACAATGCCAGAAGGAAGTGTTTGTTGGATGATTTGTCTAATGTGTTCTCCTGTTGGTCACTGGGGGAGTTATTGCTGAGTACATGATCATATCTCAGGGACAATTTCCTGTACATTTCTCTCGGCAATCAAAAAGATTATTGGTGCAGTAACGGTTTTTAGCTGCGATTAAAAAATTATTATTTCTTGAGTGTTTTAAGAGGGGGTCTGTACTGGTTTTTTTTCAGTTTTTCAGTCAAGCGCTAGAAATACCGAGAACAAGAGACACAATCACAGACGTTTTAGGGAATGGATTGACGGAAAGGAAGTGACAAAAAGAGGGCAAGGTAATAGAGGAGAAAAACTGAGAGAGGATTCTGTCCAGGTGCCTTTGGGTCATTTTTGAGCCCAGAAAATAAATGAAAAGTAAAGTGGATTAAAGGCAGAGGTCACACACAAACACACACAAACACACACAAACACACACACCTCCAAACTCACACATTTTCCATTTAGGAGTAACAGGCTTAGGAAATAGTAAGCGATTTAAAGTGCACGGCATCAGACCCGACCATTAGCAACACCCAAAGACATATATCTAGGATAGCTGCGACCTTGAGGACGTCCCAAACTATTTTTTAGACCTCCAGTCATCTAGTTTTTACGCTGCATATTTTGTTGTTGAATCAGCACAAAGCGCTAAATGCTCCCCAGGGCATCCCAAAATGTTCAACAGATTGCTTTGTGACAAAAGTGACTTCCAGGAAGTGAAATATGAAATGCTTCACTCTAGGCTTTATAGAAAAAGAAAAAGCCTCATTGTAACCACTTATAGTAAGAGTGCAGAAATGTCTTGCATCCATCTAACATCAGAACTGATTTGAATTTAAACCATTTTTAGGACTCAGTGGTAAAGATGTTTTAAATTAGAGTTAGTTAAACATTTGTCTGCAGAGAAAAATATATCCTAAGGCGTGTGTGTGTGTGTATGTTTGTCTTTGTGTGTGTGTGTACAGCAGAGGGTGAGTTATGGCTGAGGTGTTATGCTGTGCCCCGTGTCACACTCGCCCTCTCACCTCCATAAAATATACTGGCCTCAATCAATAACTAATTAGCTGCTAATTACCATCCTAAAATACACAGCAGCAATCACATAAATACACAAACATCCACGTATTGATAACGTAAGTAGGGTTGTGCCAAGTGTTACACCTCCAGATGCTGTTTGTCAACACAGACACATACAGTTCAGGGCTATCACTTGATGAAGATCAAAAGGTCAGGACGAAAAGTTGACTATGAATATGCAAAAAAACTGAGAACGTCTGAACTGAAACCCTGTTTTGATCTTTAAATATACCAGACGTTAGGCTCATATAACCCCATCCTCTCCCCTCTCCCATCTTAAGTCTTACCCTCTCTGTCTTCCTGCCTCTCCCCACAAGCGCTTGAATTAATTTTCGTAGAGGGAGCTGCTGATTTGGTCTAAACGGCAAAACTGTGTTCAGAATCAGCAGCTGTCGGTACTTTCGCTGCGCAGAGCGTTTGTTTTGTATCCTTTTGTCTCCTCAGGTAAATATTGCGATAGTGGCTGCTCTGTGTGCACTAGAGAACACAAACATTGCATTTCAACAAAAGAAGAAAACACTCTCTTTACAGGATAAAAGCTGGCAGGCAGCATAAAAGCCAGTGTAAACTCTGCACATACACTTGGGGATGTACAGATAACATGCAGACCCTATGGGACACTCGGTCCCTTTTTTTAGAGCCTACTTCTAGTCTAGGTTTTGGATTATTTAAGGTGAAGAAATACGCTATTTATTCTCCTATTCCTGAGCTGAAGGCACTCAGTCTTATCAGGATACTGAGGATAACTTCAGATTGATCATATTTTTCAGACTAGACGTACTACAAATAGTGCATCCGAAAAGCACTTGAAAATAAATATTTTTCAAAATGATCTTTTCCACTGTGTTCCTCTCTGGCCAGCAGGGGTACTCGTTCTCCCCCACTGGCCCCCATCCATCTCTCTTTCTTCTCACCCTCACCCTGACATTTTGGCAGCTGCTACCATGCCTCCATTTTGCGTTCCCTCGGGGAGCCATGTTGCTTCCTGGCAGTGCATTAGCGCCCCATCACTGGCACTGTGGTGTGTGTGTGTGTGTGTGTGTGGGTGTGTGTGGGTGTGTGTGTGTGTGTGTGTGTGTGTGTGTGTGTGTGTGTGTGTGTGTGTGTGTGTGTGTGTGTGTGTGTGTGTGGTGTGTGTGTGTGTGTGTGTGTGTGTGTGTGTGTGTCCTCTGCTTGACGTGTCTTTGTAATGATTCAGTGTTATTAGTAAGAGAAGTAAGCTCAGTGTTTTCTATAGATCTTTCAAACAACTTGTCAGTGTATGAATAGTTTTTTGAATGTGTGTCTGTTTTACATAGATCTTAATATTTACACACTCAAAGTGAGAGTCACCTTTCTAATGTATGGACACAAAATGGACGAAGATCTAGCATTACATTTAGTTTGTTTTAGCATATTTTGTTTGTACTCAACATATTTAAAAAAAATTGCCAAATATTGATCAAGGATTATAATTTGATTAAACATTCCTTGTGAAATAAAGTTATATATGGGCCTGAAATGTTGACCTCACTTTACCTAGCTGAAGTCACAGAAGGTGAACTCCAGCTAAAAGTAGTTTAAGCCCAGATCTGGCCTAAAGCCCAAAGTCATTAAACCCAGCCAGTACCAGAGTCTATCAGGCCTGTCAGGTCCTGTCACATGTTGTTACTTGTTGGGTTGCAGACTTTTGAAAAAGCCAAATCTTACTTAATTTTGACCACAAAGGTTACCCTGTTATAACCAAATTGGAGTCCATGCCATACACTGCAGTGGAACACCATGCCTTTTTCTAAATCTGAAAAACTGAAATAAGTTATACTGTCCCACATGTAATGATATATCAAATCACTTCAGGTCAAACTGGGTAAAAGCCCAAGGGTTTAGCTGCTTATAGAGCTTTGGGAAGCGAAGGTGACACTTCCCATTTCCAGGAGCATCACTATTTTCCAACTGAATAAATACAACTGCAAAAAAAAATCATACTTTGAAACCATTTAGAAGTAGTGCAGTTCAAAGCCTGTGATCTAGTAACCTCAGGTTATTTGTAATTTTTACAGATGTATTCACAAAAATCTGTGTGTGGGTGTGTGCGTGCGTACGTGTTATTACAATGTCCTACCTACTAAGTGAAACACCTGCACCTCTCTCCCACTGGCCTACATCAACGGTGCTTTTTTGCGCGCACACACAAACACAAACACACGCGTCAAAGGAAATGTACAAAGTCTAAGTAAACCTCAGGTGAGAAAAAGGGAGAGAGAGAGAGGATGAAAAACAGTGAAAGATCAACAAATAATGTGGCTTTGTGAAATAGAGCTAGAAAAAAGGAGAGACATGCTCTGAGAAAAAGATAGATTGTTTATATGCTTACCAAAAATGAGACACGAGGCCACACATCATGAAACACAAATCTGATATTTATTTTGAAATGCTACGTGTCGTCTCGTTCATCAATAAAACATCAACCTATTTGGATTCCAGAAAAGACGGGGGCTTGTGCTTCTTCACTTATCTAGTTCAGGCTGCGGTTACAGAAACAGCAGTCCGGATGTCCTGTTTCCCCAGCCATGTCCTCCAGCTCCTCCTGGGGGACCCCCTCTTGCTGGTTGGGATGTCTAATCTCTCCAGTGTGTTTTGGGTCTGCCCCGGGGTCTCCTCCCAGTCGGACGTGCCTAGAAAAGCTCCATGGCTTCCCTCGAGGCATCCTGATCAGATGCCTGGACAGTTTAATGCTGTTTCTAGTTCCTAATTTACCTCCTTCTGCAGTCATTACTTTCTCTGCCCTTCTTTGTCATGTTTACCACGTCTCATTTCACGCTCAGCCTATTTAAAAGTTGAGAAACACAGAGGAGGAAAGAAACACAAGGAGCAAGAGAGGGAAAGAGAGTGTCTAAATCAGCTGCAGTATGCTGCATTTCCCACTGCACTGTTCTCTGAGCAGCCAGCGATCGGTATTAACCAGAGGTGGGAAGTGTACAAATACTTCGTTACTGTACTTAAGTACATTTTTCTGGTGTCAGTACTTTACTCCACTTCTTATTTTTCTGATGACTTTTTACTTTTACTTCCTTCATTTTTAACACAAATACCTGTACTTTCTACTTCTTACATTTTCCAAACATTCTCGTTACTTTAGTTTTAATCTGCGCTTGGTGGCGTGATCATTATTATTTAGAGTCATTGCGTGCCTATTGATTTTAACACGATCCGTGTATCCATCATTTCCTGGTCTTCTCTAAAGAAGAGGGACCAATGAGAACTTTGTCATTATGTCGTTGTTTAGCATCGAAACATTCATTAGCTAACAATGACATTATTGTTCTATTAATATAAAGTGAGGTCAGTTCCTCCTTAAAACAGTTGGTAGTTATGGTTACTTTTTACTTAAGGACATTTCGAAGCCCATACTTCTTTACTTTTACTTGAGTAAAGAAGTTTAGTCAAGTTTAGTCAATACTTTTACCAGAGTATTTTTAAACACGAGTATCTGTCCTTCTACTTGAGTAAAGGATGTCTGTACTTTCTCCATCTCTGCACACTGCACTGTTCTCCTAGCAGCCAGAGATCGGCCTCCACTGCAGGGTATTAACATCAGAAAGGCTGTTATGCCGCTGTTGCAGAGGTCGAGCGTCTGGCCTGTCTAGCATTACACCGCTAATGTTTACATCCACTCAAGCCTTGCTCAATAAAGGTGATGAAACAATGTTGTGTAAAATTAAGAGGGCAAAAAGGAGGGCGCAATACAAGAGGGTAATCACCGATATGAATAGCTCCATAACAAGCTCACAGACTCAGTCCACTAGGTTTGTCCTGGATGACCTAAATGCCTGCAGCACAACATAATCAGGTTGCATTTTAAACAACTGTGCATTCATGTTTTTTTAATAGACATTGTTTTTAAGTAAGGGACAGTGGAGTGATTCAAAGCAGGTTTTAATATTTGCATAAGAGGCTGTTTGTGGCCAACAACTCGCATTTTCATTTAACATTTCCTCTGCACGTAGACAATAATGCAGCTGTTCCATTCAGTTTTCATTTACACTGTATGTCACTGTGTGTTTTCCTCTAAACTGGAGCCACCGCAGCCAGCAACAAGACACGTTTCAGATTCAATACTAACTTGTTAGACGATGCTACTTCTTTTGTATTGCATGGTTAACTTTTTCAAGCCGTAAAAAGTAGAAACTGAACCAAAAAAAGAGGGAATGACCTGGTTAGTTGAGATGTGAAAAGTATAACCTAAGCAAAATGTGTTTTTTTCTAGCAACATTACAACAGTTTTAATTAGAAAATAATGTATTTTATCAGACATTGAAAAAGACATGGAGTTTACACTTTGAAGATTGTGGATAAGTATGCACTAATGCATGATAGAAGAATTATGTTTCATTTTAATATGGTTTTAATAGCCTGTCAGAATGAAGTAAAAAAAGATGAACTCTTACAGCAAATTAGGACGCTCAAGAAAGAACCCCTTTCACATAAACACACACAATACACACTCTCGCACACCTAGGCCACAATAGGGCTATACAAACAGACATATTGGGGCCAGTGTGGACTTATATCCCTATGCTAATAAGCATTATATTTCGCATCACCCTCCAACACACACAAATACAACCCCACACCGAGAAAAAACCTTCCTGCCTTTTCCCAAAGCCCTGTAGACCTCTGCGACAAAGACAGGAGAGTCAAAGAGAGAGAAAAATGTATATAAATACTTACTGCAGAGAGACTGAAAAGAGTTTACTGTAGCGAAGAATAAGACGTGAATGTGATGAATGTGCATCATCTGATATGTCGAGGCCTGCCAATTACTGTATTAATATTGATTGTAATGAACTTGCACAAAAGATGCCACTGACACATGTCTGCATATCACTGTTGTGTAATGTTGCTATTGACTGGCAGATACAGTTACAGGGAGGTTGAATTGATATTCCCTAAATGCCCAGCACAGCACCCGCAGAATACCATCAGGAGGAGAGATTTAGTCATTGAATCTGACCGCAGGAACAACAACAGGATTAAATATATTTTTGATATCACTGGTATAATAGAAAAACACATTAAATGATATTTTAAGATTATTTATTATAGTGGTTTAACTGTTAAGTGCAACGTTATTTCATATTTCCCTTTTTTTTTTGTTGAAACTATTTGGCACTATATTATTTCTGTCTCTGTTGCTCTCATCTCTGTTGGATTGCTTTCATACAATAGTCCAACAAATTAAATACATACTTTTCAAATGCCCATTAAATGTGCTGCTGGTAGCTTTTATGATATATGATGAGATAACAGGCGAGACATGCGCCACAACAACCTCTCCAAGAGCCAACATGTAATGGTTGATGGATATTTTATGATGGCTTAAGCTACTTTAAAACACTGCGGTAAAAATGTACCTTTCATTGTGCCATTCATAGCAGCCGTATGCCATTATGAGGCTGTCCTTTTAAGAAGAAAACAACCTCAGTTTTTTATGAATACACATGGTCATTTTTATACCTGTTTTCTTGATTGGTCTGTCAAGATTACAGAAGAAACGACCGTCCAAATACAGATAAAACTTGTTGGAATGGTTAAGAATAAGCCAAGGAAGAGCCCATTTAATTCGGCGCACAAACAAATCACCACGAGGATAAACAAATTGTGTTTCACTTTTGGTTCTGGAATAATCTGAAAAAATAAATAAATCCCACTCATAAATGCCAACATTAATCTTAAATCAGCTTTATTCTCTTTCATACTTTATTCTCTCTATCTCTGTATCATAAATGTTTTACAGTGACACCTTTCTTTCGTTAACTTTTCATAACTCTTCCCATTCTTCATACTTTATACTTTATTTATTTATTCTTATTTAATATGTCTTTCTGTATCCCCCTCTCTTCCTCTCTCTCCATCTGTCTCTTGATTAGACAGTTCCGTCGTGGAGAAAAGCAGAGTGCAAATGGCCATTAGAGAACCTTTGACTCTCCCCTTTCCCAAATTCAAAATGACAGGCCCAGTGATATGCTGTAAACAGTGTGTGTGTGTGTGTGTGTGTGTGTGTGTGTGTGTGTGTGTGTGTGTGTGTGTGTGTGTGTGTGTGTGTGTGTGTGTGTGTGTGTGTGTGTGCGTGCGTGCGTGCGTGCGTGCGTGCGTGCGTGCGTGCGTGCGTGCGTGCGTGCGTGCGTGCGTGCGTGCGTGCGTGCGTGCGTGCGTGCGTGCGTGCTTGTGTGAAGAAAAAAAAACCTTCCACCTAAATGTCAGCCATATAAAACGTGTGCGGAGGCGATTAGCCTAGTGTGGCTTTTCTTAAATGACGGACAGGTAGGAGGTCTAATCCCATCACAGAGTTGATTAGTGTGTCCCTCAGGGCCCGCCCCTGTCTACCAAGTGGGCCCTGATTGGATGATATGATTCTTAAAGTCAGATGGATTGGATAGCCTGAGGCAGAGAACAAGTGATATGGGCGCAGAGGAAGCAGGGAGAGTGTGAAACACACCGAGAAGAAGATTGCAAGATGAAATCTGAGAGTGAGAGAGATGGATGAATTCCATTGCAGGCAGAAATATACATTCTAGAGCGTCTAATAGGGAAAAACTGGGACTGTAAGAGATAGACAGAAGACAGAGGGAGAAATAACTGTAAATTCAGACAAATCACTTAGCTTGAAGGGAGATGAATATGGATTTAAATAAATGACTCAGCTTGGGGAGATCACCGGTAAATGGGGGTGAGTGGGTGGTTGACTTTTGGGACTCCTGAGTAGGGTTTTGAGGAAGGGAAGAGGAGTCTGGTGCAAGAGAGCTAAAAGCTATTTCTATAGTCTGAATATTATTTCATGCAACACCACAATCCTTTGCTGGATGATTTTTCATTTACTGAGCACGGTTGACATTGTGGAAAAGCTCAATACTATCAAAAAGAAATGAGGTATGGAGTACACATTTTCTTTTTTTAAGCATCCCTTGTTCTCAAATATGTGTTTTTCTTTTGTTGATATCACCTAAGATGTCTGACCTTGACTATGCTGACTTGTATCAGTGCAAAGTGTGTCTCTAGAGACATTCCTCTGCTAAAGGGGAGAAATGTCTGTGCACTTCCTTATTGCTATTCACAGTCTAATACGCAAATGCCAACACACATAGACAGGGAAACTGTCTACAAAACAACACCATGACACAAACTGAAGACCTCCAGAGCAGAGTGCCAGTAAAATAATGAGTGTTAGCATTAGCAAAGTGAAAGTCTTGACAGAGAACATGGTAGAGTGTGCAGGTTTGGGGGTAAACTGGACCCTGGAGCACCTTTCATATCCGCCCAATAAATCCCAGTAGATATGATTGCATGTTTCACCACAACTGACGCTGTGTCAGCCACTGCCTTTACAAGCTAACAAGCAACATAAACACATTTTTCACTTAACATACTTTTAAATGTGCCTGGAGGGGGTCTTCAAGTTGTGATGAAGATGTGGCAAAGGGGCACCATGCTGGAGCCTAATGAAAACACAGGAGTGCTTACCCAACTTCTGGTTCATTTCCCATGTCTATTAAAAACTGCACATATGAAAACAACAAGCATAGAGCAGCACAATGTAGAGGGAACTAACAGTATACTCTACATAGGCAGATATATTCCCAATATAGATGCAGTCACAGCTAAGTTCAGTAGCTGAGGGGGAAACTGTGGTAGTGTTTGAATCCAGAAGTCCAATACACGTAAAGCAGAACCAGTGCAAGAAACTCAACACTCACTATAGGACCTTCTAGACTATTTTCTCCTATGTATGCAATATCTCGAATAACCCACTCTTAGCAAAAGAATGGAAGATATTGCTATCTTCTGACCGCTTTGGAAAAGTCTGCTTACACTGTTAGAGAGTTAGTCCATTTCCCACAGTCCAAAAATGAGCTAGATTATTATTTCAATGAATGAAGTCACCAGAGGGGTCTGAAATAATATAATTTTAAGTGTTGACAAATGCCCAGTGGAAATACTGGCAGAAACAAATAAGTATAATGTAACACGTTCCGCAGGTGACGCTGAACACCCAGGACTGTTGCTTTTAGGGTCTGACATTCAAAGAACCAGCAGAGGTTTCTTCGGGGGGATGGCGCCAAAACAGCAGCACGTGGTTTGACAAGTGCACAGTTAGAAGGATTGTTACAAGCCCTGCATGTTCACCCACAGCATTTAGAGACATGGCCATCAATTAACCTCGAAAACAAAGGCCATGAATAAAATATGTTGTTTCCTCGGAAACAGGGGAAAGTGTGTGGGTCAGAGGTCCGTGCATGCATAATATCCCCTTTAAACTGTAGACGGATCTTTATCAGTTTAAGTATGTGCTTGTAGTAAGAAAAAAAAAGGAAAAAGTAGTTCAGAGAATTTACATTTGAACTGTCAAACAGCTAAACTAATAAAGGAATCTGGGCATGTTTTGCTACAGCAGCACATGTATTAGCTTATAGGTTGCTTGTATACTATCACAAGAAAAGGTTGTATCTTTTGGCACTTTGTAAAAGCTGCAATAAAAAACATTCATGACATTATTTTACGTTTGAAAAAAACGTTTCTAGGGCGAAGATTGGTTTTAATACTATCCCCATGCTTTTCCTCGCATTGCATCTCTGTGCAGTTTGTGTGACTCTGCGTGTCTATCTTTCCCATTTCAATTCCTAAAAAGCGATTAGGTTTCTGCCTCCCCTTTATAGACAAACTTTAAACAGCCAAGCTTTTTGCTCAAATTGCTGCTGAGAAGTTAAGAAAGTGTTCAGCAGTTGTTCTTTGGAGGTTTGGACACCTGTTGTGTTGTTGTTTGAGGTAAATGTTGAAGGTGAAGACAGTTTTTCTGGCCTCGTTGTTTTCAACAAGTCCTAACTGCTGAGCTCCACACTTTTACTTTCCCCCTGCTACTTTTTCTCACTGCTCTTATTTTACCTCTCCCTTCAATTGTTTCTTACTTTGCTTTCCTTCTTGTTTGTCCTACTCTCTCTCTCACTGTCTTACTCAGAAACAAAGAGATTAAATCCATTCTTCAGTGTCCTCAAACCTCCAACTCAGCTGTTTACTTGCAATACACCAATACACTTGTTTTGTGTGTGTGTTTGTGTCTGGTTTTGCATCTGTGTGTTCTTCCTTGTCTTTCTGTGCATGTCTGATAGGAGCCACCCAAAACTGACATATTTCTGATTTATAATCATTTTCTCTTTAAAATTATTATACATATAACAACCACTGCAGTATCCCTAATAACCACATTTAGTTCCACCCAGTTTATTTTTCTTCTTTATTATGCATGGAACTTTTCAGATTCTTACATTTTAAGGCTGAAGACATGTTTATTGTTTGTAGAATACAGTATTCATGAGGCCTGTTTTCATCACAATTATATAAAGCTTTCTTAAACCTTTGTGTACTGCTCTTTGCAAACTGAGTGCGACTGGTCTCTTGTGTTTAAAAGTAGTCTCTGTAAGAGAAAGAAAATAAGTGTATTCACCACAATGTCAAATATCCCTTTCATCATTATTTTCTACTTTAAATCTAATTTGGTTCATAAACAAACAAACAAACTAACAAAGGATACACGCATAAACATTTAACATGAAACAAAGGTGTTTTTTGTCAGAAAAGCAATTTACTTGTTTGAGTACAAATAACGGACAGCATTTAACGAGCTCTCTCATTTTCCAATCTCCTCTCCTGTGGCACTCACACTGTCTGGTCCCAGATGTGTGTGTGTGTGTGTGTGTGTGTGGTGTGTGTGTGTGTGTGTGTGTGTGTGTGTGTGTGTGTGTGTGTGTGTGTGTGTGTGTGTGTGTGTGTGTGTGTGTGTGTGTGTGTGTGTGTGTGTGTGTGTGTGTGTGTGTGTGTGTGTGTGTGTGTGTGTGTGTGTGTGTGTTGTGTGTGTGTGTGTGTGTGTGTGTGTGTGTGTGTGTGTGTGTGTGTGTGTGTGTGTGTGTGTGTGTGTGTGTGTGTGTGTGTGTGTGTGTGTGTGTGTGTGTGGGTGTGTGTGTGTGTGTGTGTGTGTGTGTGTGTGTGTGTGTGTGTGTGTGTGTGTGTGTGTGTGGGTGTGTGTGTGTGTGTGTGTGTGTGTGTGTGTGTGTGTGTGTGTGTGTGTGCCATGTATTCATTCGTTAATTCTTTCTCTGTGTGTCGCCATCTCCACATCATGTCTCTGGCAGCTCTAGTGAGTCTATTTTGACACTCACAGCTCTGTGCCATGTGGACACACACACACACACACACACACACACACACACACACACACACACACACTCACACAGCTTAAATATACTAAGAGAAAAAAAACAGAGGAAAGGGAGAGACAAGTCAAATGTAAACGGCAATACAGCCTAACAAAAAGCTACGTGTAAAACATTTAATAATATCATAAAATGTGCATTAAAACATTTTTTTCACCACTCAAGCTATTTGCTGTGTGATCGGTCATTTTAAAAACATATAAGAAGAAAATGGAAGAAAACAATTAAAGTGTAAACAACTTCAATGCAATTATCTTTGTAGAGCAATGATAAAGAGATGAATATCTTGTAATTATCCTACATTCTTTTCAATTTATAAAGCATTTTGAATTGCCTTGTGTTGAAAAGTGCCATATAAATAAACTTGCCTTGCCTTACATTCATTCTGTATTAGTAATTTTCAGTTCATTCCTCAATCAAATTGAACATTTTTAAATCTTAATCTTCCTGACCTGATAGTTTTTACCCTATTCTTAGAAGAATGTTTGAAATGCTGACAAAATGAACTCAAACTTAATTTTCCTTGAACGTTTCTTTTGGGCACTGAACCGAAGAGCTAAAGTAGTTCAGGAACCTGTCGTAGAGATGACAGACCTACAGCTACAGTGGCACTTCAAGCAGAACCTTTGTGTTTCCCTTAGCTGCTGCTGTCTTACCTTCAATGGAAACTTAACGCTGCCACAGTAACCGCGTGCAGTTTTCACACTGATTTGCACCTGGAATATAAAAATGATTTGAAGAAATAGTTCGAGGCGCCAACAGTCTAACGTCCCTTTGATGTTAACAAGCGGTAAATCAGGTTTCAGAGAGAGAGGAAGATGAAGAGGGAGACTGTGCGATGGGGGAGGGAGGGGGAGGCAGAGACAATAGAAAAAGAAAGGGTCAAGAGAGGGAAATAGTGGACGTTGGTGGAGATATAAGGAAAGTTAAAGTGAGAAAAAAAGGGTGGAATTGAAAAGAGGAAGCTGAGAGGAGAAGGGTCGGGCATCTTTCCTTTTATGTTGGGGATCGGCAGCGGAGAGGAGAAAGTCAAATTGAGAACAATTAAAAGGTGACAGGAGATATAGAGGAAACACTTTCATTCTTATGTACAACATATGAACCTCTTTTGAGATCAAAGGGTTTCATGAGGAAACAAGACAAAATGTTACACATTAAAAACGTGTGTGTGTTCAATTGGTGCTTTTTTATGAGCCTGATTGCAATATACAGCCAGAACCTGACATGAAACCTGAAGTCAATATTTGTATTATCAAAGCTAACAAATGTCCAACAAAACTTCCAGAGCCAGGCAAGTAAGTGAGTGTTAAACTTCTCCTTTTACATATATTTTATTATGTTATACTTATTAAACATTTCGGATTATGTTAGCTATAAAGCAATTTTAACGTTTAATGTTGTGTGGCAAAGCTGGCATAACGATTCTGCTTTTTCATCAGGTAAAACCACCAAATGATCAGAAACACACCCGACATGACATGTTTAAGGTTCTATATACAAAGCAGCAAAACACTGTCAACTATAAATAAATAAGGTTGAAATAAAAATATGCCAGGTAAAATTGCTCTTGGGGAAGTGAAGGCTTTGGGAAATTATCAAGAATGGAACTCATTGTTTTTTTAAGCCCCCTGGTATGAATGTGTATGACTATATGAATAATGAAAGAGGTTGTTGCTGAAAGAGAGCAAACACACAAGGGAACTCTACCCCAGGTAAATGAATGTAAAACAAATACTTGTATACATGTAAACCCAATAGTAGAGGGACTGAGGGGAAGGAAATGCTAAACCTGTACGTTTTGTGGGAAAAAGCAGTTTTAAAACGTTGAAATGGGAGGCAGTTACACTTTGTGAGAAAAGATAGAGGAAATCAGACAAAAGCAGTGTTAAATGAAAGGCTAATAATGATCGAGGAAAGGGCAGGTAAAAAGAAGGCATTGTGCAGGATAAGTGCAGCATTGAGAGATGAAAGAGATTAAAAAGGGTATAAGAAAGAGGGGGAGGAGAAGTTATATTCATGCCAGGAAATAAAAAAGAATCAGAAAAGATGAGGGGGAGGAACTGAAAGAGAGAGAACAAATACAATTTATTGAACACAGTTTTGCAGTCATTATATTTACCTTCAACATAGTTCTTACTTAATTTCTCTTTGGTAGATGTGGGTGATTATAGTCAGTTATCTTCAGATTATTATTTGTATTTAAGTCTGCAAAGGATAACGCTTGTAAAAGAACCATTTTTAGACAAAATATTAAGATAATATATTGATAAATAGATTATAGAGTGTAGCACAATGACTATACTCCTCACTATATTACTATGTTTATTATTATTTCCTTCCTGCTTGAGTCCATTGTGTGGAAAATATGTTGGATGAGTGTCATCTTAATTAGTCACGCAGTCAGACAAGATAAAGGGAACAAATGAAACCGACTAATATCCTGGCTTTTCCGTTGTTTTGCCTGTCAGATTGTCTGGGTGCTGTCCCCTTGAAAAACAGGCATAATAATCCAGTGTCTGCACAAATGTTATGCACCTAAGTATCAATTGACTTTGTATATCAATGTTCTAACTAGATATCTGCATGTTCATAATTGTGAAAACAAACACGGTGCTGTTAAAAAGTATTCTTTTTGTTCAGATTAACAAGACACTTACAATTTTACACACTTCACTGTCTATGAAAAACAAGAGCTAAACAAAATAAAGACTTTACACTCAAACTGTTATAGTCCACTTTGTTTAATGATTATCTTCTTTTTCTTTTTCAACACAGCATGATTTGGGAGTTTCACATTTAAGACAATATCTAATTATTTCATTTGATTTGTGGTGTCCTTTTTGTGTCTGACAAACTGTATTTGGGCAGGCAGGCACTATGTGCACATGAACTGTGAACATATATTTGTGTAGTCTGGAAATCAATACTTACTTACCATCTTTATTAAACCAAGACAATGTATACAATATATATATATTTATATCCCAAAGGAGAAGATATGATTTATACCAGTATATAGTGTTTTGTGGGGTTCAACAGGGTTTAACATCTGTTATAACTTTAAATATTCCCTTTTGACTCTATATAATTACTGTTAACAATGAGCCCACAGTTTGGATGAATGATGGTCTGTAATGTATATCAGTGTTGAGAAATGTAACACATAATGTTTCATAATTAATAGCTTTTTGCCCTCTATTTTAAATAATATTCCTCTCCTCCTAGATCCATTGAAACACAGTTTAAAATGCAGTACAAAGGTTGGCAGTATTCTCGTGGGTGGGCTTTATGTGTTCAAAGCAATTATACTAATGTCTTAAAACTGTGATTTACTGATTTTAAAACGCTGCAAATTTAAAACATTGCTTTAGATTGGTGGAGGTCACATACGCTCCCTGGGTAATCACAAACCCAAAATGGCCCCGTTGTGGCAGAAAGGAGCTTCAGAGGCATGTTATTAACCTTTCTTTCTAGAGCACTTGGCCAAACAGTGTTCCAAAGTGCTTCACACAATGAATAAAATTAGAAGCAATCAGTGACAAAATATATTTTCGGCTGAAAGAGCATGAGTGTTCTGTTGAAAACTTGTTCCAGTCTGTGCTCAAGGAATGCCACACATCTGTTTCAGAGGGAAAACATTAAGTCTGTGTGACATCACATGGAAATATCATCCTCTGCATGCACGGTGTCCCAAACTAACCTCTTCTTTTCATCTTGTCCTCCTCTCAGGTTTCCCCCAACTGTAACCAGGTCTTGGTGAACGGTAAAGAAATGCGCGGTCAGCAGTCTCTGGCGGTGAACTTCACCTACCTGCACCTTTCTGCCACGCTGCAGCTCACCGTGTGGGTGCCCAAGCTCCCTCTGCAGATAGACGTGTCGGACACTGAGCTGAGCCAGGTCAAAGGCTGGAGGGTACCCATCATCACCAACAAGAGGTACATGACCTTTATGACCTTAAAGGGCCAGTGTTGTATTTGGAGGAATATATCTAATCGTATCTAGAATCTAGATGAGGGTGTAAGGTCATGATTGAAAGCTTCTGCGATTGACGCCAAAGGAAGAATATACAAAGATTAGTAATGTCAAAAGGAAATGTATCCTACACGAGATATCTGTGGTTCATCCGTTAATGGTGTTGCTATCTAGCTTAGCAACATTTCCACTGACAGTCAGGTTGGCCATCCTCTTTTGGAACACCATGGATATCTTTGCTTCACTTTTTTAGAGAAGGAGGAAGCATCATTTATCAATAGTCATAGTCAATGGGTTGGAAGCCTGTGATGGATCATCTTCTTGTATTATTGTTATTAACAGTTGCTGGCAGTCTGCAAAAGAGCCCAACCAGTATGTTTTTTAGGCCAAATACAATTGTGCTGCAAAAGCATGTTGAAGTTTGTGTGGCCCATGGTTTAGAGGGGTATTTTACTGTTAGAAATACATTTGTATTTGCTTTATGGTGGAAAAACACATTTTTGACATTACTGTTGTTACTTGCCAGCTGACATCGATGCTAATATATCTGCAATATACTAATATCGTTCAATACATCGTCCAAGCTGATTTATTTTAAATAGTCTGATTGTCCCTATAGTGAAAAGCTGGTAACAATGTAAATATTTTCTTTAGTTTTGTGGATGAAGTGCCCTTTAATAACACTTTAGGAACACAACTGACTGATCCAAGGCCACACCAAAGCATGCACCTGTAACATAATGAAAAATAATACAAACATACATCTGCTGGGTTTACAAATTGCCTTAGACACATTTTTTTTATTAAAATAACAAAAATAAACATGATTGACTTGTACACCAAGGTTATTGAATTATAAAGGAGTTGTACTTATAATATAAAGTGTGAGATGTATGAGAGCAGAAAACAACAAGAAAGCAGATATACTCTCAACTTTAACTACAGCTCTTGGTCCATGCACTTGAAAGAAGACAAAGCATATGTGACTCGCTCTATCGAAATCAGTCGGAAGTCGCAACGGCTCATTTCAAAATATACGTGGATTTGTGTAAAAAAATTGTTTTTCGGGGTTCGGGTGTTTTGTTTGATTTAAAACAAACAAAGTCTTGGCTTTCAGAATATGAAACTTTTATTTCCAAAATTACACGATAAATACATTTTTGAAGCTTGTAAAGGGAAGATGACAGCTCTCACTCGCCACTCTGCTCTTCCACAGCACCGCCCCCCCTCCCTCCGGCTGAAATTATGATTGTAAGGCATATAGTAATCATAGATAACACGGCAGGGTCCGTTACAGTTTGTTTTCATCTGATTTCAAATAAACAAAGTCTTGGCTTTCAGAATATTAAACTTGTTTCGGCAAATTCAGATGATAAATACAACGTTGAAGCTTGTAACGGCATAATTACAAGCGGAGAACGGAGTAACTGTCACAGCAGGCGTAACAATAGCCGGTGTTTCTCGTGAGTGTTTTCCCCGGGAAACAAACAATACTCACAAACGCAAAATTGCACAAACACACACACAGGTATACACACAGGTGTACACACACACACACACACACACACACACACACACACACACACACACACACACACACACACACACACACACACACACACACACACACACACACACACACACACACACACACACACACACACTCGCTAGCTTCCCCCAGACCAGTAATCCAATCGAATATATCTTCCCTCCGTAGTATTTTGATCATTTGCTCCGCTAATAATCAATCGGATCGATGGATTTCAGAGAAGAGGAAACTTTAAAGGCCCTTTTTTCAAAATGATGACTCGGTGACAGTCATTATATAATGTGACATATTTTGCTTAAAGGTAGGGTAGGTAAGTTTGAGAAACCGGCTCGAGATACACTTTTTGTTATATTCCATGGAATGCTCTTAACATCCCGATAGCAATGAATATCTTAAGTGCTTTGACAAAAAAATCCATAAAAAAATGTCCTCTGTGGAAGCCGTAGTACTGTAAAAGCACGACCAATCATTTTAGCCGGCCCGGCTAAAATAACTGGATGGCCTACCTGCCTGTCAGCCTGCCATCTGTGCACAAACTTATCTCGTGCCCTCATTGGTCATGTGCGCGTTCGTGTGTGTTGGAGGAGGGGCTCTATAAGGAAGTGGCAGATTTTCTCCGGTTGTGTATTTTCAAATTCTAGCGATCTCGAGCCGGTTTCTCAAACTTACCTACCCTACCTTTAATATTTGGAGTATAAAAACAATCCTGCTATCATTAGAAAGCTATGAATCTCCTCTTTCCAACAGTGTATACAACTCAAAATGTGTCTTCGGGTCAATGCGACTGATTTCGATGGAGCAGGTCACATATTGTTTCTTCTACAAAAGGAATACACAGTTCAGCGTGTGATGTGTAAAAAAAGAATATAAAGAGAATGTGTGAGTCAGTGTTGCATGTCATTTTGTTTTATGATAAACCTTTAAATGTGTTTGTGTGTTTCTTTTTTTTGACTGAGGGAGAAAAGAAGGAATAAACGAAGGCATTGTGTGAATGTGAGTGTCCTTTGTCTTGATGTGTGTGTGCATGTGTGCGTGTGTGTGATATAGTGCTTATTGAATGGAGCAGTTGAGAGCACATATCGTTCCAGCCAGTCTATAATTTCATATGAGGTCAAGGCCTGTCTGGCTATACTGATGACAACTATTATGGCTTTAGCATCATTGCCCTGAATGAGGCATCAGTCATTTAAACGGACACACACCCACACACATGCACACTCTCTGTGAAAGGTGTGTGTGTGTGTGTGTGTGTGTGTGTGTGGTGTGTGTGTGTGTGTGTGGTGTGTGTGTGTGTGTGTGTGGTGTGTGTGTGTGTGTGTGTGTGTGTGTGTGTGTGTGTGTTTGTGTGTGTGTGTCTGAGCATGTGTCTGAGCGTGTGTGTTTGAGCATGTGTGTGGGCACTTATGTGTGCAATTTCATACACAGCGGGACAATAAACTGAAACCGTAGTATATAAACTGTGGAAATATCTTCAGGGCATTTATTCTTTGTCGACCCTGCAGTATACAATCTCAGATAAATATAGTAAATATTATATTTAAAAATATTTATTTGATCAGAAATCTATTAACTTAACCAACTCCTTAACCATGTAATATACATTTTCTACAGTTTATCTATTTTTTTATTGACTTGTATTTTCAGTGTCTGTTTGTGATATGGAATCACTTTAATTGAGCTGTATATTAACTTTTGATAATGGGAACAAATATATATTTATTTAGGGATTCAGTTACAGCACGTCCAAGAAAATGTATTTGAAGTATGTATTAACTTCATAAACAAAGATATTTCTCTCACATACTTTCTTTAATGGGAAATAATGGCACATGTAACCTGTGATTCTCAATACACTATTAAATAAAACATTTTCTTTTTATTTCATTTCTGTATTATTTTACTTTTATTCCTACTATCCTTCACAGTCTGTGTCGTGTATTCCCCCTGTGGTTGGAGCCATGATGTAGCAGTACACACATCAAGCATGTGACAAACTTCTACTCCACATAGGCTACATTTGGTTTCAGCTGTGCTTTGTGGTGCTTTAAATAATATAAGCAACTCGTAACTTCAATATAGAGAAGGGATGTGTAAGACACTGCCACATTTAAATGCATAGCCTCCAAGTCAGTTTCTTGAACTGAAATTCATAGTCACATTGGGGAAACGTCAGGCTCAGATTTCAATAACAGTACACATAATAACGTGTAGCACACAATCCGTTCAACATCAGCTTAAATATGCATGTGCACTTTCTTTCTTCGTTTATAAAGAACATGGTATGTGTGTCCTCTCTGTCTGCATATATGCCTGCCGGCGTCTATTTAAGCAATAGCTCACGACAGGCCGTGGTATATAAGGGGGCTTCGCGTCGGGCCGAACCACGCCCCTTAGCTGTGATATAATGAGCATATATCACGGCCTGAAGTGAGCTATCGCTTTTATAAAACGGTTACCAAGTGTGGCAATATGGAAGAAAAATACACACTCTAATTTAAATAGTTTTTATTAGTAAATAATGATGTTCAAAATAAAATAGTCCCTCCGTTGCCTTCTGCACAAAACATAGTGCGAGGTGGTTGCTATACAACAACACTAACAGCAAGCGAACATATTAGACAGAGAGCGTTGATCGATTATTTGGCTATTTATTTACATTGATTTGTATGTTGCCGTTTATTGTGCACCCACTGAAAAACTGTCCAGCTTCAGTAGAATGGCTTACTTGGTTACTTGTATAGGTTGAGGTTGTTCTAGGCTGTTGCTTGGCGTGGCGAGAATATTGCTCCACTTTCTCCGGTCCCCGAGATTCGGCTTCCAGTAGCTCTGGAGAGAGCTTTCGCACCTGTGGCCACTAACGGTCATCATTTCTCTGCTTTGTTTCAAGACCCGCATCAGAAAGCTTTTGAATGGTGGTACTTTTCCAGTTGGTCTACCTGCTCTTCGCGTAGCTCTGCATGTCGTCGTTTAGGTGCTTTTCTTTCTGGAGATAGGCACTCCTCAATCCACTCCTCCATAGTAAGACCCCCACGGAGGTCGAAGTTAATCTTAAATGTTTCCATCTTATGCTTTGTAAGTTTGTTTCGTAACGGAAGAAATGTAAATATATTTATAAAACGGACAAGTCAAATCAAGCAATCTGATTGGTCGATACCGTTTTTGCGGACCTTTTTGATTACAGATTTGAAAACATCGTTGCTTGCTTTAAAAGTAGCACAATTAATTATGTCAAACCTTGGAAAGTATCTAGATATCTCTGCCCTAATGTCTGTCCGCTTCGCGTCGGGATCCTGATCAGCCTGTCGGGTGTTCTTTTCCCCCTAATGACCGCGTCGCTGCACATTATCCCTTACTTGGTGTATGTATGCCTGTGTGTGTGCTTTGAGTGTGTGTATGACTGTGTGTTGTTTCTATTCCCCATCTTGCTGCCCTTCCATTCTGTTATGCTGGACCTATTTTTCAATTTCGCCATTTCTGCTCAGATAGCCACCAACCCGTGTACACAAACAAACACACACACACACACACACACACACACACACACACACACACACACACACACACACACACACACACACACACACACACACACACACACACACACACACACACACACACACACACACACACACACACAAACCTCTACCTCCCCTTGCTCCTGCTGCTGAGACACCAGCACACTGTTAGGCACACACTCTCACACAGAGACACATATTCAACTGGGAGACAAGCTTCTATGTGTGAAGCCTATGCGGAAGTGCCTTACTAAATTAACTTGCAATTGTGTTACTTTTATTGTGTGTTTTGGTTGTATTTGGCTTCACGTTCAAGTGTTACTGCTGGTTCCATGAAACTCCCACAATAAGGACAATAATTCAGTTTATTTTTAAAGTAGAAGTAAAACAATTTAAAAAAGAAACGGAGTCCACAACGCTTATAATAGCAGGACAACATTTGTATAGATTGCTATGTCATCTGCATAGTGATGATTACTTCGTTTTGGTCAGTTGTTTGCTGATGAAAGGGTCAAACAGAAACATATAAAGATGAAACAGGAGAGGTCCATTGCTTGTCCAAAACATGTCCAATATAGGGGAGGTGAAAGCACTAAAGGAACAAGCAAAGTTTCAGTATTTTAGGATATACTGCCCTGGAAAACAGTGACAGAAGACAAAACTCAACTCTAAATCCTGTCAACCTCCCAGTATAGAAAAATGTTCTGCTTGAAAGAGGCCTTTTCAGGTATAAGCCCTAGACAAAAGCTGTTTCATTGCTGTGTTTAGACAACATACTGTATACTTACTGTGGAAAATATGTTGGCTCTTTTAAACACCTTCTCATTAACATGAAACATTTCATTCAACATTTTCCATTAAGTCCATTATTTGGTTATTTGAGACACCTCGCCTTGTGATCATGGCTTTAACCATAAAAAACATTTGCAGCAGCTTCAGTACAGAGAAGTCCCATTTTAGAGTGTACACTTGTTAAGGTGACCTGGGGATCCATTAGCAAGAGAAATGGAGCTTAGAGAAGTTACAATAGTTTAGGTTTTTAGAAATACTCTTCCACATACTTTATTGACAAAGAATAAAGCACAAGGCTACATTTCAAATTAAATAGAACGTTTACCAGCAAATTCACTTGGTACAACTATAGGGTTTTAAAAGTGTTACAGCTAGATTAAAACGTGTATTTTGTTTGACTGAGAGTGCAACCTGAAACTGGGATTATACAGTACATTACCTCAGTGTATAAAAATGCCATTTAATTACCAGATAATCTGACCTTCTCTTCTCTCTTTCTCTCTCTGTCATATTTATCTTTATTTTCTCCTAAGGCCTACCAGAGACAGCGAAGATGATGAGGAGGATGAGAGGAAGGGCAAAGGCTGCACCCTACAGGTAATATTGTAATTGGTTTCATGACACACAAATCGTTTTTTAATCCTTTTCTACAAAGGCAATATCCCTGAGACACGGTGAGAGCTGTATGACCACTGAGTATAAAATGTGACTGACTTGGTGTTATGCTTAGCTTTAGTTGGTTTAAGATACTGGACTTAATTATTGTGTCATTTATTGCTATTCAATTCAATTCATACATCTTGTGAACGCACAGGCTAACAAGATGTACTGTAATAATCCTTTTTTTAGTTAGGAATTGTAGTCTAATTTGAACTTTCTCTTGACTTTCAGTACCAGTACGCCTTGGTGCGAGTCCTCACTCATTTTGTCGCAGAACCCTCTGACCCCGGAGGTGAGATGGTCTTCATGTTGGGTGCGGACTGGCAAGCTGATATTACTCATTTGGTCTACGACCAGCTAAAGGTAAGGTTTTTCTGTCACAAAAACGTACAAATACCAAATGTTCCTTATAGGAATAGATCAACAATTGTTAAAACAGTACTTAGTTGCTTTCTAGGAGTCAGATGAGAAAATGAATACCACTTCATATCTATGATTGGTATCCATTTTCTCAAAAAAACATATGGGATAGAAGCTATATGTTTCCATACATGTTGGCCTTAACTTGAACTCTTCCTTGATTTGCGTATTGAATAAAAGCAAGCACAAGCAACTTCATGTAAAACAAATCCAAGATGAATGCATTGCAAAGCCTCATGGTTATTAATGAACACATTATATTAATTGTGGTGGCTGTTTCTGTGATCCACAGGTAGAAGATCCTCGCATTGCCAGATTGATAGATGGAAGAATCTTGATCGGACGGGACCTGGGAATTACCACTATACAGGTGATTACCCTCTGTTCCACTCTCATAACTAAACATGTGTCTGTTCCCAGTCACTTGACTTTCTTTAATTATTTGGCATTATCATCCCAGACAACAACCAGTTGTCCTTACTGAAGCTGTGTATATCCACCTTCTAATCTCAAACTAAGAATAAAATATGAAATGAAAGAGCCCAACACTTAATGAAAAATAATCCTCATGTGGTTTCAAAGTTTGATCCATCTTCTAATCAAAAGGAGTAGGTGTAACTAGACACATTATGGTGTATCATTAAAGGTGGGGTAGGTAATTTTGGAGAAACCAGCTCGAGTGCGCTAGAATTTGAAAATACACAACCGGCAAAAATCTGCCACTTCCTTACAGAGCCCCACACGAACGTGCACATGACCAATGAGGGCACGAGATAAGTTTGTGCACAGATGGAAGGCTGACAGGCAGGTAGGACATCCAGTTATTTTAGCCGGGCCGGCTAAAATGATTGGTCGTACTTTTTACAGTATTACGGCTTCCACAGATGAATTTGTTTTATGGATATTTTGTCAAAGCACTTAAGATATTCATTGCTATCGGGATGTGAAGAGCATTCCATGGAATATAACAAAAAGTGTATCTTGAGCCGGTTTCTCAAACTTACCTACCCCACCTTTAACGTACTTTAAAGCAGTGGTTCTCAACTGGTCAGGCCTCGGGACCCACTTTTTACTTGGTCAATACATCGCGACCCAACATTTTGAAGCACTCAAATCTATTCAACAAAAAATCTTGCTGTAATATATACGCTTTTGAGCATACAATATTAATAAAAGTGAAGTACAGTGCATATATCCCTTATATCCCTTCACAGAACTAAAGTATGCTTTTAAAAAAGGTTTAATGAGATGATGGAATCAAAACTGAACTATATAAAAAGGCACACATGCTGAAACCCAACCCCAGCAGGGGGGTCTGGGGGGATTCTCCCCCAGGAGATTTTTAGAAATACTAACATAAACTACGCATTCTGGTACACTCTGAGAAGAAAATCGGGCCTTCAAAATAAAAGTTTGACTTTTTCCCCAAAAAAAAAAAAAAAAAAAATAATTCCAATTTTTTTTTCTTCACTCACACATCCGCGACCCACTCGAAACGGGTCCGCGACCCACTTTTGGGTCGCGACCCACCAGTTGAGAACCACTGCTTTAAAGCACCCGAGGAGCAGTGCTTGAATGTGTATTGTATGTAATTTATGAAACCCACTTTACATCCAATATGCATGCATCACTTTTCGGAAAAGAGTTCCAGAGAAAGACTGTTGAAAACATGTGAATATATGAAAATAAAGAATAAAATGGCTAGTCACATTGCAGTCATAAGCCCTCCAGAAATGAAAATACTATCCTCTCTCTCTCTTTCTTCCTCTCCTCTTCCTCTCTTGCAGTTATAAGCCTTGCCTGCTAGCTTGTTACACAATTAGCCACAATTAACTGTCCGATTTGGCCTTAACATCTCAGTGTGAGGTTCAGCAATTACACACACACACACGCACACTTGCTGAATTCCAATAAGCCGGCCCATTGTAACTGAGTGTGACAGTGGAGGACAGTCCTGTGGCTTACTGTCTAACATTACTGCTTTACTCTCATATATCTGAGCTGAGGGAAAAACCCAAATATGTCACAGTCTTATTCATATTTTGTTATGCTCTCCTAATTTGTATCATCTCTATCTTTCATGTTACAATATATAAACTCTATTTGTATGATTTAGTATGTCACTCTAAGTGCTTGCATTTGCATGATTGCTCTTAAGAGTGTGTTGTGCATCTATCTAGATATGTCTTGGGATTTTGGGGAACAGCTGAGTGTGTGTTTGCATCCGTCCCATTGGGAACTGCTGCATGCACGCAGACACATGCACACTGATGCACGCATACAGACAGCTGTGCTCTGTTTGGGAGCCAGGAAAGAGAGTTTACCCAGCATTCCCATTAAGATGCCAGAGACGACAGCCGTCATTTGATAGTTTGACATTTCAATTTACCCCCCAGCTTCGTCTCCCAGAGTTTCGCCTCCTCCCCACCTCCCTGTCTCTCCCTTATTTCTCTCCCTCCAGTCTCTCTGTCTCGCCCTCTTATTCTCTGCCTGTCTTGAAGAGCAATCCCACAGCTGTCAATCATTGCATTTTGTTAGCTCGCTGAGGGTGGGATTGAGTTTGACGCCCCGACATGTTCTCTGAGAGATTTTCTTTGTACAACAATCAGATCTGCCTGTCCTCCTGTCGCCGGGCGGAGTAGCACACTACAGCACAGGGCTCCTAATCTCTATCACAGTCTGTCTGCTGCTCCCCCTCTCCATCATCTGTACCCCAATCTCTTCTGCGCTCCTTCTTTCTGCCCTCTTTCACTTTCTGTCCTCCTCTATTTGTCATTGCCTCTCTCTCTCTGACACCTACTCCATTTATTTATCTCCATTTATTTATCTGCTACCAGTGTGTCGCTTACACTTTCTCTCTGTTGTTTGTTCATTCACTCACTTTTTGGTTCTTTAGTTTTGGCCTTGTGTTTTGTTTATGCTAAATTGTCTTAGCTGGATGCTGACATTGAAGCACAGCTGGCAGGCAGACACAAACACTGTGTGTGTCCGTGTGTGTCTGTGTTTCCACTACTTGGCGTGTGTTACATTTAGTCAGAGATGTGATATCATAGAAGCAGTTTTTCTGAAATATATATTTTTTCATTAAACAAAGTAATGACAGCTTTCTCAGGACTGTGTGTTTTATGAGTCTGTTAGTTTCCTAGCTTATACATATACTGCCAGTCTATGTGACCACAAGCCACACTTCACTTTGACCTTAAAGGTCACCTATTATGCAAAATCCACTTTTTCATGTCTTTTATACATGAACATGTGTCCCCTCTGCGTAAAGAGATTCTGAAAGTTTCAGGAAAAAAGATTCGCTCTCTTTTTGTCCTGATCCATTTATATAAAAACCTGTCTGAAAATGAGCTGATCAGATTTTGGCCACTTTATGATGTCATAACGATTTTTTGGTTTGTGTAACCATTAGCCAATCACCAACCAAGGTAACACCGCCCCCCTTATCACCTGAATCTCCTCCTAGAGCACCATTGTGTTCTTTTTAACCAAATATCTCTCAGAGGGGCGTGGGGAGTGGCTCCTTATTTTCATCTAAAGTAACAGACAGAGAATCAGCGCTTTTGAAACAGGGCTGAAATAGAGGGGATTATGGGATGCTACAATGCACAATCTGTTTGGTATTTCAGCCAAACACTTCAGAGACATGTTTTGTATATATCTGAGACCGATAATATATTGATGAAAAACAGTATAATAGGGGACCTTTAAGATAATATTCACTGAAACAACAACACATCTCTTCAAATGTACCTTGCTCCTGTACTGTCGTTCAGAGTTTTCCTTATTTTTACTTCTTAATTTCCTATTCTTCATTTACCATGACCAACTGGAGCTGGTTGTTAACATTGTTATAATTTTGCAACCTTTTCAAACACAAGCTTACATTCCATCACTTGTCAATCAACCCACTTCACCGTAATGTAAATTATACTTGGATTTTGAAGCTGGTGAACTTGTGTATTGTTTAGGAATTTTCCTTGAGCAGACACTTGATGTTAGAGCAAAACATTTGAAATTGCCAATGAATGACATTTTTGTTAAAAGCTTTTTACAAATTCAAATGTTGACACAATTGCTTTTGTGCGTCTATAAAGGCAAAATAACATAAATTAATGTCATTTTACAACCAATCACCGTTTTGTGATCTTTTGTTGCAGGTTCTTTCCCCACTGTCGGATTCTATCTTGGCAGAGAAGACTGTGACTGTGTTGGATGACAAGGTAACACAATTGGTTTTATGTGTTTAAGATGTTGGTCTCTTTTATCGGTATGTTTTAAGATATTCTCTTTTTTTTTCTAGGTGACCATCACTGACCTTGGAGTTCAGCTGGTTGCATCTCTGTCCATCAGTATGACAGCAAGTCCTGGAAATTACCAGGCTATACAGCTTACAACTACAGCAACAGACCTGTTACACACACCTAAACAGGTAGGAGATGTGCACTAACCAACACATACAGACAGACACACACACAAATCACAGTAGCCCCATCCATACTATATATCATATATACACACACACACACACACACACACACACACACACACGCACACACGCAAACACGCACACACACACACACACACACACACACACACACACACACACACAGACACACACACACACACACACACACACACACACACACCTACACACACACACACACACACACACACACACACACACACACACACACACACACACACACACACACACACACACAGACACACACACACACACACACACACACACCTACACACACACACACACACACACCACACTGATGGACTACATCTTAAGCTGTTTCCATCTACAGTAATTCCCCTGAGGTTGTAATCATGGAAGTTAAACAGTAATTCTGTGCTGCGAACATCACATAGTTGCTATCTCTCCCGTGATCAGTTTCTAATTAGGAGTGTGTTAACTTCCAGGCTATAGCACTACTTAGCTACAGTTACAACCACCTTAAGGTATACAGTACAATAAATACTCTTTATTCTTAGCTAGAACCACATGAAGGCATTTCCTTCTTTTTTTTGACAATGCACAATTGAATTCACAAATGACAAAGATATGTTATATTTGTCAACAAAATGAAAATTATAAATTAACATTATGATACCATTTTTATCTGCTCAGACTGTCTCAAGCTATTATCCCTCACATCCTCTTTCCCCTCCCTTCTCCATTCTCCCTTCTTTCCTTTTTTTGTATTTTATCAAACAAATCCCCACATTACAATTTCTATCCATGGGCTAATTGGATAAGAAGCAGCAAATTACGATGGAAATTCAGATCTGATATTGCCTTTTATTCAAACATTAATTTGTTTTTTTCTTTTCCAATCCGTCGGTTTTTATCTTCATCATTCACCATTACCTGTGGAAAAGATGACGCAACTAGAGGGAAAGTGAGGAGAAGGGGAGAATAGGGTGAAAATAAATAAAAAACAGGAGACTGGGGGGAACAAAAATTACAATTTAATGTGAAAATAGAGGGAGAGAAAGAGTGTTGTTCCTAACATTGGAGCTTAATTACTTTTGTAGGGAGGTTCGGTTATTTTATACCTACACATTATTTTCTGTGTTCTGATTAAAGGAAGCAACAGGTTTTATCTAGGGAAATTAGTGAGACACGATCAGACAAGAAGAGAAAAATACATTCTCTGCTTTACTACTATGTATGGGTTAGCTACTGCTAGAAGAAAGCTGTTGACAGAAAAAAGAAATGCCATCTTACAAATATTTGTTCACTTTGTGATAAAAGAGATAGGGAGTGGAGAAAGGCACCATAACAATGTCAGACCTTTTACTGTGCACAAATGGAAATGGTTGAGTTAAAATTCTCAGTATGTACATATTCTTGTTTGTGTGTGCTGGGTGAATGGATGGGAGTGTAGGTGTCTCTCTTTCTGGCTATCACCAAGAGTAACAACATGCTTGCATTGCAATAGAAACATAAACAGCTGAAATATTTAAAAAAAAAAGAAAAATATCACACTCTCAAGCTACCAAGGACAACTCCAATGCATGTCTTTTGTGATTGATTGTTACGTGAGAACGGTTTATAGCTCATTGGAAAATCAAGTTGGTAATGGACCAGGCCAGATGTAAATATTGTTAGAATCACCTGCCTCCAAACATTTTTTTTACTAAGACACATACAGTATATGGCTCTTTAACTGCTAAATGCTTTACAAGCTAGTTGTATACTTTGTCTGTTTGTCATTTGTAGGTACCACTCATAGACCCATTAGAAAAAATGTCCATCCCTTAAAAATACTACATTTATTGGCTTTCGAAGATTTGAATATTACCTTTTTCATAGCAGTTGTTGCCAAGTCAAGGCCATTAAAGATTCCATGTTAATACACTTTTACAAGATGTATGTGATGTATATTTCAGGAAGCAGCAATCAGTTCCTGGATCCAGTACAGTGATGGTTCAGTGACTCCTCTTGACGTCTATGATCCAAAAGACTTTCTTCTCTCGGCTGTGTCATTGGATGAGAGTGTCATCTCCATAACCAATCAGGTACGAGCCATTAGACACTTTCTTTGTCTGACTAATAGTTCAAAGCTGTGTAAAATGTGCCAGAAACAAGCATTGCAAGTCTGACTATTTTCAGGAAACACTTTGCCATTATGTGACAAAAGTGACATGATGTTGTCCAAAGAAATGTGTCTGTGTACCTTAACATCGACTCATTACTCTGTTAGGAACAACACTGGCCTATTGTAGTGGCAGAGGGCGAGGGACAGGGAGCCCTGGTTCGAGTGGAGATGGTCATCTCTGAGACCTGTCAGAAGTCCAAAAGGAAGAGTGTGCTGGCATCTGGAGTTGGCAATGTGGTAGTGAAGTTTGGAGCAAAAAGTGAAGAGAGGGGTGTGATGGGTAGAGGTGGACAGGACGACGGAGCAGGGACCGACAACAGCACCAGCGAGCACCAAGCAAAGGATGGAGGAGAGTGGAAATCCAACAGTGCAGCTGTGGATCGAGAGGAAGGAGCAATGAGGAAGGTGGGGGTTAAAAAAAGATTTAAAGAAAAATCAAATGTAATGATAGTGCACTATGTCAAGTATGTAATTGTCTGCACCATTACTAAATGGTAGACTGCATTCTTATGTATCTTAATAGGAAGTGAATGACATGTACGCTGACAGGCATAATTATCAGTAAAATGTCAATCTGAAATCTCACTGGTAGACGGAAATATTCTGCTTTTTACTCTTTTATATTTAATTCCAAAGTATTCTAAATGTGTTCAATGCACACTATCAATACCTACTTCAAGTAAAAACTTATAAAATATTGCTTTTAAAATATGTATCTGCATAAATATTGTAACAAATCAAAAACGATATACCAAACTACCAATAGAGAATCTAACAAATATAACCTAAACCAGTGATGGACAGTATAATGAACAAACAAACTGTTATATTTTTAACCATTGGGGTTAACTGTTTATGTTAATCTCTGTTAATCAGGTTAGCACAACCACCAAGAGCACAGTAACCCACCGTACTTCAGGTGGTAAAGCTGCCAGTGGAGGCAGCAGCAGCAGCCGGGGTGGGGGTCCCAGCCAGGCCGGGGACCACAGTAGCTACCCAGCACAGGTGGAGGTACCAGGCACTGGAGATAGTGAGCTGACTCAGACCACGAGAGGACTGTCGGACCTGGAGATTGGAATGTATGCCCTTCTGGGTGTATTCTGTCTGGCAATACTGGTCTTCCTCATCAACTGCGTCAGTTTTGCATTCAGGTAAAACATTGTTATAATTGAGGACTCAATTGTTTTATAATCTAAAGGAAAATTAGCAGTAAAAGTAGGTGGATTAAGACATAAGGCATTACATTTTCTATTTTTTCAATTCTAAATGTTACATTTTCAACGGTTTATTGTCATATCATATATGTATATATACCACATATATATTTCATGCTCAAATTTAAGAAATGTCAGTGGGTTGGTTCAACTTCAGCTTCAGTTTGATTCATTTCTATCATTCATCTGCAGGTACCGTCACAAGCAGGTCCCTGTGCTGGAGGCGGGAGACAACATGAACCACGCCCATGACTGGGTGTGGCTTGGCAATGAGGCTGACCTTTTAGCTGACCACTCTGACCAATGCCAGGGCGGGCTGCATGACGAGTGCACCACTATCATTGACAGGAATGAGGGAGGATACGAGGAGAACAAATACCTCCTGAACGGGGCTGGCAACACCTTGATGATGGGCGTGGGCTCAGGCATGGGAACCATTAGTGGGAGCGGTGGTCCAGGGGGACATCGTGGCATCGCCCATGGACAAACCCTGCCCAGATCTGTTGCAGCACCACATCAGTGCCTTTCTGCAATGCCTACAAGTGGAAAAAAATCCACTTGCCAAGGGGAGCATCTGAATAATTCCCCCCGGGCCACGGCTGCAGCTGCGGTTGCAGCTGCCAAACGCAAACGCGTCCAGTTCACGTCTTTTGCCACCGTTCTGCCAAATGATAATTCCGGTGGGGGTGGCCCATACACCAACTCTTCAGTCATGTTGACCAATGGCAGTGAGGATGACATAAAGTGGGTGTGCCAGGATATGGACCTGGGTCAGTCTGAAATCAGAACCTACATGGAGAGGCTACAAGACAATCTGTGACTGATGGGAAAGGGACTGAGAAATGGAGGGGCACAGGATGAGTGCAGGAGAGGGAGTATGGACAATGAGTACAATTCACCTGTAATGCCTTTGCAATGGATGAAGGGAGGGAGACAGGGAGGAATATGAGATCAGTAAATGAAACTCGAAGTGTTGCCAAGAGTTTAGAAGATTATTGAATGGACAGTGAAGGGGAAGCATACCTTTAGCTCCCCTTTGGCTGTGGAAAGCATACTGTCATTACTTGCTTAAACTGACATCAATGGTAGCAAACAATAATAAACCTTATGAGTTAATTTATAATCTATTATTTATTTGTGAAAATATTAGTGTAATAAAGTTACCATTGGTTATAAGTGTTTATTTTCAGAAAACCAGTAAACCATTGCGCTATACAGTAAAGTCAGGGTATGTTATTAGACAAACATTATCATGCCACTATACATTTAGACCAAGGCCATTTCTGAAGTATTTTTAATCATATGTATTGCCAGCATTGACTGTGGCTTTTGATTTATCATTTATAAATCTAGTATTAATAATGAATTACCAAGTTTGCTGATGATTATGATTACTGAAGAAAAAGTGCACATTACATATATTACCTGTTTGTTTTTGTTCTATCATGTGACCCATTTACTTTTGGCATTGCTCATAAATGAAATGTATCATGTAAAAATATATATATTCCAAGTACTCAAACATAACTTCGGACACCTGTGGGGGCTGCCATTCAGCATTAAATACCATCATGCTATTTCCTCAAACAACAGAATGTTTCAAGAGTTGGATGATGATGTGAAATACAAAAGACTGTTTCTCCCTTGGATCCAAGACAGAGGCATTTAAACCTGCACAATAACAAACAGGAAATGACATTAGCCATATTTCAGGCTGACTTCCTGTTTTGTGAAACCTTCCAGCCAATGACGGTTTTCTCCCTGTGTTCACAACCAATCGCATCATCCCCAGGCCCCTCCCCTTGTCTGTGACTGGACAGCATTAGACACTTTTGGAACTGCAGTATACAGTGAAATACTCTCTGTGAACTAAAGGGGGACTGACTGAGGTGTCTCATACAAAACAGAGGCTGCTTGGGCTTTGCAAAGCCCGAGCGAACTCTTAATAATGAGGATTATTTAAAACAGAAACCAGGATGGCTACAAGATAGACCCTGACCCGACATGGAGCTAACAGGATATAATGAATGACATTACAATACCAAGTGGAGTGACACAAACAGTCGCATAGATATTGGTTCATAAAACATGTGTGTTTTGTTGAAAATAATTATGTATTTTTTTTTCCTATTTTTGCTTTTTTTATAAATAGTTTTTATTATGTTTTTCCATCAATTTGGAAGATATTAATTGTAGCTTTTTATTTCCAAAATGTATTAAGATTTTAAGGATATATGATTATTTTTTTCTCCTAAATATCTATTTATTTAAATTAACATTTGAGGGGGTGAGGAGGGCAAAAAAAGCCCAAGGGCAAATATTAAACAGATCTGCTGGTGAATGATAGCACATTAAAAGAACAAGTGAAAGGAAGGAGACAGAACAGGCAGAGGTTGCCTCACCTTCTTTAAGCTCAGGTGACGAGTCATAAAGAACTGACCATAAAAAAGGAGAATTGTAAGATTATTAAGATTGCAATATTTATTTATAAATGTGTTACTGTTTCAAAGTACACTGTATGTTGTAGATAAATAAACATGCTTCAAAGTGCTTGTGAATAAGATTGCAGATCACTAGCCAACAACATAGTGATATTTTGTACATTTTACAGTGCAATATGGTACACAAAACTATCGGTACCACTTTACAATAAGACTACCCTTATAAAGGATTCATAAAGGGTTTATAATTAGGTTATGAATTAGGTTGTAAACACTTTATTAATCATTAAGAACCATTTATAAACCAGTTCTAACGTAGTTTTCAACACAGGCTCACTATTTGGCAAGATGACTAAGCCTTATATTGGCTACCTAGCGAGAATCAACTCAGTGAACAACAGATACCAAGGATGCTGGCTGATGAAGAAGACAAAGTAAGCTAAGTAGCCAATATAAGGCTTAGCAGTACAGATAAATGTGGGCTCACTATTTGGCAAGCAGCCGGTCACAGTTGCCCTGTTTATCTCATGTCTTATAAAAGCTTAATCATTATTTAAGCTTGTTCACAACTTAATTAATAAATGAATTACAAACTATTCGTAAACCCTTTATAAAGGTAGTCTTATTGTAAAGTGGTACCAAACTATCTACCACCACAATGTGAAAGTGATCTTATTGGTTCTTTTTCTAATAATGTTCCTGTCTTTGTTTAAAATATTGAATGAGGTCTTGTTTTTGTACAGGGTAGGAATCAGTTTACCTCTGTAATGAGATGTAAAAATTGAAGCAGTTCGTTCATCAAGCCTGAAATAGCTTGAGGCTATTGTGTCCAAGAGATCCATTTTAGAAAGAAAACCAAACCAAATGTGAAGATATTTCAATCCAAAACAGAGGCTGAATATGGACTACCACAGATATGAATATCTCTTGTTTCAATCATTTGTCTAACAAGGTGCATAATAGCAATGCACATAAAGTCACAATGGCAACATCGTAAGGTAAAACATTAAGGACACAGGAATCAAAGGATGGAGATCTTGAATAGAAGAAGAAGAAAAAGAAATACATTGGCTGCACAGCCTTCACCAAAGCAATAGATATTTTGACTAATGATGGCAACTATACTGTATGTACTAGACATTATTGTATTTTGCCTCCTAATGTAGCCACAAAACTGCTGTGATTGAAAGGTTAAGTCAAACGGGAACAACTTTGATAGTCGTTGACGGTAGATGTGTAGCAATGTTTTCAATAAAAAAAAACGTTTGACTCTTTACTAGACCTGTGAGTTTAATCATAATTCACAATGTGGGACACTCATTCTACCTGTTGTATAATTTTAAAAAACGGTATGGATTTAGACTAGAAAATGGCTGTTTTTATCATTTTTGGTGTATACTGTATGCTGTTTTGTTTCATAGCAAAGAAAGACAAAAGTTCCATATGCAGCCATTGCTAAAAGGTTTGCACTTTACTGCATGCTTACTAAACTACTGCTGAACACTTTCCAGAAGAAAAACTTTAGCAGCACAAACATTTGGCTTCTTTGTCATCTTTGGTGGTTGACAATGCAGATTAAAGTAATGTAGTAACCCATGCCATTTGGTTTAAAAAAAAAAAAACATTCAAAAGCGAGCTTTGGACAAGATGGACAAGATGATTTTTATTATATTTTTTATTTTCCACTTTTTTCTTGTCCTACTTAATTATGTTCATATTTTATCAATTTTCTATATCATTTTTTGCTTAGGCAGGTCGTAATGGGTTGTTCATTCAACGGAAGTAAAAGTAAGTAAGGGTGTATCAGTAAGGGAAAGGATTGGGCCTAATGTATTCAGTTCACTCAAACAACATTTACTATTCAAATATTTAACACAATGCTACAAAGGAACTTTTCATTTCATCCAAAATCTGATCAGGATACATTTCGATGTGCGGATTCGGTTTTCTTTGTGTTCACAGCCTGGCCATACACACTTATTACGCTTTGTGTGAACAGATGATTTCCATATATGGTACTGTCTTTTTTTGGTGAGAGAAAACCATAAGACCATGTTTTCAGAGGATCATTTTACATTTTTAGCCATTGCAGACTTCCCCCCCTCAAATTGAATCTTACTCTCCAGTAAAGTTAATGAATTACCTTAGAACCAAATGCATATTGGACATTTCCTTTCGGGTGAAGCCAATTGACAGCAGTAGTTCAGCCTGCAAGCAGTAAATAAAAGGACCTCTACAATGGGGCTCTGTGCTGAAAACAATCAAACCACTGAAAAACAAATACATATTCTCAAAAGAACTGAGTTTAGTTGTTGTATAGTTACAGTTGGAGGTACACGTGGGCAGCAGTTGAATGTGCTACAGGTAGAAAATACGCCAATGGACATGAACCCTAAAGGTTTTTTGTTTGATTTGTTTTGCTTTTGCTTTTCTGATTGTTTAAACATGTTTCATGGAGGCCAATTAAAACCCATAACCTAAAACAGCCTGCTCTTTTGTCTTGTTTAACCCTTTTGATGTGTAATCTGTTAGAGTCAAAATTACAATTATCTTCAGCCTCCTGTCATGATAATATTGTATTTCCATTATGGTGATGACAGAACAGGACACAATCAATGGGTAGGTACAGAAGCTGGAACTTTAGAATGTTCCTAACAAGGACATTTGTTTCGAAATGTCATTGTAAAACAAATAGGCTGAATTGAGATAATTTGTCTCTGTAAGTATATATGAAACCTTACAAGAGAAAAATATAACATTATTACTTGGAACCTTTTCCAAACATGCATACTTGCAATCTCAATGTCGGCTAATTTAGTAATGCATGTACGTCTGCCTTTAAGAAAACACTGGACAAAGTTGGTAGCTTTTGCTTTTTTATTCACACTTAATACAAAATAAGTCAAAGATTTCCTTTTCCTTTGTAAAAACATTTAGTATCAACAGCGACGGTAAATTAGAAATGGGCAATAGGAATAACCAACCCCCAGTGTCTGGCTTAAAACAATGCGTGCCGGTTATGAATAGTGTCAAACAAAAATGGAAGACATAATGGCAACCATGTAATGCCGTTACTTTTCACCTGCCTCAGAAACATGCATGGTGGGAGATGATTTGCTCATGATTGAGTTTAGAGCTTTTTTCATCTTAAAAAACACCTCTCTTGAAAGAAAAACTCTCTCAGTTTTATTTGTATTTGGCTCACATAGCAGACATGGCATGGATGGTCAAATATAACTAATGAAGTGATTTCCTCTGAGGAGCATGGATCTTTTTAGATCCCTTGCTAATTTTGTCTGCGCTCTAATTGCCAGGTTTCTGTAGGCTTCGCTTGAAGGCCCAGTGGGAGTCTTGGTGATGGAGAGGCATTTACACTGAAAGTTAATTAAGATAATGTTTTGGAGCCCACCGGATCACCACGATTAAGTATGATATAAGATATCCACGATAAAGTTGACATTTGATCTAAAGTGCCTCAATTGTCCTGTGGCATACTGCCCACCTTCTCACAAAATGTATTATGTACAAACTGTAATGAAAAATACTTTTTGGAAGATATGTTTTTCTTAAATATGGACACAAGTCTTTACAGTTGTTGGGTTGTGGTCGGTCAATGTCCTCTTAAAACATTTATTAATAGAACCGCTATCTACAAAGATATGATACACTCATGACATGTCTTTTAAATGTTTGGACTTGATATGCTGAATGTAGCTTGACTTAAAAGAGATGACTTTCATCCACAGCAGAGCCAATTGTTTTAAACCCAGGGGCATATGAACGACTTGGCTTGTTGGTTAGGAAATATGAAGTGAGTTTTGACACGGAAACACACTCTCTGCTGATGTGTAAAAACTGTATTTGGTGATGTTGAATCTCTCAGTCACAAATGACTCTTTTGATTTGACTTACTACAAAGACAGGCCTGGGGACCACAGTATGTAGCATCAAATACAATTATCTCAATTGCATGGGAGGGATTTTTACAATACAGCCAAATGCCATTTAAATGTTTGAATCTGTCCTTTATTTAGAAATGTGGTCTATTTTGCAAATTTGTCATAAACTTTAGTTCATTGCCAAAGATCAAACAAACTTAACACGTTTAAAACGTATTCTAAAAGAATTTATTTAAAAAAAATATTAGATTTGAGGTTTGTCCTTTATATAGATCGGATATGTATTCTCCACAAAGAAACGGACACTTCTTGGTTTGTTTGGTTGTGTTTACTCAAATGAGTGAAACAGCTCTCCCCTGGGTACGGTTGGTATCCATCACTCATTTGTGTGGTCAAAAAAGGTATAGCATCTTTAACGTGAGGCAAACCAATTCCTTCTCAGGAGGAAAAGAAAACCCAGGTGAAGTTAATTAGCACATTTTGAGTTTCAAACGATGGTCTCCCATTTGCACATTTCTGGAAATAGAAAGGAAAAAAACGACCTGAACTCTCAACAAGTAAAGTTTAGCTTACAGTAAGTTAAAGACTTTTAGCAAACTATCACGTTGCAACAATGAGTGTTAGCTTGTTTTCCATTGCTGCTAATGTCAGCTAACAGTAGCCTACAGTGTTCTAGAAAAGCTAGCTAGCAGTGAGGTATATGTAAAGAGAAGAGGAGTTCTTGGAATAAATTAACCACCTGGCCATCACTACAAGTGCAGTTGGGTAACAAGGAAGTGGACTTCTTCATTTGACAGAGAGGAGAATTAACCTTTACGTCTAAACGTGAGTAAGAGAACATTTTTTTGTGCTATCTTTTTTCCCCTGGCGGTGAATGCGTATTTAAGCACCTGCTGTGTGGGAGACTAATTGGGGCCATATGTTTTCTTGCCCTTTTTTTCACTGATACTGTTTTCGCTACATGTACAAGCATGCTGAGGCTTTGAAAATTGTGAAATTTCTCCCATTTTGCATTTATTGGTTGCGCAGTTATTGGGGGTGTGTGATTTGGGAATGATGTACAGTAGGTCTTGTTTGTGTATGCTTTACTGATCAGTAGCATTAGCCTTTTAAAACTATAGGTGCATTGGGAAGTTTTGAAAGTCATGTATGATATGTTCAGTGTTTCTTTCTATGATATTAACTTACATTTGTTGACTGAATTTCATCCCAGAGTTTACTTTTTGCATCTAATATGGTCTGTTGCATTTATCCACACCACACCACAGCACTACACATCTGAATATGTTAAATGTTGGTAAAATTGCTCATTATCCTCATTCATTTATAGGCTACTGTGGATTTTTAGTTGACCTGTCTGTGTGTGTGTGTGCTTTTGAACCAGATCACTGCTGAAATGGCAACTTGCATCCAAGTTAATTCAAATCACCCTTGGGTCAGAGGGTCTGACATTTATTTTGTGTAATGCTGGATGTTTGTAATGCTGCATTTTCAAGCCACTGGAAAATCTCTCAAATGAAACAATCCGAAAAAGAGAAATGGCACACACTGTTAACACTCGGGCCATAATAAAAAGCCAAAAATGTTGGGTGACTGATTAAACTGGCAAACTGGAACTGACAGCTCGGACCAGTCAGAACCACTACTGGGAAATTGTTATTTGCAAGCATCCAATCTGTTTTTAGAAACAACAAACATATGAAAAAGTAGCTAAATGTGTGATTGAACTGTGAATTTATGTCTTGATATCTGAAGAAAATCAACAACCTTACCTTTTTTCTCAAATGCTCTGGGGACAGACAATAAAAAATAAAATTCCGAAAATGTCTTCAAATAGGACTCAGACAGGACAGATTAAGTGACTCCCACATAGGATTAAAGCAGTAGTACTGTTTCTTGATTTATCTTGAGAAATACACTCTATCCTTTTGTACACAGTACACACACATATTTTCTCAGGCTATATATAAGTTTAGGTTTTTACAAACAAAGCCCCTCTGTTATCATATTTATTATATGTAAATACATAGTGTCTACCCACAAAAAATACATATGTGTCATTGTTTGGAAGATGACAAATGCAGTTTGGTCTTTGTACATTAAGAGCATTAAGCTTAACAGAGTGGACAGTCAAATACCTCCTGAGAAAGCATCACTGTACTGGCTAAACACTAAATTATATTAAAGAGCATTATTCAAAGGTGACATTTTACTCATACTGTAGGCACGTTCAGTGTAGACGTGTTGATGTTTGTGTGTTTACCGTACTGTCAGCAATGAACTTATTTGATCACTGAAATCAGCCCAGTTGTTTTTGATGTGTTTATCCAGCATTTTTGGCCATGTATCAAACTATTTAAAACATAATAATGTGAATTTCAAAAGGATTCCTTAACTCCAATATTCTCCCGCTCTTCTGACACTGTGTCTATTTGAAACAAAAACTATTCGGGTACTTGATCGAAATTTTACACCTGTTCATCAAAGAACAGTTTTTCTTTCAAGTGTGTTTTTTCTATTGTCTCTAATACAGTACATGATAGAACTAGGGCTGCACCGATTTTTCAGTATCAGAATGGGCTATTATCGGTATTGCTAACAGACAATAATGTATTGGTGCATCCCCATTCAAAATATCTTCTTAGTAGTCACAGTGTCTGTTCTGTTGAAAAAGTGCAGCAAGTAATGTATTCATAGTAAATTAATTACTGGATTAATTATTTATTAATATACCAACATTTTGCTAGTGGCCAGGTCTATTTCATACCACTGTTATTTAGGTCCTTTTCCGTTTTTTAAACAATCCATGGGGCTTCTGGTCACTTTTGAAAGGAATTACATTTTTCAAAGCCTGCTTTTTCCCATTTTTTCCCCCTAAACCTGAGTTTTTGGAACAGGAGGCAGCTTGTGTGACCCTTAAACACACAGAGCCATGTGGAAGCGTCACCGAAATGTATTTTACGCCCCAGTGAGAATGCAACTATAGAGAGAAATCAGACGTGAGGGAAAACAAGAGCAGTCCAAATCTAGAGCCTTATTACTCTTTACGAGTAATAAGGGTCACATTAAACCTCTTTAATGCCATTTTGCCAAATATCGCCTCATTTTCCTTACACATCACACACCACTCCGATAATGACAAAATGCATCTGAGTGCATGTGTAGGGTTCGAGTACATTTGTATCCTTATGTGGAATAAATTGTTGTTCTAAGAGAAAATAAAATCTCCACAGGGAGGATATTTTGTTGTGCAACCAGTTCAGGGTTGCATATTAGGTTAAAATGAAGATTCATGAAGAATTATAAGGGTTGTAGTTACAGAATAGTTTTATTTAAAGAAAGCAGTGATGGACCATATCTTATTATTCACAATAAAACCATCATCATTTTTATATAAGCGCAAACTTATGTCCCACATCGATACAGCTCATGAATACAGCTTTTAATAACACTGTCATTCTTTAAGTGCTATTATAAATAAATTAGGCTGTGTATCACAATGTTTTTCCTGTTTCTGTACACCTTGCAACAATTCATACAGTTATAGCATGCACAGCTGAAATAATAGTAAGATAGCCACAAGCTACATGGTTGAGAAGTTGGTCTCAAAAATAGGAGCGACAGACTGGCTTTCAACACTAACGGCGCCTACACACGGCGGCGTGCGTTGCCGCTTCAAAGCTTCTGCCCATTCACTTTGAATGGGGTGACGTCACACTTCGCCGAACTGCATTGTGGGAGCAAAGCGTAGCTTCCCTTACTCTTTAGTTTACAAACTGAAGAACTGAGAATTACATTTTGTTTAGGTTTTACTGAATATTTGACACAGAATGAGACTATAACAAAATCTGCAATTATATGTTCTTGAAATAATAATTAAATATTTGCGTGGCCCTATTTTGTCATAGCATCCAGAATACTAATACAAAATACCAAATATACCATTATATTACTCTAGGGCCCAGCCTGTCCTCCTCCAAAAAACGACCAAGTAGGTTGATTGTTCAAGCAGCTTATTACGACCTATAATTAGTTTTCCACCTCTAGTGGTCGTGTAAGAAACAACAATTTGCGGCATATGGGCTGATGCTCCCATTGATTGCAAATGCTCTGGTGGGTCGTAACAACCCGTGTATATATAATTCCCCTGACTTTCAAATGATTTTACAGTGATATCTGCCGTACTCATCAACTAAAAAACATCAGTTTATCCTTGTTAATTACACAACATCAATTGTTTTAAATTGTGTACAATGCTTTTGTGTTTTTCCGTTTCGATTCTGAGAGACACATTTCTTTTTCCAGAGTTTTGGAAGGCCGGAAATATTACGCTACCCATAATCCTCAGCTATCGTTGAAGGTCGGTGATTGGATGTCTTAGTCTCAATGCACGTTGGGATATGGTGTTTATGCGATAGAAAATACAAAAACATTTAAAAAAAGAAAATAATACTTTAATCCGAGTGTGCTTGCTTTTCTCTTTGGAAGTCATCACATAAATGCATTGTAATAAACGGTTTGGCTGCATTAAATATTACACATCTGCCGTAGTTCTCTATTTATAGATCCCTGATTTGAAGACCTTTGGACAAACTGGAAGAGCTACGTAACAAAACAACGAAACTGAATACGTGACGTGGATCATAAATATATCAGCAATTAAACAACATCTTCAATTTCTCTTCACACAATCGTCTCCTTGCAGTATCAATACTAATTCGGCTGACTTTTATATTTGATCCAATTGGTAGATAGGCTATATTTACCCCATAACGGTGCACAGCTGATAGAATGGGACTTGTAGTTTTTTAAGATATTATTGATTTTCTTTGAATTAAAGAATGTAACTACTGAATAGTCAGGGGTTTTAGGGGATGGGAGACACATCTATGGAATCAGAATTGCAATAGCTTACCATTAAATGACGGATATACCTTTCTGTCTGTGATGTTTTACAAATCAGATATTAACGTGTAGAACTAAAATATGTGAAATAATATAGCAATATCCTGTAAAATGATGTGAAAACATGAATAAAACTACACATCTTCAGATGTTATACATACATAAGTGTCCTATACTAATAATACAAAGTTAGTATGGAATTGTATGCTGTGTGTACCTTATTTGTAACATCTTCAGAAACCCTCCTGAACTCATCAGGTTCAACACAATGCCTCTCATCTTATTTATCAGAGAAAGAAACCGAGACCAGCTCTGTCGCTCCCAACCCAGTTTCACAAAAAATGTGTAATAGCTACAGTACGTTGGTCCACAGGGCCTAACCGTTAAATGACTGAACGTCATTTTTCTCCCTATTTTACAGCACCCCAATTTGGTGATTCTACCCAGTTAGGCATATTCACATAGCTTAGGCCAAGTGGTCTTTATAACAATTGGTCCCATGTATGTAGTCCCTTCTGTAACAGAATGACACGCACATAAAAATTCACTGAAGCCAATGTTTAAAGGTTAACAGTTGAGACCACAACCTGCTTATAATATTCAAACTGACATGATGTTACTCTCCAGATTGAGACCTCTCCAACAATGTTTTGTGTTTACTCCTACGACCAAGTTTACATTTTGCCATTTCCTCCACACAGCCAGGGTTACTTTCCACTGAACCCTTTGGAGGATCAACCTCAACAATACAACTATTACATGTACTTTTACCATTACTTATCAAGTTCTAGACTTATGAATATTTCATAACCAAACAAAATATGGACTATTTGAGGCTTATGCATTGTACCATTAACCTGTACACCTGTAACAGTCAAAGACAGGCAACTGAGGAGTTGGAAAGGTAGTTTCTGAAGATGTTACAAATAAGGTACACACAGCATACAATGCCATAATAACTTTGTATTATTAGTGTAGGGCACTTATGTATGTATAACATCTGAAGATGTGTTTTATTCATGTTATCACATCATTGTACTGGACATAATCTACTTCCTAGGAAATTAAAAACACTGTTCATAGACAGAGAGGGTGGGTATAATTTGAGAGGAAATCTACATTTTAAAGCTCCCATGTCATGCTTTTCCGGTTATTACCCGTCCCCTTGTGTGTTATGAAGGTTTTTATGCATGTAAACGGTGTGCAGAGTCAAAACCCTCAAAGTACACCCTGTAGCGAGTAAAACTCTAATACAGAAAATACCTCCCCAAAACGCCTCGTTGGAGATACGTCACTGCCCATTTGATTCTTCCGGGTACCGCCTGATGTCATGCGGTACCCGGAACGAAATGGACCAATCCCGAAGAGCTATGGCCACACCAGCAGCGGCGTGTTCCTCCTCCAGAGGTTCGAAGAACCGGCATTTCACAGACGAAAGCTTCCAAAACATTGCCCAGTTTGAGGCCGGATATGCACAGCTTGTTTGGACCGTTTGGAGCAGGGGAAGATCTGGGTATACAACCTGTAAGTTTGCATTGTTATTTGTGTATTTATCAAACAAGACTGTTTAAATGTGTAAACTGTGTTGGACTGCTAAGCCATTGACACAGTGCTAACTGTGCTAACTAAGTTGCTAGAGTTTCCATATATCAACTCTAATATCAGCAGATGGCCTTGCATACATGTATCTCATAGCAGGAGAATGTCTGCATTCACACACAAAATACCTATTGACAGTATACTCCGGGTGATTTGCCGTGCGGTCAGTCGCGAAACGTAATTACATTATAGCTGGCGTAGCGTGTATGCAACCGATCTAACACACGGAGCTAGAGCTAGTTTTGGTCGGAAAAAACATTTTTGTGATGCTACGTTGCTAGCGTTTAAATATATTAACTACAATGTCAGCAGATGGCCTTACATGTTTGTCATGGCAGGAGAATGTCTGCAGTCACACACACGGAATACTCATACAGTATACTCCGGGTGATTTACCGTACATTGTGACAGTACATATATTGCATGTAGCTAACGAGGCTAGCTGTATGCTAGCGCAAAACAATGTATTCATGCAAGTTACATTGTATGGTAGCAGAATACCCGTATACGATTGCAATTATAAACACGTTATTGCTAGCCTAATATGAACCACTAGCTTTTGTTCATAGTAGTTTTATTACACTGCATTATAGTTGCCTTTCCTCCAAGCTAACGTTCATATCGTGTTAGCTACCAAGGTAAACAAAGCTAGGTTAGCATATTAGCAGGCAAGCTGTTCATTACACAACTACTACTAACGAATCTAAAACAACTAAGTTTCTCTAATATTTTGTGATTTGCATTTGATTTCGTCCAGCCAGATCCTGGCAGACAATCCATGATGGGGACGGGACTTCTACTACTACTGAGGCCTCGTGCTAAAAGGCACCGCACCGGCTGTGCGCAGGCAAGATGCGAGGAGGAATGGATGATATACCGTGTGTATATATGTATATTTATGTTCATTTTGTACATTTCTAAAAATAAAGTTTAATGGAAATACTTAGTAGGCCTATCCTTTCTTCCCTGAATTCATATATAGCAAACCATGATTTGATTTCTCATCAAACAGTAGTAGTTTATAACGGGTAAAAATAACTTACTCTTTGTTATGAGCGGCTCGTAGGCCACAACGGAAAGACAAGGAGACATACACGAGTTTACAAAACCACGGCACATTTATTGTGGTAAATGCAGAGATAGGTGGTTGAGAGGATCGCAGAGTTAGTCTTCCTGCAGCCGCTTTGGAGAGAGACAGGGGCCGTCGTGTGACTCCGGGCAGCTGGGCTTAATAGCACCTCGGCTCCGGAGGTGTCCGTGATCGTGCTGATTAGCCTCTTCAGCTCCACCCCATCGTAAGACAAAGGCCCTGGGGCCGTCACACTCTTCTATAACAACAGTTAAAAATATATATGTATATAAAATATGGTCCTTGGTCTTGGAATGACCTTCAATCACGCCTTAAACTGAGGGCACTTGTCTCTATTTCATGTTTTAAATTGAAGTTGTCTGAAGTCCTCACCACCAGCTGCTCTTGCAGTAACAAGTAGTGTACTTTTTTTATTGTCCTAATGTGCACAATGTAGTGACTGCTTTTTCGTCTTTTGTTTTCTTTATGTTCTCTGTATTTTATATGTTTGTGTTATGTGTTATGTGTAACGTTGCTGCCTTCTTGGCCAGGTCAGCATTGAAAATGAGATTTTATCTCAATGTTTTTTATCTGGTTAAATAAAGGTTAAATAAAAAAAAATATACGGCTGTACCGACGCCATGATAAGACTGATGTTCCGCTGAGAGCAGCCGGGAAAAGCACTGTTAGACATGGGCGCAGCCTCTCTGGTGGTTGACTAATCAGAACAGAGTGGCCGAGCTGACCAATCGGAGCACACTAGGCTCACAGGGAGGGGGGGGCAAGAGCTCCAACGAGTCGTTTAGTGGAGAAAGTGAATACTGCTGAATACACATGCTTGACAGAGATGCTGTATGCGAAACCAATGTGAGTTTGGAAAATTGCACAGTATAAATCTATTTTAGTATACCTCAACAATGTAATTATGATCAGTGGAAATGGCCATGACATGGGCCCTTTAAACAACTCGAGGTCAGAACAACTCTGAGAAGTATGAGTATAACAATCTGTGGGGTAATTTTATGGAATGGTTTGGAGCAGGAGTTAAAACAAAGCACAAGCATAATTCAGTTTAAAAGGATGTACAGAAACACTTTTTGGGAAAACTATGAGAATGAAGAGAGGTGATTGAAGATTAGAAATTATTGTATATGTATGTATAAATGTAAATGTAAGTAGGAATAACTTGCATAATGATTTAAAGGACAATCATTGATCAAGGAAGTGGTGGGAATTAATAAGCATTTGCTTCCTTCTACTCCCTTTCGGACACATATGATTTATTATTATTACTAATATGAAGACTTTTTTTGTTGAATATATACATATTATCATGAATGTGGATAAATACTGTATTTTAACAATATGGTATTCTGTTTTTCACATTTGTTATTTTTTATTTGTTATTTTTTTAATCTGTTCGAAATAAAGATTTAAATGAAATGAATATTGCTATATTATTTCACATGTTTTAGTTCTACACATTAATATTTGATTTGTAAAACTTCACAGACAGAAATGTATATACGCCATTTAACAGTAAGCTATTGAAATTGTGATTCCATAGATGTGTCTCCCATCACCCAAAACCCCTGACTATTCTCTCAACTCAGTATTTACATTTTTTAATTCAAAGAAAATCAGTAATATCTTTAAAAACTACAAGTCCTTTTCTATCAGCTGTGCACCGTTATGGTGTAAATATAACCTATCTACCAATTGGATCAAATATAAAAGTCAGCCGAATTACTTGATACTGCAAGGAGACGTATTGTGTGAAAAGAAATGTAAGATGTTGTTTAATTGCTGATATATTTATGATCCACGTCACGTATTCAGTTTCGGCGGCACTTCTTCCTGTTTGTCCAGAAGTCTTCTAATCAGGGCTCTATAAATAAAGAACTACGGCAGATGTGTAATATTTAATGCAGCCGAACCGTGTATTACAATGCCGTTATGTGATGACTTCCAAAGAGAAAAGCAAGCACACTCGGAATAAAGTATTATTTATTTTTTTGTTTTTATGTTTTCGGATTTCATATCACATAAACACCATATCCCAATGTGCGGCTAAAACATCCAATCACCGAGCTTCAACCGTAGCTGAGGATAATGGGCAATTAGATGTTTTCGCCTATCAAAACCTCTGAAAAAAGAAATGTGTCTCTCAGAATCGAAACGGAAAAACACAAAAGCATTGTACACAATTTAAACCAATTAATGTTGTCTAATTAACAAGGATAAACTGATGTTTTTTAGTTGATGAGTACTGCAGATATCACTGTAAAATAATTTGACAGTGAGGGGAATACTTCTGGTTTTACTATGAAAACTTCGAGACCGGAAATACTGTTTTCACCCCGTGAGGGTTGACGCTACTTCACATGGGCGCTGGTCAATAGAAATGAATAGGGGGAAAGACGTAGTATATACACGTTCTCCTGGCGAGACTTCAAATAATCTTCGTAATATCTATCAAACTATAGATCCTACACATCCACTGGACGTAGATTTTAAAAGTACAATATACACTTCTCGCTAGAAATCTAATCAAAAAACATTTTAATGGCCAAACTATTCTACAATTTAGGATTTTCCACTAAAGATAGGTCATTAGAAATGAATAGGACAAACGACCACTAGAGGTGGAAAACTTTAAAACTTGATTATAGGTCGTAATAAGCTGCTTGAACAATCAACCTATTTGGTCGTATGAGTTGGAGGACTTGTTGCTAGGGCCATATATAGCCACTCCTGAGAGGAAGGTAAAGCATAACCACAGTAATGCTTTTCTAACCATCAACTGCCATGTTACCATTTAACCATTTGTACATTTCTGTTGGAAGGTGCAGGTATATCATTTTTTTCTTTTTGTATTTCTGTGTATCAGTGCGTCTATGTTTTTTGTCTGTAAGTGTGCATTTATGGAATGATGAGGCTATCCTCTGTTGTTATAGTAATATAGAGTTATTTCAGACGGAGCACAGTATTACCCCTGCTTTGTCAAAATAGAACCATTGTGTTTTGGCCATTAAGGTAAATACACCTACTACACTCTCTTTTATGCTAGCAGGACAAACCAGGTATAACATTCACCTTTATTTGCCATGGCAAAACACACATCAGCAGACTTCCGATCCAGCCTCATGTAACCCCATGAAATTACACACTTTTCCTGCAAAATGTATTATTGTCCTCTCACTACAAAATAGAACATAAATATTAATTATTATGTTTACATGCAAGTGTATCTTGGTGTTTGATTTCTCATTACAATGAACTAAAAAGAAGTGTTTTCTCCTTACTAGCACACACAAAAGATATAGGGTAGGCTCATTCACCTCTGACCTTTTACAAGCTCCACCATGTAAACCATTCCAATGATTGACTTCCCACATGCTTTTGATAACTATGGTGGTAATTCTCTCCTGCCACAGATATCTCTATCTAGACCAGGGGTCACCAACCTTTTTCAGGATGAGAGCTACTTTCTAAAAAATAAAACAAGTCGTGAGCTACTTTTATTCCTCTTTTTTTTGTTTTTTGGAGTGTATATATTTAGCACATTTTAACATTATTATTATATGCTGACCTTTAACCTTTGTGTGCTGTTTGGGTCTGTGGGACCCGTTTTCAGTGTTTACTAAAAGAAAATGTATGCAATTTAATTATTTTAACCTGCTTTATTTGGGGGTGGACCTCACATCCTCTAGGGGGGTCCGGGGGCATACAACCCCGGGAAGATTTTTTTTTAAATGTTGAAATGAAATGCATCAATCTGGTGCACTTTGAGCACAAAATGAATTTATGGATACAGCTCTCAACACTCATATGAAAGAGAGCTGTATACTTTTCAATAATCCAAACATCTTTAGAATACGATCTCAACCAATAACAAATCATTTCAACTTGTCTTATGTTGCCTAGTTAGCATTCTTTCTTTCTATTTATGCATATTTTACTAATCACTCCCCTTTTAAACTTTTATTTTTATTTTTTTACTGTCCTATAGTACACATTGGAATGATTTCTTACTTTATCTATATTAAATAGATAAAGGTGTGCTCTCCCTAGCTCTGCGATGACGGCTTGCGTTAAAAAATTATAATAAACGTATTTGTAAAGTGGGGGGACACAAACAGGATTTCGAAAAGTGGGGGGGACATGTCCCCCCTGTCCCCAGTGGAAATTACGCCATGCGTATGTGTGCGTCAAGTGCAATACATATATATGCAAGTTGCAACACACACACAGTAAAACTCTGCCCCTCATGTGTTGTATAGGCTGGCACGACTAGGCTGCGTTCAATGGGGCTGATGTGTTGTGTAGATTCTGCCAGAAGGAAAATCACGGTCACACTCCTTATGAAGCGGTGTGCTGCCGCTCCACATTGCTTTTCTTCCCGACTGCAACGCTGGTCCCGCAAATCAAGCAAGAACGTGATTGGTCGATATTCATTGTGGGGGTGGGGGGAGGAGGGGTGATAGATAGATAGAGTTGTAGTAAGTAGATAGAGTTCACTATGATTGAGGTTTCGTTTATGCATAGGGTAGATTATTTTAATTACATTTCCTTTTTTGTTTTGTGTATTTTTTACATTTTGGATTTGCTTGGCGAGCTATTTTTAGAACCTGCCCTGCGGGCGACTAAGTGCCCGCGGGCACCTTGTTGGCTACCCCTGATCTAGACGTATATGTGTACTTAATATGCCTTGTCTGTAGGTTGTGTAGTTTCCATCTGCAACATTTAAACAGTTAGTGACAAACGGTTTGGTGGTTTAAGGTTCACAGCAACTATTTACCCTGACTTAACCACCTATTTTTCTCTGATTTTATACTTTTAAATACCTATAAAATAACACTGTTTTTTATTTTTATTTTTAAGACAAGTGTAAACAAAGCTGAAGTTTGTAGTTTTCTGTCCTTCAGCCCAGCCACGTCAGCTTAGCTCATATCTTAGCTCCATCTTTCCTACTCTCCCTTACATCTGTTTTACATATTTGCACACACACCTTTAAGCATCTTAAGAGATGGGTCCAAAATCACACGCAACTACTTTGTTTGTCTGTTGTAACACCTAAAAGCTTTCTCATTTCTCTAATTTCTCCTCCTCAACTCCCCTCCTCGACTCCTATTACGGAAATGACGGGCCAAAAGTTTTATTTACAAGTATTAAAAGTAAGCATAGGACACCAAACCAACTGAGACCTGTCTGTCCGCCGCATCTACGCACTGTACAACACGCACCTACACACTATACCACACGCACCTACAGCTCCTAAAGCATATAATATATATCAGGCTACAGCCGTTGTGTATTTTATTATGTGAAGCACAAAATGGTTTTAGACAAATATGGACTCTTTGTTTGTAGATATCTACTAAACTAAAGCATACAAATAAAGAGAGTAATATAGGCCTGTTATACTGAGTGATATATATTATACAGACTGCTCTGCTTTCTGCACGGACCTCACAGCTGTTCTCACTGTCAACATCGCGTCGCGATGAAAGCAGTTAATAAAATAATATCCAGGGGATGCATGCAGAGCTGTCATTGGCTGAGATCAGTCCGGCCGTGCGTCACGACTCTTTGAAACATCACTGTTGCCGGAAATACATCCGCGGAGGAGCCATCAGTGTATCCTCGATTATAGCTCCTCCAGAGAGCCTCCTCGATGCTCGATGCTCGGTGTGCATTTAGAGAAATTAGATGTCCTTCAACATGGCGCGCTGAAATCCATTTCCGGGTCACTACCGGAGGACCGAGGAGTCGAGGAGGGGTAATTAGAGTATTGAGAAACCTTCAGAGTCTTTCTCTTACTGACCCTTTGTGTGTTTGACCCTCGACTTGCTCTCCTAAAAGATGTCTTTCTCTGTCTCACTTGCTCATGCACAGTATAACACTCCAATTTAGAGCTGCTTTCCAATAACATGTGTTTTGTCCATGCCTGCAGGCTCTGCTCTGCTACAACAGTTGATTTACAGCTCTTATCAAATACATATTGCCAAGCGAGTGAGACGTGCAACCTTTCATTTGCACGCCGCCACCCTGCAAATTCGACACGCTACATTAACAAGAAAGATGACTGCTGCTATACATGCCAAGAACCTGTGCGTGTGTGTGTGTGTGTGTGTTTGTGAGAGAGAGTAAGAAAGAGAGAAACATAGAGTCAGATGTAAGGGGGAAAATAACGTGAGTAAGTGTGTAAGTTTAAGCGTTACCGTCTGTTTGGGTGAGAGACCAAGGGAGATTATACAGTATATGTGTGTAATTTATGTCTTTAAGTGTGTTAACATCGATGCAGTTTGTGTTTGTGAATAAGAGAGTGAGTTAAAAATGACCAAATCTAATAACCTCCTGGGTCGAACGTACGAAGGGAAAATCATTTTTGTATTTATTATTATTTATTCAAATAATTCAAACCTTTGTGTTTCTTTACAAGAAATATTCGTCGTACTTTGCTCATTTTAAACTTTTTTCTACACAGTTACTGATTTCCTACTAATTTTTTTCTTTCTAGCCCCAAGCCTGTTTTTCAGGTCTCAGGCTCGAAAATGACATTTCCAGAACAAATGACCATAACTACACTTCTAAAAGGGGAAAATTAATAATCTTTTTTCTCAAAGTAATGATAAACCTGTGAGTTGGATGTAGAAAAGTCAGAATCAATATAGATGTTTTTTATTTTAAAGAAAATTCAGATTGAACATAGTAAAAAACTGTAAATTATAGTGTCCGTCCAAAGATTATTTTTTACTTATAGTGAAAACTACCCTTGGATGATGGGTTAGTAGACTAAAAGCTTTAGGCATCCAAAGTACAACATATAATAAGTACCCTGTATCAAGATTGATGCAAAACAAGTGACATTTGACCTTTTTAGAGAGGTTTTAGCAAAAAAAACTCCACCTCTGGGGTCATTTGGGTGGAAATGGGCGTTTTTGGCGTTTCTCTGGAACCCATTGGTCGATTTTGATGATTGACATCTCTTTTGAACCGTTAGAGCCAATAGAATCGAAGGGGGATTTCCACATACACACCAATGTTACCATTGAGAAGTGGGGGCTATGCACACGCAGTTTGACAAAAGTGAAACCTATTTTACGCTCTGAAATCTGAAAACTTAAAACTAGGTTTATTTCTGATGGATTATCATAAATCATTTCAAAGTGACATAGACACATTGGATTAACCTATGGATTAACCTTCAGCAGCGTTTTTATCGTTTTAATGCCATTGAAGACCACTTTTGATCAGACAACAACAGAGGTAAGACATATTGCCGTATTTGCTACCTAATGCCACGTGTTGTGATGTCTGTTTTTGTTTCTAATGTCGCGAGTTCTGATCATGGAGTGATGATATAGATACCTATCGATTCTGTGTATTCTCACGATGCTAATCGATATGTTGGATGTACAGTTACAATAAGTAATAAGGGTGTTATACCGTGAGTTCTGTGCTAACGGCGTTAGCATTTTTTCGCTCAGGGCTAATTCAGAGGCTCAGCGTTAGCCTTGTGTTTTTTTTTGCTAAAAAAAAAAAAAAATCATCAGTTAGCTGAGTTTCTTCCCGTTACATGCATATGAAACATTCATAGTTTATTAAATCTTAAGAAGCCCTCAGACACTGTTGCTTGCAGATGTTGTGGTTTCGGACCCGCCGAAGGGTCCGTGGGGCTTAAGAGGTTTTCAATCCTATTTGAAACAGCCTTTTTGGTATTTTTTTGACCTTTTTATACAATTAAATCTTGAAAAGTTTCCTTTGCAATCTTTGCTTCAAGTAAAAAAAAAAAAGAGCACCCACTAAATCAGGCTAAACTACGCTCATGATCAAAGCTCAAATTCAGAGCCGAATGGCACGTTCACCCCGGGCCTTCTAAGCCGAAGTACTGTGCCCAATGAAGTCCGCCAGCATTTAGCCACTCACCAGGTGTCTGTCTGCTGGTAGAGAATTGTGATCACATTTCATATTCGATGAGTTGTGCCTTATATTGAACACATTGTTCAGTAGCACCCCAGCTTTTGTTTTAGTGTCAGGAAAACAAGTTGCTCAAACATTTTTCCTTTGCTCAGTTTTGTGCAGGAGCCATTACTGAATCTGTAGGAAAACCTTCTCTTTGCAAGCCTTGCTGCTCTGCAAAAATGAGAGCACTGAGTGTAAATGACACAAGACACTGTGAGGTGTGAGTCCATTAGGAAGCTGACTTATCCCGGGGTGCCTATCTATCCTGTTTAAATTGACGAATGACCAGTCAGGGAGTTTATTGCAATGCAGTAGCTTTGTATACAAGCTTTCACACTAAACTATTGCATTACCACTGTTGCGAGGACCTTAACTGTCCATAAACAACTCCCTTACTCTCTACTTTACCATCATCAAATAACATGTAACCTTATATGTTATATTCACCTCTATTTGATAGTGAAGGTTCAGAGGTGACAGGGAGTGATGGCAGAATACTGGAAATAAAAGAGTTCGGCTGTACCACAAACACACATGAAACAACAACATGGACAGATCCTTTTTAAAAGCCCTAGCTCACCAGACAACTCTACAGGGTATTTAATGTACAATACATCCTTTCAATTCCCTCCTCCTTGACAGAAAAGTGTAATTTTGTTATGTTGAAACCTTCTCATGATTTAATAATTGACTCACTAAGTTCCAACAGATCTGCTTCAATGCGCTGTAAATGTGTGTAAGATGGACAGTGTCTTAGTGTATAACAATGGCTTACCATCAAGCGCACACACACATAAACATGCAGACCAGTGTAATTCATGGCCCATTAGTCGCTGTGTGACCTTCCTGAGGTGTTTGCTGATCCATAGCCCCCAAGTAAGCTTGCAGGCTAATGGATGATATCCTTGTAACACACACATGCACGCACACACACACAGAACATGGTTGCATTATTTACTGTTTTCCACAGATACATGATGGAGAAACATAACTAAAATATATTCCTTGTCAATGCTGAAGCAAATAACGGCCTCATTACTTCTGGCATGCACATTCATATAAACACACATATATGAAGGGCACAAATTGTAAGAAATAAATGGCTTGCAAATATAGATATGAATAAATGTAAACTAAATCGCACTAGTTTCACTACAATTACAAATCCGGACACAGCATCTTCAGCATACATACTCCCCAATTAAGAGTCCAGTAAAGATTTTGCTGATTTCAATGTTTGTGTGTTTAGTTAAGACTGTACTGATAACAAGACTACTGATATATGTTAGTACTGTGTGTGTGTGTGTGTGTGTGTGTGTGAATGACTGACTGTGAAAGACTGTGAAAGTGTGTAGGGGTATGTGATGTATGACGTGATAAGTCAGACCAAAGCCCAAAGTGGTTGCTAATCCATTTTCCTCTTCTCTACTTTCTCTGGAGAGTCAACAAGAGTTGGAAGGGACCTTAAAAAAAAAGGCACAATGGAGACAAAATGTAGGCTGGAGGCCGAAACAAGTGAGAGAACTGGAAATGATTGAGAACGACAGATCATATTGATCAGAATCTCACATTTTTCATCATGTAGTCTGGAATGTAATGCAAGTTTTTGAAGGTCATTTTTATTCTGCTGAGCAAACCTTTTGCATGCAGTATGTTTATTCGTCACAAAACTAGTCTGATATAGAAAACCAGCAAGGGTACCAACAATGCTAAATGCAAGTAAGTGTAAGACAATGTGTTGACAAAGTATCTAGACGACCTATGATATCTTGTTAGGCCACCCTGCTGCCCACCGCTCCTGCCTTTTACTCTTTTGTTTCATCATCCATCTCTTCCACCGTCTGTGTCCCATTCCAACTAATTTCTCACCCCTTTCTCCCCCTCCTCCCTCCCAGCCTTGGTGATGTATGGCTACTTGGATATACACCCTACTGTGGTCGTGTATCTCTTTGCTAAAGTCACAGGGCTTGGTGTTTAGCATGTCTGTATGTCCATTTCTTTGATTCCAATGTGTGTCAGTGTCTACAGTATGTATCTATTTGGATCACGCCATGCATTTTGGAGCATCCTTATTTTCCCACGGGCGTAAGTGACATCCTACTTGGTGTGTGTTGCAGGTGTATCGGTTTCTGTATTCGTGCTGCAGGGGCATTATGTATGTATGCTGACTTCAGTGCATGAATGTCTCTCCACTTTTGTGTGTGTGTATGCATGTTTGTACCTGTATATCTCTGGTGGTCCTACATATAGCTGATACAAATTACATCTCAGCATCAGCCGTGTGGGGTTTGTGTGTGTGTGTGAGTGTGTGTCTGTGTGTCGTCCCTACATGACCATTCTCGGCGAAAATTACTTTTCTTCGCTACGCTTGACATTTCTCTACACTTATTTTTTTCTCTCATCCTCCTTTCAGGTTTGCTCTCTGCCTCGATACTGTAAGCCTTATTTACATTCACAGCCAGACCGAATCCCTCCGGAGACACACAGTGGACCAGCGTGTTGCTTTGACAGAGACAAGCGATGCTTTGTGTGCCGGTCTATCCTGCCTCGCTTAAGTTTTGGCTCAGTTTGTCTTCTCTATCTGGGTCTCTTTCTCTCCCATTCGCTTGCTCTGTCTTTGTTTGCATAGTAACTTGGACATTAGCGATATCTCTGTTAAAGGGCCCATGTCATGCTTTTCCGGTTATTACCCGTCCCCTTGTGTGCTATGAAGGTTTTTATGCAGGGAAACGGTCTGCAGAGTCAAAAAGCCTCAAAGTACACCCTGTAGCGAGTAAAACTCTAACACAGTCTATGCTGCCCCAAAACGCCTCGTTGGAGATTTCTCATTTTCCATTGTTTACTTCCTGGGTACTGTGACGTGTGAATACCCAGAGGCCACACCCTCTGCCAGCATTTCACAAAAACAAAGCTTCACAAACCTTTCAGCGATCCATGCCGGATATGTACAGCGTAGGGCACTGAAGAACGATGCTGTTCCTACTTTGTTTGGACCAGCGGGAGATTCGGGTACACAACCTGTAAGTATTCATTGTTGTTTGTGTATTTAGGATGTTTAAAACAAACAAGGTATCTACTAGGGGTGTTGAAAATAATCGTTTCTACGATGCATTGCGATGCGGACGTGGACGATTCGGTATCGATGCAGTGACGGAAGATAATCGATTATAGCGTAGTAACGTTGCTTCCTGATTCTCCGGCCGCGGCTTTACTATAACGTTTTTTTTTCTGTCACTTTAATATCAAATCGGTCGGTGACGCAGAGATCAGGGAACAGATGTGACAGCGGCACAGCGGCACAGCAACACCAAACACGGAGCAGTCTGCTTTATCCACCAACACAAGAACACCAGTCCAGAACCAACAGCAGAAGGACCCGCTCTGAATCACTCCGTGTCGCTGCGGCTCAGAGACACAAGGATTTATGTTTTTCAAAAATAATCGCGTTACAATCATGTCAGGTTTTTGGTGGATTTAATTAAGTCTTGGATTGCAGAGTATGAATGTCCTCTAGCAATTTTCAGACGATATATACGTGTGTAAAGTTTGTGAAGGCAGGAGGAAAAAAGCTTCCGCGATCACCGTCTCCTCTCCGTTCCTCCAAACCCCGCCCCCTCCCTGAAAATAATGAGTGACAGGCTGATAGTGACCCGATAGAAACTTTATTATTCACTTAATCACTGATTGAGATATAATGAAGCTAACTTAATCTCATACATTCATGGGATTTATGTAACAGTAAGACAGAGAATGTAAGTGTGCTCCCACATGCAGTATTTTTGTTTGTATATGCTATTGTAAATACTCCTGTTGTCTGCTGTGTTCAGACTCAAGTCCTGTGTGTGATGCCACATTCAGGACATTCAGTGTCCTTCTTTTAACAGAAGACCGTTGCTAGAAGCTGCAGCTAGACTGCAGAAGCATTAGTTTTTTGTTTTTGAGGATGGAACAACTTCACACACAGATATAGGGAGGCAAATTTATTTTGGTTTATAAATTAATGTCAAGACATTTATGTTATTGATTTCTGAAGCACTTTTTAAATAATAAAAAGAGAGTTCATATGTATTTACTGCATGTATGCATTGATGAAAAATAAGCCATGTGCAGTAATATAGAAAATTGAGGATGCAACGCATTGGTATGAATCGTGATGCATCGTGATGCATCGGGATATCGAATTGAATCGAATCGTTGACAGGATAATCGTAATCGAATCGTGAGACCAGTGAAGATGCTCAGCCCTAGTATCTACCACGACTATTTAAATGGGTAAAAGTTTTTCGGGCTGCTAAGCCATTGACACAGTGCTAACTGGGCTAACTAAGTTGCTAGCGTTTCCATATATCAACTCCAATGTCAGCAGATGGCCTTACATGTATCTCATAGCAGGAGAATGTCTGCATTCACACACAAAATACTCATAGACAGTATACTCCGGGTGATTTACCGTACGGTCAGTCGCAAAACTTAATTACATTATAGTTGCCGTTCCTAGCGTGTATGCTAACGAGCTAAAAAAGAAGGCTACCAAGAGCTAGACATGAGTTTGCTAGGGAAAACATTGTTTTTATGCCAGCTACAATGAATGACCGAACGTAGCAGACTACCCGTATAAGATTGCAATTGTAAACATGTTCTTGCTAGCCTAATATGAACCACTAGCTGTTGTTCATAGTAGGTTGGCATATTACACTGAACAACTAGCAAACGTAGGTTAGCATATTAATCTAGCTGGCAAGCTAACGAACCTAAAACAACTAAGTTTCTCTAATATTTTGTGATTTGCATTTGATTTCGTCCAGCCAGATCAGGAAACTCCTGGCGTATCCGGCGGACAACACATGACGGGATGACCACTCTGATGCCTCGTCCTAAAAAGCCCCAGCACCAGCTTACAAAGCTGCGATAGGCAAGATGCCGAAAACGCCTATAAGGGGAGGAATGGATGATATACAGTGTATATATGTATATTTACACATGTTCATTTTGTACATTTCTAAAAATAAAGTTTGATGGAAATACTTCGTAGCCTTTCTTCCCTGAATTATTTGCTCCTATAACATATCATTGTTGATGTTCCGCTCAGAGCCGAAAAAAGCACTGTGTTAGACATGGGCGGAGCCTCTCTGGTGGTTGACTAATCAGAACAGAGTGGCCGAGCTGACCAATCGGAGCACACTGGGCTCACAGGGAGGGGGGGGCAGGAGCTCAAACAAGCCGTTTAGGGCAGAGAGTGAATACCGGTGAATACACATGCTATACAGAGATGCTGTATGCGAAACCAATGTGAGTTTGGAAAATTGTACAGTATAAATCTATTTTAGTATACCTCAACAATGGAATTATGATCAGTAGAAATGGCCATGACATTGGCCCTTTAATGTCTCAGTTGACAAAATGGTGGTTTATCTTTTTAATCAATTCAACATATTCTCAAAACAGGTAAAAAAACGAATGGTTTTAAAGGATCAGGGTCGTATGGGTTATAGTTAAGTTCCTGTCTTTTTCTTTAAACTTTTCCTCGTTTCATTTATCTATTTGGTTTTGCCTGTCTCAGTTACTCCAGTTAGCTGATTCATCCATTACAATCTGTCTCTGTTTTTCTGTTTGTAATCTCTCTGGACATAATGTAAACTAGAGAAATACGCTGTTTTGCAGGATTTTTGTAATATTCTTATTAAAATGCATGTGCTTAAGTCTCTCTTTCAGGAACATTTTCTTCATGGAGACATTATCACTTTGAACAATGCGAGCCACATGCATTCAATTCCAAACAAACCAGGAGTCAACAGATTTTTTTATGGATTTTATTTGCCCCAACTAAACATTATGTGTGTTGGCTTTGGGATTAGATTACCGTTATATATATTTTATATCTTTCCAAGCCTCTCACTTGCATTGACAGAAAGAAGAACAGTTTTTCTGCGCCTTTTTAAGGTCCTTTTAGGTTTTTGTATCATAAAGGTTCCTTTTTCTGTCCATTTGGCTGTACTCACCTCTTCCACAACTGCAAGACCTGAGAAATACCAATGACACTAAAATAATGGCCCAGTAATTGCAGTGTTTCTGAGTTTGGTCCTGGGATACCAGCCGTCTCCAGACAGCCAAAGTACTTTTCAAGAAGCAACCACTGGAACTGATTTACCTCCACCACTCTCTACTTCTTCACTTTAGTTTGTATACTTCCTACCCTTTTTATTCTGTTACCTTCTTTTTCTGTTTATCTTCAATCACTCTTTTTAACCTGATTTTCAGACTGCAGTTTTCCTATTGAATAAGAGGTGAAACTGGTTTACAGCTTAATTATAGCTGCCGAGACTGACCTGCTCTTTACTCTCCTTTTACTTTACTAATTAAGTTGCAGATAGGCCACATTAATTCTTAGAATAAAATCCTTCTGCCAGGAAAAGTGTTTGTTGTGTTTAAAGTGTGTCGCACCATTTTGAGCTGAAGTTGTGGAAGGACGCCCTGTTTCATATTTATTTATGTCACTCACTTTAAACGTGCCACAAAGACCATGGAACAAGTGATTTGTGAAGTTAAGAAAAGCAGCTGGCCAGGGCAAGATCGCCAACAAGTAGGTCTGGGCGGTATGGCAAACAACTCATATCACAGTATTTTTCTAAATTATAACGTTATCACGGTATATCACCGTATATCACGGTACCCTGAAAACTGCGCATTTAAATACTTATTTTATGATTGACCTTCAACCTTAGGTTCAGAATAAAGAAACAAAGTCCAACTTAACAACTTAATAAACCTTGCTTCAAGCCAAGGTACACTACACAGACAATGTTCAAGTATTTAACAAACAAAACTGGTGCAACAAGTTTTGCACCAGGAAAACCAGGCGGTCAAGTGAAAGCCCTGCCGTTCTGCTTGAGCGCCCTTCGCCACTTTTTCAACAGTATTGTGGTATATGACAAATTAATATCATACGGTATAAAGCTCACGGTATTCAGTATGGAACAGTTTAACACCCAGCACTACCAGCAAGATGAAATATAGCCAACAGCATGTAGGAAACGTTAATGTTATTCCCAGTAAATATTGAAATATGAATTGTCTGTTTTCTGTTTACGGCACTCCATATTGCCTTTCCTTATATACATGTTACATTGCTTTGAAACAACTGTGAACATATGGACACATAATAATGACGTAATGATTTACATTTGCCCAATACTCATATCAATACTTTTGACTGAATAGAGCTTGATCATATTGTAATGTAACTCAATTGAGCACGATGCTGAAATGCTGGATATTCCTTCTAATAAACACATAGGTTCAAACTATAAGTATCTTTTTGCGCATTAAGTCCGATTTACAGTTTGACAATTGTGACATTTGTGTTTTTATTTATTCATTACTCGATTTGACAACACTGCAATGCATTCAAAGTTTGATTTGGACCATACCTTCTTCTGTCTCTAAGGCCTAGGCTCCACGGGGACGAAAACGGGTTGAATCCGCATATTTCTCATGCGTATAGCCCTTTAAGCTCGACGACGCCGTAACGGAAACGTAGAAACAGACCCCGCAAACGACAACGGGTCCAAAGGTGGATAGATCTGGGAACGGAGCGCTCTGGGGGGTCCAACGGGGCCGTGGGGTCGCCTATACGGTCATCCGTTTCATAGCCCCGCCTCTCCCCGCCTCTCCCCACCTCTTCCCAGCTCTCCGCGTACCCCGCATCATTGCTGATGTGTTTCGTTAACAACAACAATGGCGGATCGCAGGGTTGCACCATTATTGTGGGTTGTGATAATGACGACTCAATAGCCCCGCCTCTCCCCACCTCTGCTGCTCACCCCCGCAAAAGTACACTGCACACTGAATTCAGATTATTTATCTTTATCTCGATATGGACATAAACGCGAGTGAAGTCTAATCTGACAGGACGGAGACACGCAGCTCCTCCGGCTGTGATGCAGCGGGAGCAAAACACACACTTCAAGTCAGATCACCACCCTTAGCTATTTTAATTACCTCTCAAACTACCTAAACTAGTTATAAATATGTTTATTTTTACTGTCGGGTTTACTTACTGGATCAGCTGCTGCATGAGGAAGCATGAAGATTTAAACTTTAACACACATTGACCGGTGAAAAACTCTGCGCGGTTCCCTCGGCCCCCACCGCGGAGAATAAACAGAAGTGCAGCCATGACAACCATTCTTCTTCGCTGCTTTTGTGGAGGAAGTTGCTGCTTTTTGTGGAGGAAGTTACAGCGCCACGTACAGGTTCGGCATATGTACTGCAGCTTTTCCAGCGGTTGGATGTAAACGGAGCCGTCTCGTGGAGCTTGACACAATCCGGTGTATATTGCGTGTGGGCGGAAGGTTTTTTGCGGTTGCGTTTGCGTTACTCTGATGCGTTTTGCCGTATGGGTTCCCGTGGAGCCGGGGCCTAAGAAGATAGCAAGATGTCACCTATATGTTAAGTGTTAACGTCAGTCAGCTAGCAGTCTCTCTGTAGCCGAGTTCTCTCCATCATTTTGGTTGTTGTTCAATACCTGGTTCAGCTATACCCTATAGCGGTTTTTAAATCAATGAAAAGGGTGTTGTCTGACTCCCATCATGCACAGGAAGACAGTTTCGCAAGTGATGGTGGATGTGTTGTGGAGATATCCAGCATAACACAACAGGAAAGAATGAAACAGAGAGGAATCAATAAAACACAAACACAGATATAGCTGATAAGTAATTATTATTTAGTTGTTGCAACAAACAAACAATAATGGGAAGTACATCACCTGCTGCCACAGCAGCCAATCGTGGAAATGCTCCCCAGAACAGAAGAAACACAGGCCTAGATATACTTTTCTAAATGACACACGAACATGTTCCCCAAACATGTTTAACGCACGCACATTTTATCATGCAGCCAACCACACAAATGTCACATGTTTTTCTCTCTGAAAGCTATACCTGTATATGTTTAAACGTCATCATCTCATGATATCCTTAGGATTAGTTAACTAACAAAGGTTAACTGTTTTTATAACCTGAGGCCTTCTCTGAACTTCCTATACCCTCGGTGTCAGCTCACTTAAAATGAATACATCTATTGATAATTCAGAACGACCATTGTCTCTCTAACTGTGTGTGACCCAACTCAGTAACACACATCATATGGAATACCATGTGATCATTAATGAATATACCAGAAATACGCTGTATTAAACATTCTGCCATAACACTCCCTCCTTTTATTAATTAAGATCACTTAATCAAAAAAGATTATTATTACAAGTAACCTACTGAGTTCCGCCCTCGAAAGCCCAAAATGACTTTCTGAAAAATATTTATCGATGGGTAATCATTTTACTCAAGGCAGAAATCACAGGTCACCTGTACTGTACCTACTCACAATAGCCAAAAAAACACCTTTTTGATTATAACAGAAAAAGTGGAAGAAAAGACAATTGCGCTAATCCTACTCTACTTAAATGGAAAATCATTTAAAAACCTCAGTATGTTTAAGAGGAAAAAATCAATTTGTCCCATTCAAGTTTAACAAACTTACATACATAGCCTAATAACAAAGCAACATACAATTAATACTTGATTATACATAATGAAAAATCTTCCAAAACACTTATAGCAAGATGTAACTGGCGTCCATCCTTTTCTACTTCTGTTATATTGTCCAGTAATCACTTCTTCAGGATGTGCACGTTCCGATCTCCATGCGTAGCCTTTAGATGGAATATCTATCTTAGCCTTCATGCTGTAATGTCCCATCTCATAGCAAAATCCCTTGATGACATCTGAAGCAACATCATTATCATTTGAATTGGACGGAACTGTAGTCAGAAAACTGAGACTTCAGTAAAAGAACAGTTAACGGTGGATCTTCTATATGTTCTCTGGAGTGTTGAGATTACTAATATACTTGGCTGTAAATCATCTCAGAAGTTTTGGGTTTTGTACTTCGTGTTGACCCAAACCCATAAGACAATAGCAGTAGAAGAATAGCTGGAAGTCATCCAGCTGCCTTCATTGACACTCCAGTCTGCCTCAGAATGATCCATCTTCCCTCCTCAAGATTGCAAGGGGAAAAACAGCTTTGGCCTGGGTAGAAAATAGCACTTGCATTCTGGGTTAACAGCCTACAGTCGACCACTAGGTCTTAGAGTCTTATCTATCATTTTTAAACTTCTTGAAACCATGAAATGTTGTTTGTGTTGTGTTTTTACTTACCCACAATTTCCTAAACACACAACAAACATCTCCTGCAACATTGTTCAGCCATGGTGCTGAAACCAATCAGATCTCAACTTCGAACAATACATTTAATCATATGTCTTAGCAGAACCCAATCTGAGAGCTTGACCATGTAGGAAAAAGTTTTTTTAGGCGACAAGTTTCATTTGCCCTCTGGATCATGTGAGGGTTAAAAGATTCACGTGACAAGAATTCAAAGAAATCTGAAACCAATGTGTCACAGAAGAAATAATGAAAGATTTCAATTACTAAATTGAACAATAAACCCATTATACCCCTCCTGGAAACATTGTCCTCCAAACCATAGAGACCATGTTTCCCCAAGTAAGATACTTCAGAGTACCCATCTTCACATACAATGTTATTTCAAAGTCCTATGACTCATCATCAGGAACACCTAAAACAAAGGATGAAAAAACGTTCTCCTGTCAAAAAGAATCAACAATGTTAAAAATCAAGCTACATAGTCATCAAGCCATGCAGGGATCATGCAGAGTCAAACAAAATTCATGCGTCATGTCTCACAATGGTTCAACAATGGCATAGTCAGAAAACCATTGCCAAAAGCATTGTGTGCATCCCAAAATAAAATCACCTTGTCGGTGGGTCAGTGTTACTGTAACAGTCAGGAATTGACAAATCAATTCACATTCATTCAGTCTTTGCAAAGTCTAAGTCAGTCTCGAGATCTCATGTCCTATAATAGTGCACTTTGATATTCTACCAGCTGGAGTTTTTAATCAGTGACATCATTGTGTTGATGTCAAACAATGCAACACAGTTTTTCCCCGTGTTCGCAGCACAATTTTCTTCAGATGTTTAAACAAACAAATTATCAATAAACTTCATTAATGTACTGCCCCTAGGAAACACAAAGCCTGACAAATGTTCATGCAAGGCATTCCTAAGTGAACCTGCAGATAACGGCCTTTTTAATTAATATTCCAAATTAATCAATAATAATAACAATAATCCATTTTAATCAATTTGTTTACCCTTAGAAGTGAACATATCCCATAATGTTTCACCAGGATGTTAAACTAAGCTTTAGCCAATCAATCATTATTACTGTATGAGATTTAACTGGTGATTGAACAAACAAAGCCTCTTTGTTTACGACATGCAAACACATGTTTTCCAAGTTCAGCATGAGCCTTCGTTTCTAAAATTATGTTTGAAATAGGAATATTAGAAATGGAACAAATATTAAATCTTCAGAAATGTTCTTAACAAATGGAGAGTAATGCCATCTCTCCATCTAGGAAATAGCCAACATGTTTAAAAAAATGTCAGATATATAAAAATAAGCCTAAATACTCCTTTACTATCAAAGTCTAAAGCTAGACCTAAGGTGAACAGTTTTGGTAATGGACAATTTAATCTAAAAACAAAACAAAATTGGACTCGTGTTTTTGTTATTTGTTCTTCAAAATACATTAGTAAATACTTTGTGAAGTATTCACAATATAACTAACCCTCTCTAGGATATCAAATCCGTTCATCTTTAACCAGACTATTTCCCTATTTATTTTTAGTTCATGATAACAATGGTATAACGACCACACGTTTTACCCATAGCTAGTTTATATGTCAAGATTATTATGTGTGACATAATAATCAGATGTCTTGTATGCTAAACAAGGATATTAAACTTTAATCTTTTCAGTATTCCAGACCATCGTTAAACAAGCAGCCTCTTTTCTTAAACACTAAACATAATGTTCTACACCACCCTCTGGAAAACTCTTGCACAGTTATGCTATAAAATCATTGCATCATTTCTTCAGGGCCTGAACAGTCTGAGACAAGCCTGTCTCAAGATCTTGTCATAATGAGAACAGTCAGTGATTCGTTGTCCTCTGCAGCTGTAGTCAGTGGCAGGGTCCCCAAAAAGCTAGAAATGGCCCTGGTCAGTGGGCTCAAGGAAACTCTCTCTGGCATCTGGAGAGAAGGAAACTCTTGGATCAATGTGGTACAATCAGCAGACACACGTTGTCCTCTGCACAGTAGAAATCCCCAAAAACTGCAGTTCCTCTTCACACCACTGTTGCCTTGACAACGAGGCACAAGCAAAATGTCAAAACCTCCTCAGAGATGCGTTCTTTGCACACTTCTTCTGTTTCTGTAGTGAGCAACATTTCACCAACACACTGATTCAGAGTACAACCCAAAGGTGGCGCATAACTATCCAGTGTTGCTGTAATCACAGCCAATCAGCTACTAGAGAAAAACTCAATTTAAATCTCTCCCCCAACGGGTTACAAAATGGCTGAGTGTCCATATGGTCAGGAATGCTGAAACATGTGAATGTTAAAACAAACTAACGGTGGTAGTTTACCCAGATTCTTTACTTCGTTAAAAGTAGTAAAACTAAACTGTAAAATCTCTTTTGTCTAGTTGACGTCCTGCTTTTAAATTCTAGTCAGGAAAATAACATAAACATCATCTTTAAAATCTTCTTAAATTCGAAACTAAAAAGGTATTAATTCTCCACCATGATCCATTTTAACATCAAAGTCTATAAAAACTGATGATTTATCTTTAAAAACCATGAGGAATGACAGTTCTCATAAAACACTATTCTTCTTTACTTCAGTTCTAAGTCAATGAGCAAAACAAGGAAACCCTCCTTAACCACTATAGACTCATCTTTTATCTATTTGCTTATTCTATTCATTTTCTAATTGTTTATCCAAGTTGTGTTACAAGCATGGTTAGGTTGTAATAATACAAAACTAACTGTATTCAGCCCATATTTGAAAAACAAGTAATCTGATTTCAGTTAATGAATATATTTTTGGAACACTTAAAGGAATTATTGGTGGAAAAGTTTCCTCACAAAATGTAATCTTCATTACTAAAGCTAAAACCTACAGAAATCATCACGGAACAGTTTTCTTTATCACTGTTTCAATAACAACAAAGAAGGCATTGTGAAAACTCCCACTTTGAGAACATCTCAACACTTTATTCCATCTAAGCATGAATGTTTATGACAAACACGCCCTATTAATCCAAAACGGTCTTTAATGATATCAATTGTGAACTTTCCTAACATTAATTGTAAATTCAACGTATGTTCTCTTTAGAACAAAGATAGGATAGTTGCAGCTGAAACTGGTTAATAGCAACTTTCTGTTAACCTAGATAAGCATGTTGTTCTTATATCTAGTAAATACATATATTTTTATTTTATGTTACTCATAAAACAGTAAACCATAGGAACTTTTCCAGAATAGTAGTTAACTTTATATAACTTTTACTCTCTCTAGACTTTTCAAAACATCTTAATTCTAGGTGAAAATAAAACTAAATCTTTTTATTTCAATATAGCTACTTCATATACTCAGTAAATCTCTTTTTACTTTCCCTTAATGTTACTGTATGAAATATAATTAAGTACAATTCTTAGTTAATGACAAATACCATGAAATTCACAATGCAATGCAATGGTAACAATCAGTTCTCAATACTTCTCATAAAATCCACAATGTGACGTAACTGTATCCTACAAAAACTATGCTAAAAACAACAAATCATTGTTTCTTATTTATTTCAATATATGTACTACATCAAATCACACATTGATCTATTAATTTTCAATGTATTCACTCCAACTTCAGATCACTCATTGATCTTTCACTTCTTCTTTTTTTTAAACTCAACACTCAGCAGCCTTCTTTCAGGCATCAAAGAAAAGAACAAGCAGACTCACTCCGGGCTGCTTGCTCTCACAGCCGACAATTAGAGCATCTCCTCTTTTACAGAATCGGGAGAAGGGGGGAAATACTTTCACAGACAAATACAGACACACCCCGGCTGGAGCTCTCAGCCTTTTCAGGAGAAGGGGGCTTCTTAGACCAATTAACAACAAACTATGGTATACCAAAACATTTAGCGCTTTATACTGAGTCTCTAACTCATTACGGCCTGACAAAACATGGTTTCCTCCACTTTTGTATTTTGTGAATTCACAGAGTCGCGAGCAGAGCTTTTTATATTTTTAACCCCCTCGACTCAGATCGGGCTTATTAATCTCTTAATTACCGAACGGACCGGAACAGGCATGACCCTCCACCCTGTTTTTGTGCACTTGGCTCGCAAAGCAAATTTGTATTCCTCAGCCAATAAATCTCTGAACCTTAAGACAAATCATTAGGATCTTCTCAGGCAGAATTCAAGACTACGAGCAAATACAGTGATTCCTCCAGCATAACATGTCCTTACGGCTAGCAAAGATCATATTCCCTCAGTCAAACCCTTAGCTTCTCAGGCAGACTACGAGCAGAATACAGTGATCTCTCCAGTATAAACATTTATCAACATAAAACAAGACCTTTACGAATCAACAATGACAACCAGCAGACAGAACAATCAACAAACATATCTCAGCCATAGCTGTGCCTTAACTCCACTCCTCCGCTTTTTTTCTTAAATTTGGAAAAATAACCAATACAACTTCAAAAGTCAATTTCATTCCAAAGACGTTCTGCTTACTGTGAGTCGGTATTTCTTCTGTGGAAGTCTCAAGTCTGGTTTCTCAATTCCTTGAGATTTTACCACAGCCGTCTCAGGGCTGCCTGGCCAAGGGAGTTGAGACCCCCAGAGAAGGAACACAGCAACCTCCAGCATTGGCAATCTCGGTAGAACCTCCAAAATGTTGTGGAGATATCCAGCATAACACAACAGGAAAGAATGAAACAGAGAGGAATCAATAAAACACAAACACAGATATAGCTGATAAGTAATTATTATTTAGTTGTTGCAACAAACAAACAATAATGGGAAGTACATCACCTGCTGCCACAGCAGCCAATCGTGGAAATGCTCCCCAGAACAGAAGAAACACAGGCCTAGATATACTTTTCTAAATGACACACGAACATGTTCCCCAAACATGTTTAACGCACGCACATTTTATCATGCAGCCAACCACACAAATGTCACATGTTTTTCTCTCTGAAAGCTATACCTGTATATGTTTAAACGTCATCATCTCATGATATCCTTAGGATTAGTTAACTAACAAAGGTTAACTGTTTTTATAACCTGAGGCCTTCTCTGAACTTCCTATACCCTCGGTGTCAGCTCACTTAAAATGAATACATCTATTGATAATTCAGAACGACCATTGTCTCTCTAACTGTGTGTGACCCAACTCAGTAACACACATCATATGGAATACCATGTGATCATTAATGAATATACCAGAAATACGCTGTATTAAACATTCTGCCATAACAGATGTTTTCAGATGGTTGGATGGTGTTTGAGAGTTTATGTCTGTGTTAGTGGTGAAATTAGAGGCCCCTTCTTTGGAGAGGGATGGGATGTTAGGTTCCATTGTAGGAGGCAGCCATGCTTTTAAATCGTTTGATGTTATGCTGCAGCGGAGGGGAAACATGCCCGAGAGATTAATAGGGTTTGAAAATGAAGAAAAAATGAATGACCAAAGGTGGAAGTGGACTGATTTGGAAAGGAGGAATGTATTTTTGTTTTGCCTTCTTCCTCTCTCTCACTCTTTTTCCACCTGGGTGATCGTGGCTTACCATTGTTTTGGATTGTACACAGAAGCAAACCTCTTCTTTCCCGCCTGGTTTCCCTCTGAATGTTTTCTTGAATCGTCAGATCAAAGCAGGGCCATCCAAAGTTTTCGGTGGCACAGATAAGTGAACAATGAAAACGTTTTCAGACCAAATGTTTTTCCCCCTGTAGTGAAAGGTTTATCTCAGTTTTGGGTTTCCTTTTAAAGAAAGTGAAATGAAAGGCTATAGAGTACAAACACCATCAATGGGTGAGAGGTGGATAACACATTGTTCCCTCTTTGGAAGTATTGTTTGCTGACACTGCATTGTGCTCATGTATTAATGTACAGGAATTAGTTTTTCAGAGGCTCAGATGATTTTAGTATTAATCTGTGGTGAAGTCTTGTTTTTTGTCGTGTAGTTTAGTTCTTCTTTTCTATACTGTAGGAGGTCTATTAGGGCAATACATCTTTCCACACACAGCAATTACATGTCGACATGAAGTTATGATGTGTTATCACATGAGCAAATGATTGTCAACAACATATTGTATAATTACACCTTGTTGCTTCTGGTTGAGAGCCAGCATGTGTAAGCAACTGAATTAACTTTAAATTCACATTTTTTAAATCTTTTGGACAATGAGGTTCAGGTATGGATAACTTTTAAATGTTATATGGGGCCCGAAGATAATTGACAACCGTGATGTGCCTGGTGGCTAGATCACTTTGTATTTGTTTATCAAACTTATCTCAACAAGGTGCCCGGGGTTACAGTGAATGTTATGTTACTATTGTGGACTGTTGATTCCACATGATTGTGCATTCTGCACCGAATATGTTCAGGTATATGGGATAATAACGTGACCCCTGCTCCTCTGGCTAGGTGTAGGAGTCTGTGGCTCAGTGGGTAGTGTGCTGGACTTCGAATCAGGGGATAGCAAGTTCGAGTCCCACTGCAGTCAGCATGTCGTTGTGTCCCTGGGCAAGACACTTCACCCCAAATTGCTCCTGTGGGGTTTGTTCACAGTACTGAATGTATGTAAGTCGCTTTGGATAAAAGCATCTAACAAATGACATGTAATGTAATGTAATGTAATATAGGACAGTGTCTACTGCCAAAGATGGAGTACTCGAGTCCTGGATTCGGACTCGAGTGCCGATTTTCGGGACTCGACTCGGACTCGCGCATTGATTGACGCGACTTGGACTTGGACTCGTCAATTCTCGCGCACGATGACTTGGACTTGGACTCGGACTCGTGAATTCTCGCTTACAATGACTTGGACTCGGACTCGTGAATGTTCCCCCCCACGATGACTCGGACTCGGACTCGTACATTGATGCTCCGACTTGGACTCGGACTCGAGCAAGTTTTCTCTGGAGTCTGATGTCCTCTATCCCTGCGTGTGCACCTGCGAGGCGAGTTCACGTACTGGGCCCCGCTATTCCAGTCTAAAGATGTCTAGAGACACACCCCGCATCGTGCTGTATGCTTTCACACATTCTGCTTCCACATTGGAAAAGAGCAGCGCAAAATGCTCGTTACTGTATATGGAAAAAATATTGAAGAGAAGAGAAGGCTCCGTAACACATTACTCTAAGGATCTAGTTCAGACATATAGGCTGATAGAACACTATCATCAGAGTAACGTGATCTAATCAATAAATAAAGATTCAGCCGATAACACGAAAGCACATGGCTACTTAACATGCAGAATGACATCATTTTGCATGCTAAGTAGCCATGTGCTTTCTGGGGCTCAATCTTTATCGGTAAACCGATTTAACCGGTAAAAGTTCCTTCAAAATAAGAGTCCCGATCTTATTACTATCAAAATAAAAGTGCAAAACAAAAACGTTACCATAGGAAAATATTGGATTACAAATATAATCACTTCTCTAAAAGGTAACTCATTTTAAATATAGTTAGACATATTATGGGTCATTTACAATAATAATAATAATATTAATATTAGTAATAAGCTTTATATTTGTATAGCACCTATTACAAGACTTGTAGCCAAACTCGCTTCACAGCAGTTCAATAGACAGATTAGTATAACATGACAGGATAAAAGCAATGTAGAGGAGCAGCTACATTACAACACATATATCCACGAAGATTAATACATGAAGACTTGTGACTCGGACTTGACTTGGACTCTTCTTAGGTGACTCGGACTTGGACTCGGACTCGAACACAGGTAATGATGACTCGGACTCGGACTCGACTCGGACACTCCTTGGGTGACTCGGACTTGGACTCGGACTCGACTACGGCTCTCCCTTGGTGACTCGGACTTGGACTCGGACTCGAAGAGTGGTGACTCGAGAGTGACTTGGACTCGTGAATTGGTGACTTGACTACAACACTGTCTACTGCAATAATATTATTCGATGGGTATGTCCAGGACTACAAAATATGCACTCAGTGGTTAGATGAAAGTTAAAAACAACCTAGAAACACTCAAAATAATAAGATAATGCTTCATTTATAACTTTTTGAGATACTGTAATGCTAATTCATGTGGATGATCTTTTTTTTTTTTTTTTTTTTTAAAGATTAGGTTGTTTTCTTCCTTCTTTGTTGTATAGCCTACAGTGTCAGGTTTTGCCAGCCCAAAAACTGCATTCTTCATTTTTGTGTTGGTCAATGGCTGTTGAAATTGTACCTATTTCTAACAAATGAAATTCTTTTAAACATTGAATTTCAAAAGGAGAATAATCAGTGATAGCTTTTCCTTTTGGTGGACCATTCTTTGCAGAAAACAGCTACTACATTGCCTGCCTCCTTCTGTTTGGAATAATTTCAGTGTTTAACTTCACAGAGGCAGGCATGAGAGATTTTTCCTTGACAAATGTATAAAAAAAGATAACTACCACCAACAACAACACAATAAAACAACAACAAAAAAGTATGGTTTAAGACTGGTATTTCAAGGCTTCACTGACAGATAGGGTATAAGAAAGATGTGACATCTTATCTATTAGAATTGCCCTTGGGGAGTGTTTTGCGAAGTTGACGTGAAGCTAAGAGTAAGAAAAGTTCAGTGTAAAACTACACTTCTCAAAGTTCAAGGCTTTTATTTGTCATACGTACATAGCTACAGTGTAGTTATGACAATGGCAATCTTAGGTCACAGGCTCCTCCAGCAGTGCAACACAATAAAACAGAAAAACAGAAAAAATAGTCCAAGTAAATACAAAAAGAAAAATAGTGAAATAGTGAAATAGTGCAATAAGAGTCTACAAGTGACTGGAATATGATATATTATAGGTGTGTAACGGTATCCGTATTCGTCCCGTACCGTCACGGTTCGGACGTCACGGTTCGGTGCATGCAGTCACACGACGAATACTCCTTTTTTTTATGAGTGGGAAAAAAGTCTGTCATTCAGGGCAGTATCCACTACACTATCCAGGGGGCGGTATTGCGCCTAAAAGCTGTTTGCCAGCCGCCCTTAAACAACAAATGAAGAAGAAGAAGAAAACACAACAAAACGAACAAAATACAAGAAGAAGAAAAGTTAGTATTGCGAGTTCAGATAACACACAGGAGCTAGAAGACCCACCTGCTTCTTTTAAATCAGCTGTGTGGGAACATTTTGGGTTCCCTGTGGACTACAATAACGATGGAGTGCGAGTGGTGGATCGGACGAGGACGGTGTGTGCGGTATGCTAATGGTAACACACGCCAAACATGCTAAATCATATCAGAAGGCATCACCCAAATGTGCCAATCACCGGAGCCCGGCAAAAGACAACAGCAGTTCAACAGCTTATCCCCGCTGTTTTTAAGAAGCCAATAGACATGAAAGCCGAGAGACCAAAATAAATAACGGAAGCTATTGGCATATATATTTGGACGGCTATGCTGCGCCCTTATGCAATAGTAGAGGACCCCAGCTTTTATTGATTGTGATTGAAACACTATTTTATTATTTATTTTGTAATATTTTCAAGACATTCTTTTTAGTTTTACAGCTTATTGAACCTTTTTGTTTGACATCAGCCATTATAGATAATATGGCCATCTGAGTGTGTGTGGTACTGTTTGCGGTTTGTTTTTAACTGTATAATACAGTTAACTTTTTAAAATGTTAGAGTTCCTTATTGTTATACTGAAACTTGCACTACTGTTCAAAATAAATAACAACAAACCTGTTATTATGCATTTGGGACCTTTTTTTTGCTTTTTCTTGTTGTACCGAACCCGTACCGAACCGTGACCCCCAAACCGAGGTACGTACCGAACCGTGAATTCTGTGAACCGTTACACACCTAATATATAAGATAAATAATTTGTAAGTTGCAGCCAGATGAATGTTATGGATGTTGTTTCAAAAGTTCAGGTGTTTAACAGTCTTATGGCCTGTGGGATGAAACTTCTGCTAGTTTGCCAAGGTAGTGCGTGTTTGTGAGACACATTTATACAGTACTGCAACCATTTTACCGTTGATAATGAACTCTTGTGCCGCCAGACTAAAGCTAGATGTATAATTTAGGCAAACTTGTTTCCCAAAATGATTTGTTCACGCACAACTAATTTGCATCGACAAATATATTTTGAAGGAAACATACAGATGCAAACACTGATATTGAATTTAGAGTTTTTTACAAAAAGAATTGCTAGCAACTTAAGCATGATTATTGCTTTTTCATGCTTAGATTTAGGCAACTCAAAGTGGTGGACTTAGGTGAAGCACAGACCAGAAGAGTCTTGCCTTTAATTATGTCCACATTGTGAACTTTCTCACCATGTTTAAGTCTCACACCAGTGTTCAGTACCAGTGCAAAAAGTAATGTGCTCTTTATGTATCAAGGGGGCATGTAGCACGGCAGACATTTATTCAGGAAACCAATGTCCTGTGAAAAATTATTATAAACTGAAGCCAAAAAACATCTCTCCAGTAGTTGGCAGGGCAAGACTTTCATAAGGTTGTGTAACAATTGTACAAATTAGTAAGTGTTTCTGTCTTTGAGTGGAGAGATGCAGAATTTTTCAATATTTGCCCTCTTCTCTTGCGATGCGGTAGAAAACTAAATGGGCTGCTTTGAAACAATACAGTTAACAAACTCATCGTAATGAAGAGTTTTCGTGGCCTAAGCTTAGCGACATATTGTGTCCTATGCTCTTCACTCCTAACCAGTTGTTGCGCCAGACTTTTTCGCTGGTCTCGTCATTTTGACAGACAGGATCGCAAAATTTCCGTCAAAATCCATTATTACCCGTCGGCCTGTACACAACTCTGCCGGGGGGGGGGGAGGAGAGAGCACGCTCGTGAACTGTCAACGGGGGGGGGGGGGGGGGGGGGTGCTGTGTTATGCGTGCCCACAGCACCTCGCGGGAACACGAGTTAGGTTTGGAAACGATATAATTTCCTTTTGGCATGCATAACACGGCATAATTCCGGAGCCCCGCTGCGGGGAAACTTTGGCGCTGTTCGGAGTTTGTTCTAATCTGTCAAAATGACGGACGGCTTTCTGATTTTTCCGTCATTGTTAAAAAAAAAACGTCATAGACGGAAAATATTCGGTTAACGCGACCTCTGCTCCTAACATATACTGGCCAATACAATTTGTAGTGTAGTATGCATTAGCATATTTTTAGGAGACTGTTTTCATTTTTGGAGGAAGTAATCACATTCGCAAGTCAGTTTTCTGTCCGGATGTTGCAGTGGCAAATGGCCATCTTTATTCCTCCAACACTTCTCTTTTTTCCCCCTCTGTGCTGACTTTGTCTTCTCTCCTCATCTTCTGTCTTCTCTTTCTCTTTTACCCCCAAACTCCCTCTTCTCTCTATTCTCTGCCCAGGTGAGTAATGTCATGGCAGAACAATGGCCTATTGTGTTTTATTGAGCTGGCCATGTCCTGCTCTCCATCTCTCTCATCTTCCCTCCCCTTATTCAGTATGCATTCCTATACTCCTTTCACTCTTTTTCTTTTAGTTTGTATCCTCTTCTGAGCTTTTCACTGTATCTCCAAGGGATTGTAGGATAGATGGAAAGATGAATGAAGTCGGGAATGGTTGGATGGATCACGTAAACCAATTGCAAAAATAATAAGGATAACAAAGGAGTTTGTGGAGATCAGCTGGCCAGATTGATACATGATTGGTGAAAGAAAAGGTATAGTAAATGTAGGAAAAACACAGTGGAATGGGGAGAAATCGAAAAGGGAGATAAGGGAGGGATGCATGAGTTTAAATTTAACGGTCAATTAGAAATAAGGGTTTGAAAAACAATTAACTGGAAAAAAAAGAATGAAGGGAGAACGAGAGTACGAACAATAAGTTATAAAAAATGAATGACAGGAAATGCAAAACTACCATCTGGGTGTGGAGGAAAGGAGAGCAGGAAGGATGAGATGGATGGGACGAGTACAGAATGAAGGAATAGACAGAAAGGGATGAATAGAAGAAAGGATGGTGTTGTGAATAATGGCTGGTCAGTGTTAAGGCCTTAATCAATGCTTGATTAATATTAATTCCTGTAGCCCTGGCAGAGGGGCGGGGCTAACCCAACACTTCCTCCTTAGATTGATTGGGGAGAGTGCACCAAGGGCGTGTTAACATTGCAACACACACACACACACACACACACACACACACACACACACACACACACACACACACACACACACACACACACAGAGAGAATCGCTCATGCATCCTTTGTGCTGACATTGTGTATGAACTTTCAAGACCTCAGCCTGTGAAGCTTCCTGCATGTTAACCACACACACACACACACACACGCACACGCACACGCACACACACACAAAAACGGTAGTTTACATGTCATAGATGTGAAAAAAAGGCTGAACATTTAAGGCATAACATTATTATGTGTATTTCAGAAGCATTAGAAGCTTTCTTAAAATCTTTAGGATTGGTCACTTTAAAGATCTCCTATCATGCTATGTTTAGGCATATATTATCAGATATATACAAATATATAAAAAACATATCTATGATGTGTTTTGCTCAAAATACCAAACAGATCATGCATTTTAGACATCCCTCATATCCCTCTATTCTCTGCTGGCCCCGCCCCCTTTTGAGAAGCAGGCACACTGTGAGTTCTGTGACGAGCAGGCTGTCTGCTCTGCTCAGATTCAGCTAAATGCTGCCGTGATTAAACACCATCATGTTCCAAACCACTTCAAGGATTATTTCTGAAACAGTATCTCAAAGGCTTTTTTTCTTGCGGGTTTACCACAATGTGAGTTCCTTTTTTTATTTCCTGCTTTTTTACACGTACTCTCTCCAGTACAGGTTAGCTCTGAGTGTTAGCGATGCTTGCTAATGTAAACAAAGAGCATATTACGTCCAAAACACGTTGCGCATTGTTTCTGATAGCGACGTTTCTGATAGGGCCGTGGGTCTAAAGCCAGCCCACATTTCCGACATTACGTCATATCGGACACAAATATGGATCAGCTCCGTTGTACCCCCGTTTTTAGAGATGTGGGTACGGAGGAAAAGAGAGAGGTTTTTATTTTCTGACACTTTGTGAGTTCCCTGACACACCGGGGACACATATTTATGTATAAAAAAGATAGGACACCTTTTAAAGTTTCAATAATGTATTTTCTGCTCCACAGTCACAAATTACAATATGCTGGAATACGATGTGTCAGTCATAAAAGCAGAGTACACTTTGGTTTCTGCAAATGACTGCTTTTAAAGGTAGAAGAGAGTTTTTGAGTGTTCTTCGAAATACCAACTGGTATTTTTAGGCAGTATTTCCCCCAAATGTTTAAAATCTAAAAGCTTTTTCCTGCTGCTAACAGCTGTTTTGCTGTCTTTTTCTCCTGCTGTCACTTTTTATTTCCTTGTTTTGTTGACACACTCCTCTTTTATTTGTGACCTTGAAATATGACAGACAAGGACAAGACAGTCTGGATTTAATTAAGCCCATATATTTGGACTACACCTTTTTATGAATTATAGGCCTAATGATGAAAAAGCAAGAGAAACAGATGCTGTAATAAGGGGGGCAGAGAGGCACAGACATGGACACACAGGCAGATCAATATACAGTCATTGTGTATTGTGTGTTGTTAAGACTGCAAGAAACATCCGCTCAAGTAAGTACTGTGATGTCGGTATAAAAGCCTGGCAGCAGCTTGTGATGGTACTTTTTTCTTTTAGTTTTAGTTATAAAAATGTAAAGACTGAAATTACACCTAAAATCTTCCAAATTCAAAGTTTGAAGCTATAATTTGAGATGCAATTTCCTTCGAAGTGCATCTGGCTTGGGACAAAGTCTTTGTCTCATAAAATCAGCTTCTGTTTGGGTTGTATTTCTCAGATTGTTTCGCTGTCTTCTTCATACTGTACATATACTGTACGTCAGCTTAAAATGGATTGGTTCAGAACCTATTGTATTCTGATATAAATGTTTCTTTCTGCCTGTGTCTATTTTTTTATTGTCACTAATTAATTCTCTCTGGTTCCCTCTCTGTTTGTTACCTGCCTTTCCGCCCTTCTCCTCTCTTTCAATCTTCTGGCATCTCTCAGCGTTCTCTCGTTCCATTGTTTCGTCTCTGTTCAGCCCCTCTTCCCTTTTACTCTTGCTCCTCTTTCATACAGCACATCCTCTCTGTCCTCTCTCACCTCCTTTTATTTTTCATTTTCACAGATCACTTTAGTTCCTCCTCTCTCTCTTTACATCTCAATTGATCTATTTCTCGCTTATTAACAATGATATATTTCAATCTCCCCCTTTGGTTCTTCACAATATTCTGCTTGTTATGAATGTAATGGAGGTCTTCGCAGAAATACACCTTCCTAGTATATTGAACAAGGTGTCGCCCTACTCAGATTGGTGTGTCCCGCACCGTCGCGTCTTTTCGGCCGTGCGGAAGCGCTGCCGATTCACCTTGTTGAATCGGCAGCGGAGGCTGTCGGCAAAATAAATCACTCTGATTGGCTGTTCAGCTTAGGCAAGGCAAGTCAAGGCAATTGTATTTATATAGCACCTTTCAGCACGCGACAATTCAAAGTGCTTTACAAAATAAAAACAAAAGACATTTAAGAATAAATACAGCATAAACACATTATTAAATGGCATTTGAAAATAGGAAGTGTTTCAGCGGACGTGCACGATTCGGGCAGTTTGTTCCAGATTGTCGGGGCATAATAGCTAAACGCTGCTTTTCCATGTTTAGTTCTTATTCTTGGAACAGAGAGCAGACCCGACACAGAGGACCTGAGACTCCTGGATGGTTCATACACTGTAAAAAAAAAAAACGTTGTTTTTACGGTAAAAACCTGGCAGCTTTGTTGCCAGAATAATGATGTAAAAAATACGGTAAACTGTAAACAACTTTACAGAACAACGTGTATATTTTACAGTTTAAAACTGTTGTAATTTACATTTTAAATCTGTCATTTCAACAGCCCTTTTCTGCTGAATTAGCATGATCACGTTGCTATTAAACTGATTATTTCAGTAAGATTTACATGCAGTTGTTGTCTATTGTACATTGAATCCCATTCAATTTTACAGAAAAATACCAAACAAATAACACTGTTTAACTGTAAAAGCATCAGTGTAATGTTGTAATTTAACTGAATTTTCCCGCAAATTGTAATCAAAAGTTGTGTATAATTTAGTGTATTTTGCCGTAGTAATGACGAGTTTTACGGTGAAAGCAACATCTAAATACTGCAATTTAAATTTTCTGTAAAATGTATTTATTACAATTAAAATGCAGAAAAAACTGTTCTATGAATATCAATCTCAAATATATATATATATATATATATATATATATAATATAAAACCGCCTGTAAGGATTATTGATATATAAAAATGTTTTTCCTATACATTAGTCAGATTGAAAGATTTCATTTAAACTACACTGCCTTCGTATATATATGTTTGACTATTACCAGAAATGTGAAGAATGTAATCCAGGGTACACAGATTAAGCACTTAAAATTTAAAATGCAAAGCTAGATAAACCTCAAGAGCCACTGTATTAAAAGTTGAAAAAAGTCCAACAAGAACTTGCCTTTCCAAGAATTTATTATATATATATATATATATATATATAATAGCAGTGATCAAAAACATCTGTCATTTCTCAACATACATATTGGTAAAACATACAAACTAAGGCTGCACAATAAACAAACAGCTCACATTGTCCAGGAAATTCAAGCTGAACAAAGTTGAGAGGTTACTTGCATCACATCAAATGATTTATGGGAAATAATGTTTTTAAATATTTTAGTACTTTATATGTCTCATCTCTTATAGTGGGCACCTGTATAATATAATGCTCGACTGTCACAGCCACAGACTGAGCTGTAACTTAGCCAAAATAAGGGATTGTCTTAGTTGAATACATGTTCATTGCTAAAGGAAGTGTGTACGTGATGAAGCTACAGTTGCAAAACACATGTGTGTGTGTGTGTGTCTAAGTGAGATAGGTGAAGAGGTAGGGTCAGCAGAGACCCTTCACTTCAGAAGCAAAAACCCAAGTGGAAAACAAAACAAAACCACCCAGTGGAGTGTAACACGTCAACATTTTTACACTCAACAGTGATGTCCTGAGCTTTTACAATGACCTTAAAAGAATAGTTTGACATTTTGAGAGTTACATATTGCATTTTTTTAAATTAGTTAAAAGAACATGAAAAAAAAGGCACTTCAAATTTTAACTACGATTTAAACAATCAACCAAACTGTAATTGGGCACATCGCCACATGCCATTGATCTTACTGTCCATATTCAGACATCACGCCACTCATGGTCCGAAAGTTCCTGTATCAAGGTGAGGACTCTCGGGTTCACCTGAAGACGGGATGCACGTGTCTTCTCCACTTTGGTGCCCTTCTCTGGGTTGATGGAGAAAAAACATCTTAAAATAAAAATACAAACAAACAACAGAATTAATAATAAAATAGCTTGCCTAACAACAAAAAAACTTCACATCAATCTTATTATTTTGAAGCCAAAATGACAATTATCTTAACCCCCAATTCACTGAAGCAGCTGCTTTAGATTTGTTGCAGTTTAATAAAATAAATTGTTGGATAAAGCCAATCCCAAAAAACACATACCTCTGGACAAACTCCAGGGTGGATGCCAGCTCTGACGGGTAGGCGATGTTGAAGCAATAATAGCTCCCAAACATCATGGACAGGGCAGAAACCAAGGAGGGGATGTTGTCCTGTACTATGTTTCGATCCACACTCAGCATGAATCGCCTTGAAGAATAGCATGATCGTCCTAAAAAAGAAGAAAAACACAATTCAAACTAAATTAAAACAAGACTTGTCTTCCTGAAATATTTCACAAAACAATTTTAGCACACATTTTAAGGTCTGTTAAATTGCTCACCATCAATACAAAAATGTATGTATGTGTATTTGCAGGTTAAGGGGAGATAAATGTAATGTCAATTTGACTTGCTTTTAGGGGATTGTTCATATTGTTTGAAGGGGGGTTGTAGGAGCTACAGTTTGGAGAAACAGAGAGGAGAACGAGCAGACAGCTAAGCAATGCACTGCTGTGGACATAGTTAAGCCACCAAAAAAACTAAAACAATATTACTCTTAGTGTATGCTATATTAAAGAATATTTTCAAAGCTCTACCTTGCTGTCAGACAGCTATACAGTCTGTTTCTGATAGGGACTGAAGCACCAGGGTACATTTGTGACAATATTATAAATATAGCGTACACGTAAACTGAATTTTTAGGTGGCTAAAATACGTTTCGCTGCTGCACCCATCCACAGCTTTACATACGTACCCGTACTCCTGCCTGTTCCTCCAAAGACATGCAAGTAATACACTGACTATGGATAAGTATCCATAAGCATCCAAACTAGCCCTTTACGAGCTTACAGTAACAAAAAGCATTGTGCAACATAAACGTCTCAAATTAGACAGAAAAGAGAGAAAGAAGTGGCAGAAAGAACAGAAAAAAGTAGACTGCCCGTTAACTTTGAACCCCCTCAGATGTAGCTTCAAACCCCCCACTTCACAACAGCATGAATTAAACGAAAATAAAGAGTTCAGCTTTTAGCATGATACTTCAATAACGTTACCAGACTATTTAAATTAACTCCCGGTCAGTAGACGTTATAACTATGACTGCAAAATGCACTCAATCACAAACATAAGCTAGTATTGTCCTGACAACACACCGTTGTTTGCTTGCAGTTCGCGCCAACACATTTGAAAAAACACTTATGCAATGCAGAACATAAACGTTTTGCTGCAAAATGCACTCGATCACAAACAGAAGTTAGTATTGTCCTGACAACACACCGTGTTATAATTGAAGTTTGAAGAAAATAAACGGTTAGCTTACCAGTGCTACAGATGTGATCCTGCGCTCATGTGCACACAGCTCCGTGGCAGGCAGACTTGAGACAGACTTGGCCGCGCACTGAGCCGTAACCGTTAACCTGCAAAAACGGCACGTAATCATTGCTAACATGACTGCCCGTTAACTTTGAACCCGCTCAGATGTAGCTTCAAACCCCCCGCTTCACAACAGCATGAATTAAACGAAAATAAAGAGTTCAGCTTTTAGCATGATACTTCAATAACGTTACCAGACTATTTAAATTAACTCCCGGTCAGTAGAAGTTATAACTATGACTGCAAAATGCACTCAATCACAAACAGAAGCTAGCATTGTCCTGACAACACACCGTTGTTTGCTTGCAGTTCGCGCCAACACATTTGAAAAAACACTTATGCAATGCAGAACATAAACCCTCAACGTTTTGCTGCAAAATGCACTCAATCACAAACAGAAGTTAGTTTTGTCCTGACAACACACAGTGTTATAATTGAAGTTTGAAGAAAATAAACGGTTAGCTTACCAGTGCTACAGATGTGATCCTCCGCTCATGTGCACACAGCTCCGTGGTCCGTGGAAGGCAGACTTGAGACAGACTTGGCCGCGCGCTGAGCCGTAACCGTTAACCTGCAAAAAGTGGCAGCTCCCGCGATAATTAAATAGTCCAATGAAATAACAGAAACAAACTCTACTGCTCAGTAGGCGTGTCTCAGTTCAGCGGCCGTTTCCTTCGGAGGCGTTCGATTACTGTTTGGGCTGTCTGCCGTGGGCTGCATTCCACTCCAAATAGCCGGTCGGCCGCAGAATCCAAACGCCAGCTGTTTTATGGATTCTCATTTAATTTCCAAGAATATCTCAGTACTGGGTTATTTCCAATTTCAAAAATAAACATATGTATTAAACAAATAGAAATAAGAAGTAAGTATATTATAGTATGTTCAAGAATGAAAAAATATAAAAAAACATGATTTTAACACTGTCATGTTGTAATTGTAACTGTATTGTATTGTTTTATGTATTACAGTTTTTCTGTGTTCAAACCACAGTAATCTGTAAATTATACAATGAAATATAATTATTTTAACATATTCTTAATGTGAATTTAACAGTTTTGTTTGGTTCAGTACTTTACGAAATATTACTGTAAATTAAACACTGCTTCATTGTTTCTCTATTTACAGTTTTTTGATGTTGTGATTTTACAGCTTTTCCCTGTTAATTTCACGGACTTTTTTTACAGTGTAGTTATGCAGGAGATCGTTTATATACCTCGGTCCTAAGCCATTTAGCGATTTAAAACTAGTAATAGTATTTTAAAATCAATTATTTGGTCGACATGAAGCCAGTGTAAGACTTCAGAACCGGACTGATATGATCCACTCTTTTAGTGTTTGTGAGGACTCGAGCAGCAGCGTTCTGATTCAGCTGCAGCTTTCTGATGGATTTTTTAGTGAGCCCTGTGAATACACTATTGCAGTAGTCGAGTCTACTGAAAATAAAAGCATGGACAAGTTTTTCTAAATCCTGTTGCGACATTAGTTTTTTAATCCTAGATATGTTCTTCAGGTGATAGTATGCATACCTAATAACTGTTGTAATGTGGCTGTTGAAATTCAGGTCTGAGTCCATCACTACACCTAGATTTCTTGCTTTATGAGTTACTTTGTAGTCTGCCGACTGAAGCTCTGCGATTACTTTTAATCGGTCCTTCTTTGCTCCAAAAACAATGATCTCAGTTTTTTGTTTGTTCAATTGGAGAAAGTTCTGAGTCATCCAATCATTGATGTGCTCAATGCACTTGCTCAGTGTTCTAATCGGAGAGTCATCTCCCGGTGTAATTTTAAAATAAATCTGGGTGTCGTCTGCATAGATGTGATAGCTTAGATTGCTGTTTTTAATTTTAATGTTAATTTGAATATAGATATTAAAAAGCAAAGGTCCTAAGCAAATCAATGCATGAGAAGTGAGGTACTGTACGCAAACAAACGATTAGGCACACACAGACAGCTATTATTTTTCATTTTCATCTCACCTGGACGCAAGAAATTATTTTACATCATGGCGATCTGGAATGAAGAAACCGAAGACCAACTCAGTTGCCACGTAATTTGCTGCCACACTTCCTCCATGAGGTGGACAATAGCTTCTTCAAGTATTTAACGGACAGGACCCTGGACGATGTGGCTAATTTTTTTTATTGTATTACTTACCTTTTTTATCTTATTGTATTTTAGTCGATTGTTTACATTGTACAGTTCTACATTTGATTTCTGACACTTTTTACCGCTACTGCAAAATACAAAACTTTATTTCGTATCTTCATACTACAGCCATTAGATAACACAACATTAGAATGAGGATAAAATTAGCTATACTACAATAAAAGTCAGAAGATACAGATGTACATGATGATACAACATTTGCCTGTCAGTGTTATGATGTTGTATATTAATATAATCTTGGTTTATAATTACTGATGCATGGAATGTGGTAGCAGCAGTACTTTAAGGTTGCCAGCCACAATGCTTAAATAGTTTATTTCTGCTTTAGAGAGCTGACGTTTGTATATATCACGCAGTCTGTGGTTGCCTCTTTTGAATGACGAATACACACTACCGCCGCCTGCTGGTAAGGAGAGTTATTGCCACTCACGCATGCGCAGTGCGTACGTGCTACTTGGCCGCCGGCTGAACTCTTTGCGTTGTGTTCCAGTGCGACATTTTGGCCAAGATGCAGGAGACGTGAGGCGACACAACAGTCGGGTCCGTCGGGACCTAGCCCCCAGGAAGTGCGCCCGACTCTGTGCCCAACATTCGTTGTGTCCAAACGGCGGTACTGCAACTTCCGTATCAGTCCGTGCCGTCACCCGGCCCAAAACAACTTTTTCCCATTGACTAACATGGGGAAAGAAATGTCTGTAAATCAGCGGATCATTTTTTTTAAACTAAATAAACAGTATGAACTATTTTATAGCCCTTATTATAATCATGAAGTCCTTAAAGTTGTAAAATGCACTAAAAGCCGAATCTAGATTTATTTTCTCACTCCATTCATTCTAGTGAGCCGAGAGTGGGAGCTCGGGGGGCGGGGCTTAAGGGGCAACTCAACTGCGCATGCTCTAGCCAGGGATGACGGGTAATCTGTGACGTTTCGCTCTCTCAAAAGTTGGGCCATTTTGCCTTCATGCGCCAATGAGCAGCTCTCATAGGAAAGAACGAGACCCCGCCTCCCACGCTGTATCCAGTTCTTATTATACATCCATGGTCGGGACATGTTCTTTGGTGTCAGTTTGGTGTGTCAGGGCCTTTAGTTAGACCTACATCCTTTATCGGGCAGGTAGGGGCTAACTGTTACTTAATCATCATATTTAGCCTGAATCCAAACTACTGATATAAACACAGGTGTGTATTAAAGATTTGCCCGTTAAATTCTTCTTTTAGCATTTAATTCCCCCTCTTGGGCAACTAAATAAATGTCTCACTCCATTCATTCTAGTGAGCCGAGAGTGGGAGCTCGGGGGGGCGGGAAAGAGAGAGGACAAGGGTGGAGAAAAAACGTTGTGTGTGTGTGTGGTTAGTTTGTTCTTTCTAGGCTGCAGGAAGTGAGAGGGTGCAGGGACATGCCTGCTCCAATAAAGCCTGGTATTTCTCAGTGCAGCCATTTTTTAAGCTAACTAATAGCAGCATGTTGGCCCTATAAATCACCAGAACGGAGATAAAAATCAAACTATCACTAAGATGGAGAGGAGAGCACCACACCAGGACATCATTTTAATACAGTTGTATACGAATGTGTGTGCGCGCATGTGTATATGTATCTAGGTGGTTTTGGAAGGTAATATGTAGTAAAAGTTGTCCCTGTATTCATGTAGCCTTATTTGTGTGTTCAAGATGTGTGTCTTTAAATGTGTGGTTGTCACTGCATGTGTGTGCGGTGCGTGCATGCGTTCGTGTCTCAAGATGCATTATTTTTCAGCTTATCTGTCCTGCTGCCAGAAACAACTTGATGTTTATTTATTTGAACAACACACGTTGGCTGGTTTAATTCTCCCGGACATAAATTATCACCAGAGTCCCCCCAATCCATTGTAGTCAGTTAGGGCAGATTTGCTTCAGAAACAGCAAGTTTGCAATGTGACAAAATGTGACTAATTGAACTAAAGAAACAGTTCTGAATCCCACCTGATTTCTTCTCAAACCTTTAGTGTGACCCCAAATGTTTTTCATTTTATTGCACAGGCTTAAAAGCTATTCTTAAATTATCATTAGTTACTATTTTGGTCCTCAACATGTTTGCTTTACATTGCCGCCATGCATTAAGTACATGTGTATAGAGGTTTCATCTCAAGCTAGAGGTGAATTAAATGCATGAAGACTAAATGAAGTAGAGCATCATAGTGGCTGGCTCTGTAAATATTAGGAGATAAAATCTGCATTTGTCCAGTGCACGTTGTTAAACAGTCTGCAGAACACAAGCCATCACCAAACTAAGATGGCATTTCTAGATCTGGAATATGAGTCTAATTACAGTACAAATTAAAAGTTTGTCTTAATGTCAGAAATGTTGTCGGTCCCTGTTTTGTTGCAAATGTTTGATTGCCTAACTTCTTCCAAAAGAAACAAACAATTTAAAAAGAGGCAAGCTTTAAATCTTGACAAATCTATAACCGGTTCAGTAAGTTGTGTTTTTCTTCATTATTTGACAGAAGTTTGATTCGCATAATGCAACAGTTAAAACGATTACAACCCACCATAGGGGTTGCAATGAAAACCTTTTTAAATGCTCATGATCATATTACATTCACAATCATACTACACACAAATATTAAATGAAAGTAGTCTGTAGTTTAACTTATCACAAGTCTGGTTGTGACCTGATGAGCCCTTCCTCCAAGAATGTTCTTTTAGATAGTATTTCTGCTTCCACTTGGTTGCTTTATATTTCTTTAGGTCTCCTATCTTCCAAGATTTACTGTCAGTCAAGTCAACATTATAGTGGTGTTGTGAATCCTATTGCAAATCTTTTTCAATACAGGTAACTTTCCCAGAGTGCAAGATTTAATTCAGGTGAAGTTTTGCCGGCAGTTTAATGCTGTGAAGCAGATAAGAAATGTTGATATGTGCGATGAGATGGTATGTCCCTCAAGCCTTCAATCCTCAAAATAAATAATCTCCCATCATTCAGAGATTTAATTTAAAACCTTGGATATTCAGAAATAAGTTTGCACTGACACTTTGCTTCAGTTCAACTGTTTAGGCATCAGCATCTTGTGAATTAATGAGGGAAATTCATTCAGCAGGTGGATATATATTTAATGAGTTGTGATTTTTGGGATTTTAGAAAACTCTCTCTGTCCTTATTTAGGGTATATCGGCCTATATAAAACAAAAAAGGTTGGTAATGTGATTGTTAGAGGAAAAATGAATTATTATAAAGTTGGTAATGTGATTAAAGTGTGCTTTTATTGAAGCCATGGGTATTGTGTGCGTGCTTAAATGTGCTTTCATGGCTAACTAGGGACAGTCGAGGAAAAAGCAATATAAACATTTATTAACTGGATTACGCTGTAGTTTATATGGCTACAATATAGCACCGCTTGAAGAGTCATAAACACACACACACACACACACACACACACACACACACACACACACACACACACACACACACACAAGATCATAGCACAACTTCTAACACAACACTGACCAGACTTCCTACCATATGAGACACCTTCCAACCTGCATCTAACACCTTAGTGTCCACATCCAGGCAACAACTCCCTTGAGATGAAAGGTTGGGAAATTGTTCTTACTTTATAGAACATTCTTCATCCATCCGTCCCCGAGGAACTCTCCAAAAGCTGTTACTCACGGCAGGTGGTCTCAGATTTCATATCTGACACACGATGTTATTTCATGGAGGCTGTCAAAGGAATCCACTTTATGACTGCCAACAGTACCAAACTCCCGCAACCGCAACATGTAGTGGCTTTTATCACAATCTTAAATTAACAAACGGCTGTGTTACATGCCGTGTAATCATCAACAACATAGATGGTCACGGAAGTATCTTTACCACATTTTTGTTGACAGTAAAAGTACAAGAGGCTCTGTGTGACTGTATCAGATAATCTGCTAATACTTACTTTTAGAAAACTCTACAGTTATAGACAAGAGGATGTGTCTGTCTTTATCACTTAAAAATCACAACATAATTCTAATTAACTCTCGTATTGGTTTAATTCTATCCAGTTTTCATAATTGGTTGGTATTACTATTACTAATTAAGTCTATTTTCCTCTTCTCTCCCTTTTTATGTTAATCCTATCTTCCAGTCTGTGAAAGAATAACACAAAAAGCTTCAGTTGCCTATAGTTACCCAGACAGGCATATTTACAAGTAAAGTCAAAGGGGTACTCACTGATATTTCCTAGGATTAACTTTTTCAAATATCACACAGATATAGAAAAAACACCTCAAATTCAACCAGTGCTCAAATAGTGGCTCAACCATTAAATGTTTATTACTCATTTGTGTGTACAGGATTGACATGAACATAGGCCTAATGCTGACCAAGTCAAGGCCCTGAATGGATATATGGTGATTGATAAAGATGTAATGATGTGGTTTGTAAGTGGCTTAAAAGTGGAGTTGCAACGTTTATTACTTTCCATTATAATTGTTTATAACTATGTCCATTAGGCAGTTTTTAAATATGAATTTCCAGAGGTTGTATTGGAGTCACTGAGAATCAGATAGTGAGGTTGAACTCATCATTTTTCAGTTTCAGGCAAAAGCATCATGCAAATTACAGCTGTAAGCCTAGTTATGCAAAATAAGAGATTTGATTTCACCTTTTAACGAAATGCTACCTACTGTTAGAAAATTACTTTGAAAGTAGAGCACATTAATGCAGTCATCAAGGCTCTTTTTAGCATGTAAGCATGCGGAGAACCAAATTGCGTTCCTTTCTATTATAAAAAGTGTTTCCCCCAGGTAACTTAACTCTTTTTCAAAATAGAAGTTAGGCCTTTTATCTATACCTGTTGGTTACATTTTCCACACTTCTTGTTAAATCTGAAAGGAAATCAGGACTGCAATATTTGCATTTTTCTCTTTACTATGAACTTTTATATTTCTCGTATTTGATCAATTCCCCTGCTTATTCCTTTTGATCTTTATTTATGAAGGTGGAAGAAGAAAATTAAATAATTTCAGAGGACAATAATTCCTCCATCAATACATACATCACATCCAATAATCTAAAAAACATAACCATTATAAAATGCTGCCCATGAGGAAGTTCTACAGATTTCTCCACCTGTACATCTTCAGTGCAATGTAATGATCTAGTGGTAATACACCATGCAGGCATAGTATAAGACTTTATGTTTGCAAGGCTCTTTACATTTCAACAAATATCATGTCATTTTAACATGAAAGATAAATAAGGCTCTTCCCTGGGAAGCGTTATAATAGCAAATAAACAGGTAGGCCATTATCTCCATGGCAACAATCATCTACCTCGCTACAGTGATGGTTAAACCTTTCATCTATGATACGCAGTTCAATAAGGAAGGGTGGCATACCGTAAGAAGAAAACTGAAATAAAAATAATGACAGTCTAAAGCTGTCTCGATAGAGGAAATTGGGTTTAATGAGAGTGCAAATTATTTCCCTCTCAGAACGACACTGGTAAATGGTCCTTTCAGCCCAGAGAGTCGGACATACAGGCTCTCTCTCTCTCGCGCCGTCTCTCTCTCGCGCCATCTCAGAAGCAGATGTACTGACAGGTACATTTTGAGGCCTTTTCCCAAAATGCAAGGCATACTTCAATATTGTTAAAAAAAAAGCACTTCGGCAGTTTTGTTTTTCTAGACTTATATTATATTATTTAGCAAATTATTAGAGCTGGGACATTTTATAACTAACATGTGGGTTTATTTCTACCAGACCGAAGTTTGTGAATTACTAAATCTAGAAAGGTTTGATGTGTTTCATTTAATATGTATACATTTTGAAGGAAGTGTGTGAGAGTTATTGCTCTGCGCAGAGATACATGAGGAAAAAACGCCTGTAGAGCAGCCACATTTTTATATTTAACTCACGCTACACACACATAATACATCAGCAATTGCTTGTTGTTGCGCTGAGGGTTGCCGTTTAAAAAATACAAACACAAACGCTGTCCAAACAACACCCACCGGGCAATATATACAAATATGTACCCTTGACAACTAACCTCTAGAGCCCAACAAATAACAAAATGTCTGACATATCTGTACATTGTGTTAAGTTAAAATATTAATAAAAATCATACTCAAAAATCTACTTCTACAGAACCTGATTATCTGATGGCAGAAATATGTTACTGACGATGGAACACTTCTAAAGACAATATGAACATACAGAAATGTTAAACGCTGGTTTTCTTGATGACAGTCGTTTCGCTCTTACTCTTACTTGAAATGAGGGCAGAGACGGTTTATTGACTGGCAGGTGCCACTGAACAGTGTGCGCCGTTAGAAGCCTTCCTCTGTTATTTACACTGTGACAGGGTGCCATCGCTGCTGACTGCGGCAAAGCACACGTGTACATGGGCTGCTGTCACCTGGAAGGAGCGTGCGTAATGAAAGGCTTCACTTCAGAGACCAGAGAACTCTCAGATCATTATAATGAAGACACACACACACACACACACACACACACACACACACACACACACACACACACACACACACACACACACACACACACACACACACACACACACACACACACACACACACACACACTTCCTCACATACACACACATACAAAAGGTATGTGTGTTCACACTCCTACAGGATGTTAAATTAGACTCACACTTTTGGAAAGATTGCTTGGGTATATTAAACATGCGTATTGATGTAAACATAAGCCAATATTTAAATGAGCTTCCTGCAGGCCTTTGAAATAGAAAATCAGAAAGGAAGCTATTGATTTTCATATTTGTATGCAGGGTTTCTACAGGCGATGAGTTTAAAATGCAGAGACACCATATGAAATTAGACATGTTTGTCTTAGACAAACAGCATGATGAGCTACAGTTCTTCATTACAAACATTACATCTCATGCCTATTTTCTTCTTTACAGCTCATTATTTTTTACTTTTAATTGTTTTTTTTTTTACTGAAAGTGCCCATGAGGGTGCTACTATTGTTTATTTGAAAGGTATAAAGTATTTCTAATCTCATTACTTCTTCGGATTTCCATGTATAATGATAAAGGAGAAACAGTATAACGTATACTTCTTAAATATGTGATTTACGTTAGATCAAGCTTTCAGCCTGCCAAATGAGATTCCACCAATAGTTATTTAAATTTGAACATGTTATCTGTATGTCAGTGTGCTGACATGCTACATAGTTTAAACTGCAACTGAAATACTAAAATGGTTTCAGTTGGCTTAACAGTTGTCCTATGTTTCACCTCTGCATTTTAAGAGGGTATGGGGAATGTGATTAGATTATTTATGGACTGGCCTGTTGAGCCTCTGTTTGATACTGTAGGCATTTGTAGGCAAGATTGAGGTTTGTTTTGAAGCAGGTATATAACTTTACAGGTATACAAATAGTATTACAATGGACTTTGTGGTTGGTATTGAAAATTATTCTGTGGGATTCTGCAGAGACTGAGAAAAAATAAGGAGAAATAAAATAGAGGGAAGGTGGAAAAAAAAAGGAACTGCTATTGGAAATGTGAAATATATTTATATCGTATTTGTTTATGTATTTGGTAATGTACTTCTTTCCCCTTGAATGATGTGAACAAATTTCACCTACTCTCATACATGTAGTAAAACAGTGCAGTGTGCAAAGAGTACCCTCTGTTGTCATAATGTCAACTCTTATAATTGCTAGACTGCAGAGAAAAATAAAACAGTTGTTGAAACCGGTGTTCTCCAGTAATACAATCCTCTGCCTGCAGGCAATGGAAGCAGAGCACTCACTGCACACAGACTCTGCACACACACTTTGCACACACACTCTGCCGTGCCGTCGCACATCCACACACATCATAAATATGGCTCTTATTAAAACACTGAACACCTTAAAACAGAACCAATACTGTATACTACAGTTTCTAACTGCAGGGCATTGATATACCTTTTCTAGAATCGGTATACAGTGCAACACCACATTGGGGGGGATGAGGTTTACAATATGAATTCAAACAAATGGGCCATTTACAGTAAGTGACTCTCCCACTCTGCTACATGACCCTGCAGCGTAGCTTTGCATCTCCTGATTTTGCCTGATTAGCTTAGCAGAAAAATGTAGCCTGACTGTCTGAAAGTGAAATAAAAATAAGCAGTTCTTCTAAATCTCAGTAATTAACATGTAAAATGTTGAATAATGTGTACACACGAATGTAAAGAAGTTGTGTATTGATTAATAATTACGTGCAATTTCCTTGGCGATTTCCTGAACTTGCACATTCAAATAGTATTTGCTGAGTTATTTTGCAGTTGTTTAGTGTTGGTAAGGAAAATCAATAAATCAAACTAATGCATTTGAGATGTTTTTAGTATTTAGCGAATCAGCAAATTAATATTGAAACCTTACTCATGGAATCCATAATCCAACCACACCCCCTTTTTTTTTCTTCTGACTTTGTACATTAACCTTTTAAACTTGCAGGAATCATTACGTTTGATAGAGTTTGTCTTGGCGTACACAATGGCTTCTGGTATATTTCTAAACAGGGCTTGGTCATTAATAGTATATCTCAAATTCAACGCTGACCACCATGTGAGTCATTACCTGGAATACATTGTGTATGTAAACAGACTCAGTGGCTAAGAGAGATTGAGAGGGAGATGAAGAGGGACAGGAGAAAGCTGATGCATTTCTGATGTATTCCAGGAAAAGGTCACAGACACTCTGAGCCAGTCAGACACTGGTGAGATGTTGAGCTAAACTTAAATTCATATTCACACCATGTCCAATTCATAATGATAATGACGTCAATAATCAGTGGCAATAACAATCCAGCTTTGTTTGTGTGCGCGACTGAAGGTTAGTGTGAGAGCAGGTGGTTTAATTAAAAAAGTGTTTAATGTTTTCACCTTAACAGTTTGTTTTACACTTGTTTAATCAACAATACTTAAACTGAGTTTGCACGCCATCACTGCTCCTCTTCCTCCTCAAAGTGTATTAGTTTTCCAGCTGAAACTATTTATAACTTTAAAAATGTTGCTGCATTTTTAACCCAGTCTTTAACATTTCCTTTCATGTCTGTCCCCACCATGACTCACTGTTGGCGCAAATCAAAATAACAAATTCAGAATCACCCAAGGATATAGCAGTTATCATATTACCCCGTTTATAAAACAGAATTGTTAATGACAGTAAACTTCTCACATGGAAACAGATTCACAAACTCTGTTGACGCACTGCTTTCTTACAGCAACAGCAAACATGGATTCTTGTCATAAATATATATTTTAGTGTGTATTTCTATTTTCGTAATGTTTTCAGACCTTTAGCATTTTGACCCAAATGTGATTGTAAAGTTGACCAGAGAAAAAAAATCCAGAGACACCTGTAATGTATGCTGTCAGAGACAAAGTGTTGACCTGATCGGTGGACAGAGAATTACACTCCAACTTTGTGGACACATATACAGACACTGCGCAGCAAAGGGCGGCGATGTTCTGGTTTGACGCTGGCGCCTTGTTTGTCAGAGCTTAAAAGGCTAACCTTTTAGAAAGCAGTCCTATTGATATTGGCACTCAGTCGCACAGCAGCCACATCTGTTCTTATTTAGACGCACACTTGTTAACATTATTGCAAATCTATGTGAAAGACAGGAAATAATAGTGCAATTATGGTAAAAATGCTATGTTTTGGATTTAAACTTATGTACTTGTAAAAATGTGGCTGTATTCTTTAATCCTCTTCATCCATTAAAGTCAGACTTTGACCATGAGAGACATTTATGAATAGCTTAAAAACCAAACTTCTCTGGTTTTCTGTTCTTCAACCTGAGTTTGTATGTTGTGAAAAATAGATTATAGGAGACTTTGATTAAACTTACATTTTAGCACCCAGGTGATAATGTGTTTTTCTTCTTCTTGTAAGCTATTGAAGCAGCTTGTGTGTGTGTGTGTGTGTGTGTGTGTGTGTGTGTGTGTGTGTGTGTGTGTGTGTGTTGTGTGTGTGTGTGTGTGTGTGTGTGTGTGTGTGTGTGTGTGTGTGTGTGTGTGTGTGTGTGTGTGTGTGTGTGTGTGTGTGTGTGTGTGTGTGTGTGTGTGTGTGTGCAACAGTGTGTAACCCATGCACACCTGCTAAGAGGTATATTTACAGATGTAAACCTTTCTTGCTCGTTTTGTTGAACATCTTAAATGTCAATTGAAAATGGTTTTGCATGGCCCAAATTAAATGCATAGGTTATATGCAAGTGTGGCTTTTTCATTTGTTTATAAACTGTGAACAAATGTGCGAACTATATTTTCCTGGAATTACATTTGCAGCAGTTTTGAACCACACAGTTTCTCTCTACCATAATCACTGTACATTTGAATGCTTTCACTCAGCATCCTTAGGTGCTATAGTACAGTTTATTCTTAATGCAAAGGTAATTGTCTCTGGACAAGCTGTACGCCTATAAGCCAACAATGCCTATTGGAGTAAAAAAAATAAAAGTGAGTTGAGTGAAACAAAAATGATCGTTGAAAAACAGGAGGAACAATGAGATATATAGAAAATATAGGAAACCGGAACAAAGCAAGGAATGCTGAGAAGCAAGTATAGTTCCTAAAGTGAGAGCATCGGCAAGTCTCCAGTGTTCAGACAACAGCGTGAGAAAGCAGCAGCAAAGTGCTGAGAACAAATGAGAAAATCAGCAATAAGAGAGAAGCAGTGCAGAAAGGTTAAGAATGTCTTGTCAATAAAAAAACTGCAGAATTGAACACAATAAGTAGGCGAGAGCAGTGTTGCAAGAATAACGGTGTACAGCAGAGTTCATAGAGCAAACTAATGCAGTGCATGTGTTCTCCTTGGTCTGAAAAAGACTGCTGCATCGAGACAGTGACAGAACATGATGGTACTGAATTGATTGGCTCAAAATCATGCGCCATGACAACAGAGACTAACTTTTTGAAGCACAGCGTTTATATATGAAAGTCAAAAGTGCAATTACCCCCCTGAACCTTTGAATGATCTCTTCAAAATCACACTATAACTTGCATTATGCTTCTTTCTGTTTATTTCTGTGTGTGTATTTATGCAAGTTTGATTTGTTGGGCCTGCCTGATGTCTTGAATAATATATGAATATGGGAAGCATACATATGCAATGTTTTAGTGAGTTTTAGATGAGTGTCATTCTGAGAATTTATTAGCGTCTGAACATTTGCAAACAGTATTGCAGCTTTTGTGAAAGTCTGCCGTGGCTGTTTAGGTTATTTATTTGTCTGTGTGTGTTTCGTTTGTGTGCTTATGTGTGTGTTAATGGGGATAACGGCTCTCCGCAGTGATGGAATATTGATGGGACATAAACATGACGTCCTCCGACTACAGTGCCCTGGAGGGCCATAAAACATGAGGAGGCTCTCACATTACAACTCTCCAACAACAGCAGCAGTCGTTTAGCTGCTGACCCACACAGCTTCAGAAGAACATACATGTACATACATGGATGTGGTTTTTCAAAACATAGACTGTTTATCAAACCATATGCACTATACTGCAAGTAAGGATGAAATACAGTTTGGCGTGTAATAGTGCGTTACAAACTGTGCCAATGGTATTAAATGGTATTTACTTTCTCTTAAAAGGTCAAATGTATCTACATTTAATTTAATTGACATTAGACGTATTAACTATCAAAACCAAAAATAAATAAAAAAATTATTCAGGCCATTTATAAAAGTTATTGATGTTAGCTCAGTGTTGGGTCTAAAGTGTGCTTTGTTGACTACAGGGCAAAGGAATCGTTCATAATGCCCTCTCAATCTCAGTTAATAGACTCATACAGCCCACTGGTCTCCTAGTGGGAGCACAGATTCAGTAAACTGTACTCTCAGAGAAAATACACATTCTCTTGATGTTTCTTCAATGCTCCTTTTGAGAATTGTTGCTCAGTCGGTATACATCAAGCTCGTTGCAAACATAAATACAATTCACCTCAACCACTCCCTCTGGTCTTTGCAAAACACTAATTACCATCATAAGAGGGTCAAAGTACCGGTATGCAGGCAAGTAGGCAGGTAAACTATAGGTTTAAATCTCGAGTGGTGTGTCAGTGAATCTGTGTATGAATCACAAAGTCAAGTATAGAAATCGTGCAGCGCAATGTGTGATATTGTGCATGGAAATTGTTTGTTTGCTCTTTTCCTATTTTCAGCCACTGGACTTTGCAGGTTAATCCCCATGTTTTTGTTCAGGTTTCAGATGCATTCGTCTGTCTTTTAGTGCACTATATGTCTTAGTATCTAATAGTATATAATAACAGTACCGATGCAGATATGAACAACCTGTAATCTAAGGCAATTTGTCATAATTTGCAGGTAGTGTAGGCACAAACATACAATAGCTGAAGTCATAAACCTGTCCTTTTTCTCTTTTTGAAACATGGTGTTTTATTTATTTGTGTCTTAAACTACAAGAAATCATACAAAACTAGAATACATACAACAAACCATCATATCCGTTATTCATCCCCCGCTGGAAATATGAATTAATAAATGAGTCGCAGAGGCAGTGTGTGATGCTCTTCTTTTCATGACATCATTATGTATCAGCACATTCTCGCCCATGAGACGCCCGGGGGCCCATTTAAAACCCACCGTTACATTACAACAATACAAGGCTCTCAATTATTTTCATTTTACAATTGAGCCACTGTGCTGACACTCAAACTAGAGTGATTTACTGTTCAATGTCAAAGGCATGTTATATTCCCAGTGTGTGGAATTAAACCATCAATCTATTCAGCTTTCGGAAGAGTTCATATAACACCTGACCAGAGTGACCACTTATCCACCTGTGCCTTCCTCCTATTAACTACAATAAAATAAATGTTCTTTGAAATAGTGGCATTGCATTAACCTGCATAAAGACAGACAACGATCCCTTTTTTAGAATACCTTTTTTGTATCATGATTACAAAATGTGACTGCATGCACACTTCCTGTCAGTGCTGTCCATTTTCCAAAGTGAACCGTAGGTTTTATATGAACAAAAAAAAACAAAAGCCGGTAAACAGTCAGTGAAAATCAGACCCTAATCAGTCTATCACAGTTTTTTATGTTTCCTTTTCTAAAAGTATGTCCTGGGAAAAACGTAACATCGATCAAATACTTTATTCTATATAAGACTGAGTTTAGAGTCAGGGCCTGCAAGAATATGATCAGAGAGTGCATTCTTGTTCTTTTGGAACCCATATCAACACCAAATTCATTCTCTGACTGCCTTTTGAAATACTTTACCAGATCACTTTTTTCTTCAATTGTGTTTATAAGAATGCTTTGTTTACCTGGAAAACATACTTTTCTTTGGTCTGTGTTCAATTGCTTTACATATACATTAAACCGCCGCTGCAGACATCTGTCCAGCTTCAGCTTAAAGCTCAGACAAAGAAAATAATTGTTTATGCAAATAAGTTCATCACTTCAGTCACTTGATCTCGATGTTAGACTTGCGCCCCCTCCTTTCCTCTGTCTTCCATTTCTTTCTGTGTTTCTGCCCCTCTTTCTTCTTCTCGCTTCTCCCGTTAGTTCTCTTGACATTTAGAAACAATATTAATTTACCACTTGAAGTCCTTCAGGACGCTGTTCAGTTTTCCTGTTAATGTGTTGCTCTAAACGTCCCCTCCATCACCTCTCTATTCTCAATCTGTTTCTTTGTGTTCTCTATATAACTGTAATTATCTTTTGTCGTTTTATTTTCATTCTCACCCATTCTCAGCGTTCAAGGTTCAAGGTTCTTTATTTATTTAGTCATGTCGATGAAAATCTTGTGTCACTGGCTTCTCCAACAGAGCAACACAAAACACAGATAAACAGAACAATATAGTGCAAGTAAATAGTAAATAGTAATACAAAAAGAAAAATAGTTTAAAAAAGTGAAATTGTGAAATAGTGTCTATATGCAAGTTATTTAAATATGATATATAGGTAAATAGATAAATCATTTTTAAATAATAATAATAGCGTCTGTCTCTCCCTCTCTGGGCCTTTCTCATTTCACTCATTTCCCCTCCTCGACTCCTCGAATCCTCGGTCCTCCGGTAGTGACCCGGAAATGGTTTTCAGCGCGCCATGTTGAAGGACATCTCATTTCTCTAAATGCACTTCGAGGACCGAGCATCGAGCGTCGAGGAGGCTCTCTGGAGGAGCTATAACCGAAGATACACTGATGGTTCCTCCACGGCTCCTCCGCGGATGCATTTCCGGCAACAGAGATGTTTAAAAGAGTCGTGACGCACGGCCGGACTTATCTCAGCCAATGACAGCTCTGCATGCATCCCCTGGATATTATTTTATATTATTATTAACTGCTTTCATCGCAACGCGACGTTTACAGTGAGAACAGCTGTGAGGTCCGTGCAGAAAGCAGAGCAGTGTGTATAATATATATCACTCAGTATAACAGGCCTACATTACTCTCTGTATTTGCTTTAGTTTAGTATATCTACAAACAAAGAGTCGATATTTGTCTAAAACCATTTAGTGCTTCACATAATAAAATACACAACGACTGTATCCTGATATTATATGCTTTAGGAGCTGTAGGTGCGTGTTGTACAGTGTGTAGGTGCGCGTGTGTGTGTGTGTGTGTGTGTGTGTGTGTGTGTGTGTGTGTGTGTGTGTGTGTGTGTGTGTGTGTGTGTGTGTGTGTGTGTGTGTGTGTGTGTGTGTGTGTGTGTGTGTGTGTGTGTGTGTGTGTGTGTGTGTGTGTGTGTGTGCGTAGATGCGGCGGACAGACAGGTCTCTTTGGTGTCCTATGCTTACTTTTAGTACTTGTAAATAAAACTTTTGGCCCGTAATTTCATTTCCTCATTGTAGCGACCAGAGGGGGGGGGGGGTATATCCAGTCTCTGATAGTGTTACATTATTATGCTGTTGAGTGCTCTCATACTTGTTTGATTCTGAAATTGTATATATTTATATAAATATATATACATATATATATACCTATATATATGTGTGTGTATGTCCGCATCTGTAGCCTGTTATTGTCTCATTATACCGCACTGTGAATGAATTAAAAGTAAATATATAAGTCGTCATGAACACATCTGTCCATCAGACAGAGGGCTGCTGTGCCTCCTGTCATCATTAATGGACGTCTCTTTAAAATGACCGCTCAGAGGAGAGGAGTTCTCATTTCTCTAACCGCCTGCTGCTTCCCCTCCTCTCTCCTCGTTTCCCCTCCTCAGTCCTCCGCTTGCATCTCCTGTGGGCGGGACTATGACATGAGGATGGGAGTCGAGGAGGGGAAATTAGTGAAATGAGAAAGGCCCTCTGTCTTCCTACTCTCATGAGGTTCAGTCTCTGCCGACTTCTCACCCCAATCCTTTCCATTGTTTGTTTTGTTGTTTTAACTGCAACTCTGACTGTGTGTTGTTGGCAATTAAACCTCCATTGATTTCTGTAATAAAAACCACACGTTGTCTGCAGCACCATTTAAATAATCAATGCAGTGGATATGTTGCTTATATGTTGAAACCTTTAACCTGTTGTATGTTTATTTCATAGTCAATATATGCATGGGAAACATTTAATTGTTTTCCCTTGCTACATTAATGGACCTTGGTTAATAGAATTGGTTATTTTCTCATCTTCTGACATGCTTACTCCCTCTCCTTCTCCACTTCCTTTCTCTTCCTGTCTGTCTTCCCTGACTTCCCTTTTTCTCTCACCTTCCAATGTCTTCTTTAACTTGTCATCTCTCACTCTTCGGTTATGTTTCCATAAGGGGTATATTTTACAGTTACATAATTTGTTTATGTATTTTTTATCTCAAATATTCAAGGGATGGTATAGGCTTCAGTAATTTTCTTTTAACATTTGTAGTATTCTTTCCATCCCTGGTTGTAAGAAATATTTGCTAAATGAAAAATTAATCAGTCCCTAGCTTTGTATTAAAGAAGACTTTATAAGATTACACAAGTCATTGAAGACCAGTAACTCTCATCTGACAAAATGTTATTTAATACATTTGAAATAATCTTTCCTATACCATACTGATTTTTAATGAATGAAGTTCCATGTTCTCTTTTATCCCATTTCTTGCTTTTGGATTCATGCTCAAATTAAAAGTCCTCATACATTTTTTTTTCTCATTGCTTCTCGTGATTAACTATCCTTTATTACACCAACAAAGTATACAACCACATAAGCAGCCTGATTGAAATGGCACACTGTACTGCTGGATGCTGTGGTTTTTCCCTGATTGGAGAAATCGTACAGTTAGCATACTTATTTAAATTAATCCAATGGATGTGTGTGGATATGTCCTGTGGATGTGCATCTATTTGTGTGGGTGCATGTGTGAGCCAAAGTAATTGTTGTTCAGGGTTATTAATTCTGCTTCATTGCCAAAGTGGAAACATGTTCTGCTTGATCAGCTGCTACACATGGTTAGCAGGGCCTCACTATAGGTGTATCGCTGTGTGCATGATAAATGATTAATATCCTGCTGCTCTTAAAAGGCTTTAGTAGATGCAACCTTTTACTCGTAAAAAATACACACTGTAAAGCTGGATTCTCTTGTCTCAGCTGCTGTGGCATCTCCTGGCCAAAGCTAATCTTCAGACGTCATAGCGGAGCAGAGCTGAGAGCTGCTTTTTGGATGCTTTAAAACACGTGGTGCGTGTCTGATGGAACCTGGGCATTGTGTAGAGTGGCAGCCATCAGCTCTGCCCGCTGGAATAGTATTGTTACCGGATAGGCCATGTGCATGCTGTCAAGTCAAAGTTAGCAATATCACCCGCTTTAAAGCTGCATTCTGCCATGTAGCGTACTGTCGGGAGTGTAGTTTATTTTCTAAGAGAGTGTGTGTGTGAAAATGGGTCATGATGAAGAGAGAATTTTAAATGAATAAACTTAATTGTACTTTAAATGCCATAATAAATGTAACCCTGCTGTCCTGTTCGTTTCGTACTTTGGTGCTCCCGGTCAAATTTGACTGGTCTGTTTTAACTGCTCTTCACCACAACATTTTATTCAACACCCTATTAAGCTGGAAACAATATCTCAGAATACTGGTTTACATAAATAACTGAGGTGAATATACAAAGAATAGGCTCTAAAAATGTATTCCAAAATGTAGGGATGGGTACCGAGCCCCGGTATTAAACGGGCCCTCGGGGCTGAATTATTAACCTCTTAAGCACGGCGGTCCCCCCATTGGACCCCTCCCACCGTTTTTTTTTTCTAGATAATGTCTCAGGGCTTCTTAACATTTATGAAACTATTAATGTGTAGCACCAGATTAACGGGAAGAATCTCAGCTAACTGAAGATATGAACCATTTTTACCAAAACAAAACACAAGTCTCATAAGAAGCGTCTAAATGACCCCTGAGCGAAAAAATTCTAACGCACTGCGGCACACAATTCAAGATAAAAATACCCTTATTACTTATCGTAGCTGCACATACAATATAGCCGATTAAAGCTGAGACTCCACTGATTATTTAGGTATAGTATTATCACTGAGCGATCCGAACTTGCGACAGAGGAAGCAAACACAGACATCACAACACGTACCTTTACGGAGCTTTTACGGCAGATCGTCTCACCGTAGCTGTCAATTAGGTCAAAAGACGTGTTCAATGGCATTAAAACGAAAATGCTGCAACTGTTGATCCATAGGTTGATAATGTACCTGTGCCTTTGAAGAAATTATTTATAATCCATAATTCAATTTTTTATGTAAAAATCGGAGCGGAAAAGTTAGCTGCTAATGGTAGCCACCAGAGTGTATGCAGCTTCCGGTTTTGGTAACGCGTCACTCTCACTCCTTATTTGTTAACGTTTTGGTATGTATATAACTTTCCCTCGATTCCATTGGCTCTAGCGGTTATAAAGAGATTTCATTCATCAAAATCGAGCAAGGGGGGCCAGAGATAGGTAAAATCCACCCAAATGACCCCAGAAGTGGGGGTTTTTGGCTAAATCTCTCTAAAAAGGTCAAATTTCACTTGTTTTGCATCAATCTTGATACAGGGTACTTATTATATGTTGTACTTTGGATTCCTAAAGCTTTTAGTCTACTAACCCATCATCCAAGGGTAGTTTTCACTATAAGTAAAAAAGAATTTTTGGACAGACACTATAATTTACAGTTTTTTACTATGTAAAATCTGAATTTTCTTTAAAATAAAAAACATCTATATTGATTCTGACTTTTCTACATCCAACTCACAGGTTTATCATTACTTTGAGAAAAAATATTATTAATGTAACCCTTTTAGAAGGGAAGATATGGTCATTTGTTCTGGGAATGTCATTTTCGAGCCTGAGACCTGAAAAACAGGCTCAGGGCTTAAGAGGTTAAAGACCGTGGTACCGTTAAGCTCCGACGTTATCGGTATTTTTATCGGTACTGGAGACATGTAAAAAATATGTCATATGTATTATGCTACATAAACATTATATTGCTGTTTTAGTTTCGCCAACTCCGTTTCTAACAAAAAAATGCGTCTATGATGTATTTTCGATCTCCCTGTCTGTGTGTGCGAGGGGGCGGGGCCGTTTACACACACGCGGCTGCTACATGCATGCAACACACACACGGCGGAGATGGCGGAGAGAACTAAGCGCTCCAAGGTTTGGTTATATTTTACCCGTCTCGATGTGGACAATGCTCGTTGCCAAAAGTGCAATAAACCTATGTTATTCGCATCACTCTAAACACAATAACTCAATAATAGACTGATTCATTTTCTTTGAACACTTTCTATATGTAATTTCTTCAAAATACAAAGTTGTGCTTTTCTTACACACAGTATAAATAATAGTAGTCAAAGAAACATTCCTTATATGCCTTTAATCCAAAAGCATTTTTACTTCCTTTACTGCAGGGAAATGTACAAGGCACTCAACCCCAAATATAGCCCTCCTTCCAGGAGTTACCTCAGTGACACATTAATTCCTACCTGGTATGGTATAGAAAAGGCCAATGTGATCAGTGAGATAAAGGACGTGCCAAAGCTTGCCATCACATCAGATGGGTGGACCAGTTTCAGTCAGGACCACTACCTCACTGTAACAATGCACTACACAATCCAGGGCATCTTAAAACAGAAGGTCCTCCACACAAGAGCAGTGTACAAATCACAAACCGGTGAAGTAGTTGCAGAGGAGATCTCTGACATCCTGGAAGACTTTGCGATAGAACCAAGCAAGATTGTAGCTGTGACTGTTGACAATGCTGGTAATATGGATGTTGCCATGAAGAAGCTGCACATCCTAAAAATAGGATGCTTTGCGCATACTTTAAATCTGGCAGCGCAGAAAATCTACACAGTGGCTGCTATTGATAAATGGGCAGCCAGAATCAGAGCAGTGGTTGTCTGGTTCAAGAGATCCTCGATGTCAGCTACCACCTTGAAGGAAAAGCAGCAGCTCCTTGGTAAGAAACTATTATTTAGAAATTCCCAAATTTAACAATTTGATTCAATTTTCAAGTGTCCAGTACTTACATGTATGTTGTTTTTGTTTCAGGCCTTCCACAACACTCCTTGATCCTGGATGTCAAGACCAGGTGGAATTCCCTCTATTTGATGATAGAGAGATTTATGGAGCAGTTTCCAGCGATCCAGGCTGCAGCTTTGGATGCACGACTGCGAAAGGCTATGACAAAGGACAACCTGGACCGCCTGAAGGATGAGGACTTTCATAAGGCTGAGGAGTTTGTCAAGCTCATGAAGATCCTGTATACATCCACACTTTGTGTGTCTTATGAAAAAGATGCCACCTGTGGACAAATGATACCCATCCTCCAAAAACTTGAGGACCACTTCACTTTGAAACATGAGGACACAACCTTTGTTTCAAGCATCAAAGAGAAGGTATGGGGAAACCTCTCAGGACGATATCAGGGGGAGGATATTCAAGCCTTTCTGCATGAGGCCACAGCAATGGACCCCAGATTTAAAGGAAGGCTGGTGAGTGATGCCACCTGGGACAGGCTAAGGAGGAAGGCAACTGTTGAGGCCAATCATTCTGTTCACAGTTCTGTCATCACATTATTTAATATTATTTGTTTAAAACATTGTTGTTTCTTTTGATGTGAAATATTATGTATTTAATTTAAATAAAAAGCAATGCTCATTTTGTTCACAATTTGTTTAATTAATTTACCTCTTTTTGTTTTCAAAAGAACTGATAAGAATACCGTTAAAAGACCGGACCGATAAGCGGTATCGATAAAAGTAGTAGTACCGTTAAAACCTTAACGATACCCATCCCTACCAAAATGTAAATGTTGTCGATTTGTGTACTACACTGATTTGAGTATCTGATGGATGAACATTAAAGGGTTACCCATTCATTTCCTTTGATGGTCATTTTTGACCAGGAACATCATAGGTGATCAAAATTGATTAAACCACTCAAATCTATCAGCAATTGTATATGTTCAAATGCCATACTGTGGAGAATATCATAAGGCTGTGAGGCAATCACATATTTATTAATGATTGATGACGGTAGTGAATCGGTTAGATTTGACCCGAACACGACAGGAGGGTTAATGGGAACATACCATTAACATTAAAAGACACACCATGCGCAAATAATATTTGTTTACACACAAATACAAGTGTAAGCTCTGGATCCTGACCTCCACATCAACAAATCGCTTTTCAGTATCAGTGTGTATATAAAGTAATGTCCTGAGGATGATCTTTCTCCCTGACATAATAATTCATTCTACCTGCAACTCTATGATGTACTCCTTTTTCTCAAACCTTTTTATGTTTATTTCTTTTGAACTCTTATCACTAATTTCCTCTACCTGGTTCACATTCTTAGTGCTTTTATCATTCACTGTATACACAATATAATACTGAACACTGCAATTATCAACGACATTTCAAACCTCTGATGCAACACCAGCATCGATTGTCAGAGGAAGGTCCGCAACTATCTGGAAAATGGCGAAAAACTAACTTAAATTGTTACCGGGATTATTGTCAAATGGACGTGCATGATGAGTAGTGCAAGAAATAAGAAAGTGAAAGATACAGACACATTTTCCACTCTTTGTCTGAGGGGGGTTTTGTTTTGGCAACCATTGAAACCGCCTGGCCTGCAGGAAGGCAGCTAGATCAACTGCAAAACATCTACAGGAATGATGTCTTCTTCATGGGGTCGCATCGCTGGTAGACTGGGGCACACCACAGAAATTATCCCTATACAAGCCGCTTCAAGTTAGACGATATCATGCCTGAATCCACCAAGCAAATTGTCATGGAAGGACTCTTGCGGTTTTCATAGGTTGCCCACAGAAGTTGCAGTCCGATCTCTGACCACAGCCCTCAGCTTTTTGAGCCCTTAGGGAAAGATGGAGGGCACAGTCCTCCACAGAACCACTGAAGCAGCAGAGTGAGTGTAGATGGCTGAGGCTCAAGAGAAGAGCACCAAGGGGAACTGAGCAGTGGGCCATCTGGACACAAGCTGGGGCCTGATTCTCAGCTGGGTCGCCTGGAGGAGGGTGCAGGATGTTAGAGACTTAAAACACCAAATGTTTCCTGGAACATCTCTGACAGCTGTTATACAGTACAGTATTTATTTTAGTATAACTGTTGGTGAACATTCATTAGCTCTGTCTCCAGCATGCTTTGCTTTGCGCCATTGTTTGAAGTACACCTAAAAACTCAACAGTGTAGCATTAAAACCCCACAGACCAAACTGAATTTTTGGTAGCAGACACAACGCATAAGTTTGAATGCTCACAATGGAATAGGGCAAACCAGCAAACTACATTATTTAGCCTATTTAATGAAATAAACATCCACAGCACACATTACATAGCAAGCAATAGCAAGTATTATAGGCGATTGTATATCTTATAATTGAAGATCACTGAAAACAACATTGTTTTTTGTTATATGGGCCTTTTTTTGTTTTTAAACTCCCGTTGTCACTATGCCTCTCATGTAGGGATGTGCATCTCCATCACTGAGGCCGATGCGATGCGCATCTCGATACGTTGCCAACGATACGATACATTAACGATCAATTTGAAGCAACAGGCGATGCAATACGATACGATTCACCCCTGTAATGATACAGTTCGATACGATTTGATTCAACATTATGCGATTCGGGGCGATACGATGCGATTCAACACAATGCAAAATAATGATACAATTCAATATAGTACGACAGAGGATTTTGTTTTGTTCCTTATATGCAGCAAATCATAAATTAACAAAAAAGTGCTTTACATATTTGGTTCTCTCTACTAGTACTGCGCATCCCATTATGCTGTTTCTTTTTTACATTTAAAAAAACAAACACTTGGACCTTTCACAAACAGGCCTTTTCACAAGTGTAGTAGTGTTCTCTGTCTCCAGAGTACAGTTCAATTTTATAACACCTCACAGTTAAACAATTTAAGGATGCATTGCCCATGATTAACAATGTGCAAATAACAACTACCATAGTGCAATGCCCATACAACTTCCAGCCTGATGTGCTTAACACTCATTCATAGGCTAACTCACCAGTGAGCAGAAAGCAGTGGTTTCTATATGAACAATAAAGAATACAAAGAACCTTTCACAAACAGGTATTTCATAACGGCTTACAATTGTAAGGAAGACATTTAAACTATTATTGGCAGTCACAGTCTGCTGTATACTAAACACCACTCTCACTGACATAACACTAGGGCTGTGCAATTAATCGTATTTTAATCGCAATTACGATTTTGGCCTGCCACAATTACGAAAACAACATAATCGAAAAAAACTATTATTTTGCTTTGCTAGGTTGTGACAGTGCACTCCAACATATTTTATCTAATTAATTTTGGTCTCATTTATTTGTATTTATCATATTTATATATGTTTAGTAGCTTGGGGAAGTGCGCTCCAAAATATTTGTTGATCTTGTTTATTGGTATTTATTATTTTGATATTATTTATTTAAATGTATCATTTATTTAATTTATTTTTGTATTGGTTTTTCAGTTGAATTATACGTTCAGGGTAATCAACAGTTAAAAAGATACTGGTTACTACTGTTCAAATTATTATTTGTATTTGTTTTAAAGTTCAATAAATGGATTTTTTCAAAGTCAATGAATAATCGTATTTAATAATCGTGATATCAATTATTGACCCAAATAATCGTGATTATGATTTTTGCCATAATTGCACAGCCTTACATAACACCTCACTGAGTGATTTAACTCATATGTCTAACTTTCAGGTTTTTCTTTTCAGACGCAGATGCCACGTCGTACTAGCCTACTTTAAAGCGGCACGGCATCGTTTACAATTTGCGAGCGATTTTTCAAGTTGTCCGTCTTTCTTGAAAAATCTGAAGTGTTGCCAAACGTTTGATTTGTAGGTATTTTTCTGTGCGCTGTGGGTGTTTCTCAATGTCGAGGACGCTTCCTTGGTAGCACATGCACCTCAGAGTCAGATGCTACAGAAGCGAGGCAAGAATCCTTCCTAGCCTCGGAAAATGAAGAATGGTGGAACAGGCTAACAGGTGTGCAGGTGTGCGTCATATGCGAGGCCCCTCCTTAAATGGAGCGCGATTTCCGCCAAAGATTTGGAAATTGGTCCATGCGCAAAGCATTGTGGGGATTTTAAGACCGCGGAGTCTACACATGTGCAGCCTCGAAATGTCCCGCTACGAAGTACGCTGGCCTCGGTAGAATTCCAAGTATGCTGGACATTGGAACCGTCCTTCGGCGGCACTCGATGACGTAGTATGCTTGAAATAGTTGCTCTGGAGGAGCCTTCCTCGACATTGAGAAACACCCTCAGTTTCTCTTTCTCCTCGACTTCCATGTTTGTTGATAACTGAGACTCTCGGCCTCCGTAGTGGCGAAGCAAAGATCAAAGATCGTCTCTGCTGAGTGCTGACAGGATGAGAGGATATTATATGAATGAATCGTTTTTTTACCGATGCAAAGACGCTACAATCGATGCGTCGCGAGTTCAACCCAAACTGTAGCCGATGTGCACTCTTTTAACCGGTGCACTCGCATTTTGAACGTTTATGCCGGTGCAGCGATGTGAATCGGTGAATCTTAACATCCCTACTCTCATGGCTTCTCGTAATAAAAGACAAAGGAAAAATGAAAACATATTTCTTCCTTTTTTATTACTTTTGTCTCCAAGATTATCTGATTGCAAGGTGACCGAATGGTGATATCAAGACTGATGTTTGGATTGCTGAACTTCCTCCCTGTGTGCTGGAATAAAAATAGGTGCCTCTACAGTAATCCAATAGACAAGACAGGCGTGCAGGCTCAACCACACACACATATGACTCTTTGACTTAAAATGTATATGGAAAAACGTAAAGCTTTACTATATGGGATAAGTCCGAGAAGGACAAAGCTTTATGGTGAGTTGTCAACGGTAGGAGCAGAGAGCGAGGAAGAGAGGAATACAAAGTAATACACAGAAGCGAAAGTATGGAAGAATCTGGAGGAAGTAAAGAAAATGAACTCAGAAATAGGACTTTTATTACCAACTGGCATGGGCAATAATGGATTACATTTACACAACTATGTTCTGTTCAAAGTCGTGCATTCAGTATAACACGGGATAGTTTAATGTATAATTTCCCTCTATCAATATTGCACTGATGATAAACATCAGTTGTGGCCTGCGCACTATATTGACATGAGTCATGACCCCATTTGACAATCTATGGACTTGAAAAAAGTTTGCTTACATGTTTTTCCTCTTTGTTAATAGTTTGATGGCTTATTGGAAACCTGAACGAGGCACGACATTTGACAAGATAGGGGAAATGATAAATGAATAAATCTGCATCTTGATTTCCCCAGGTCAAATATATAACACTGAACTGCTGGTGGATCTATTTATATTTTTAAGGAATACCAAGCCAAATAATCTTTCTTTATTATTAAAGTTCCAAGATATAAAATGTGTTCTCTACAGTGACATAAGCAAAGCTTTCATGAACGCATGTAATCCTTTGGCTCTGACGGTGAGGAGGTGTTGGGAGCAGTGTGGGCTGCACACTGACGGGACTATGAGTTTTTACTCAATTACTATTTAATTGGATGCTGGAAAATGACCTGAATGCACTGCTGAATACAATAAATGGATACAATTCAATAAATAGACATACTTTGAACCATAACATAACATAAGCCTGCTTTTCAATGTCCATTTTTTGTTAAAATGTGTTCATTCATAAAAGGTGTGGTGTTATAATGTAAATATATTTTTCAAAATGTTCTCTTAGTGCTGGTATTCCTCCTATCCTTTGCAACCCTTAATTTGGAGAAATGTGTTATTTTTCCATACAGATCCTCCCCTTCCACTGACGTCCATCCATTGGAGTTCAGAGAGAGTGTCTTTCATTTCAGTTAGTCTTGGTTTTCCAATGTGGGGTCATACAATTTCTGTATGTGTCGTGAGATTGTGATATGGCTTAGATTTTCATACTGTGGCTCCATGCAGATTAGTTTTACAGTTGACGTTGATCTACTTGTCGCTGGTTATGTCTAGTATAGTTGGGTGGCAATCTAAGATATGAGTTATCAGATGTGTTATTGTTCTTCTTGTTGAGTTAGGGAGCTGCCTTTTTACAAAGTCAGCAGACTGTTATGCTACAGAAGCAAGCTAATGCATTGCTCATTGCTATGTGAAACCATGTGAGGCTTGGTAATGATTTCAACACAGATATGGATGTTTTCATATGGCATAAAAAAGAAGCAGACGAAGAAATGCTGTTTGAATTCATTCAACTTTAAAGGATAAAATAAGTAAAAGGATATTCAAAGAGTCATACAGAGGGTGGTGCAAAGTGAGAAGGAGATGAAGGAGGAGTCTACCGCATGGCCGAACAGCGACTGTAATGTCTCCATTAGTTGCAAAGTAGTTCTTTATGGTTTTATGGTTTGATAAATGAGCTGTAATTGACAGAGAGATTATTTATCTGGCTACTATTACACTCTGCAGCATAAGAGCTGTTCACTTCACTTTCTCTCTCACACACACACACCACACACACATACACACATACACAGTTATAACATCTGGCCACTTTTTCTGAAGTGTTCTGTATGTGTGAGCACTGATCCAACAATAACACATTTTCTTTTTTTTTAAGAGATGTTCGATCAAAAGTTATAAAGCCTGTGAAAGAAATATAACTTACATAGTTGTGTGTGCTGTATTTTTCTTTACAGTCATTCACTGTAGATCAATCGAACACTTCTTACAAAAATTCAAAAGCTTCAAACAATATTTCATTGGGATTTGGTGCCAATACACTGTGCTTCCAATGTACCAATGTTACATTTAGTTGGTAGTTATGGGATGAGCATCATTAATGTTGATGGTTTCCTCTTATCAATCTCCCATATTTGTTCTCAACCATTTAAACTTATTTCATTGTCTCTCACCTTTTGTGAGAGAAAATGTATCTGACTTTACCCTGTCTCCATTGTTATTCATTGTGTGTGTGTGTGTGTGTGTGTGTGTGTGTGTGTGTGTGTGTGTGTGTGTGTGTGTGTGTGTGTGTGTGTGTGTGTGCACGCCAACTGCATGTCTGCATCAATCCAACGTGTGCCACTTGTCCAAGTGTGTTGGTGTGTATTATGCCCGCAGTGATGTGTGGCTAATTTAAAAGCTGGTAGTACATCTCCCCTTTAACAGAGAGGCCAGAAAGCAGGGCAAAAAACACAAACATGCAATCATGCACACACACACACACACACACACACACACACACACACACACACACACACACACACACACACACACACACACACACACACACACACACACACACACACACACACACACACACACACACACACACACACAGGGTGATGCTAGACATATGATGGAATCACACAAGGTTGGATGACGCACCCACACAATCTCAAATATAAACAACACACAGACATATATATATGCAACAGGAACACACACATACAGACGCACACATACAGTATTTAAACTCAGTGTGTCAGCACTGTAATGAAATGCTGCTAAGGCAGATTAGTTGCAGGAATGCACGTTAATGGGTGTTTGTGTGTGTTTGGTCATGTGTGTGTGTGTGTGTGTGTATGTTTTCAGACCTTTAGCATTTTGACCCAAATTTGATTGTAAAGTTGACCAGAGAAAAAATCCAGAGACACCTGTAATGTATGCTGTCAGAGACAAAGTGTTGACCTGATCGGTGGACAGAGAATTACACTCCAACTTTGTGGACACATATACAGACACTGCGCAGCAAAGGGCGGCGATGTTCTGGTTTGACGCTGGCGCCTTGTTTGTCAGAGCTTAAAAGGCTAACCTTTTAGAAAGCAGTCCTATTGATATTGGCACTCAGTCGCACAGCAGCCACATCTGTTCTTATTTAGACGCACACTTGTTAACATTATTGCAAATATATGTGAAAGACAGGAAATAATAGTGCAATTATGGTAAAATTGCTATGTTTTGGATTTAAACTTATGAACTTGTAAAAATGTGGCTGTATTCTTTAATCCTCTTCATCCATTAAAGTCAGACTTTGACCATGAGGGACATTTATGAATAGCTTAAAAACCAAACTTCTCTGGTTTTCTGTTCTTCAACCTGAGTTTGTATGTTGTGAAAAATAGATTATAGGAGACTTTGATTCAACTTAGATTTTAGCACCCAGGTGATAATGTGTTTTTCTTCTTCTTGTAAGCTATTGAAGCAGCTTGTGTGTGTGTGTGTGTGTGTGTGTGTGTGTGTGTGTGTGTGTGTGTGTGTGTGTGTGTGTGTGTGTGTGTGTGTGTGTGTGTGTGTGTGTGTGTGTGTGTGTGTGTGTGTGTGTGTGTGCAATCATAGAAGGGAGGCATAGGTCTAAAACAGAAAGGGAGAGATAGTAAGGTAATGGTAGTTGTTGTTATTGTTGTTTTCTTCACCAGGACAGTGATGATAGTATAGGGAGCAGTTTGTCAAATTAATTCACACCCTAACAAGAAGTAATTCAGCCGCTCTCACACACATGCCCATGTCAACAAATAGTTAAACTTTTGTTATGCTTATTCAAGATAATAATGAGTTGCTGGCTGGGAGAGGAAAAGGCCTGTAACTGTTTCCCAATAACCTTAGCATGGACTGTGCATTTAAGCAGAGCGTGTTCAGCTGTGTCAGTGGCTCAGCAGAGCCTGGGATACAAGTTCACTCTCACAGCTAACATGTCTACGAACAACGGAGCTCCCGTTTTAGGCTGCTAAATTGCTTGTCTGTCTCTGTATGCCCGTCTGTCAAGTTTAATTGATAAAAAGACTTCTCAAGATTCTCAATTTGATATTCAAAAAGTCATACAGCAGCAATAACTCTTTAAAGATTTGGTTTAGTAATGGCGTCCTGCTTAGAGACTAAAGTCCCTCTGCGTTATCTGAGCAACACTGTGCTTTGTTTACGAAGCTGGTCCATAAATGCATGCATTTTATCGATAGATGTGTATGTTATTTAAGCAATAGCTCACGACAGTGAGGGGGTGAGGGGGTTGTCGACCCTCCGCTTTGCGTCGGGCCGAACCACGCCCCTTAAAGGTGGGGTAGGTAAGTTTGAGAAACCGGCTCGAGATCGCCAGAATTTGAAAATACACAACCGGAGAAAATCTGCCACTTCCTTATAGAGCCCCTCCTCCAACACACACGAACGCGCACATGATCAATGAGGGCACGAGATAAGTTTGTGCCCAGATGGAAGGCTGACAGGCAGGTAGGCCATCCAGTTATTTTAGCCGGGCCGGCTAAAATGATTGGTCGTGCTTTTTACAGTACTACGGCTTCCACAGATGACATTTTTGTATGGATTTTTTGTCAAAGCATTTAAGATATTCATTGCTATCGGGATGTTAAGAGCATTCCATGGAATATAACAAAAAGTGTATCTCGAGCCGGTTTCTCAAACTTACCTACCCCACCTTTAACTGTGATATAATGACCATATACCACGGCCTGAAGTGAGCTATTGCTTTTATAAAACGGTTACCAAGAGTGGCAATATGAAAGAAAAATACACACTCTAATTTAAATAGTTTTTAATAGTAAATAATGATGTTCAAAATAAAATAGTCCCTCCATTGCCTTCTGCACAAAACATAGTGCGAGGTGGTTGCTATGCAACAACATTAACAGCTAGTGAACATATTAGACAGAGAGCGTTGATCCATTATTTGGCTATTTATTTACATTGATTTGTATGTTGCCGTTTATTGTGCACCCACTGAAAAACTGTCCAGCATCAGTAGAATGGCTTACGTGGTTACTTGTATAGGCTGAGGTTGTTCTAGGCTGTTGCTTGGCGTGGCGAGAATATTGCTCCACTTTCTCCGGTCCCCGAGATTCGGCTTCCAGTAGCTCTGGAGAGAGCTTTCGCACCTGTGGCCACTAACGGTCATAATTTCTCTGCTTTGTTTCAAGACCCGCATCAGAAAGCTTTTGAATGGTGATACTTTTCCAGTTGGTCTACCTGCTCTTCACGTAGCTCTGCATGTCGTCGTTTAGGTGCATTTTTTTTCTGGGGATAGGCACTGCTCAATCCACTCCTCCATAGTAAGGCCACCCCGGAGGTCGAAGTTAAGTAAGGGATAATGTGCAGCGAGGCGGTCATTATGGGGAAAAGAACAACCGACAGTCAGATCAGGATCCTGACGCTTAGCGGAGGGATCTTGATCAGCATGAACATTTTACCAAACTTTCTGAGAAAATCAAACTTCCTGATTATTAACATTTGGGTAGGGTAGTGCTGGAGGTTATACGTAACAGTCTTTGCCACTTAGAGGGGTCAGTAAAAGACGATAAAAGAGGTTTTTGTGCAGATGTGTGTGAATGTTGAACAGAATGAGCTTCAACAACTCACACTGACAGATATGATGAAAGAAAAATCAGAGAAGGCTAGTATTTTGCATAATTATGATGGACAAACAGAGGTTGTCAAACTCGTACTGTCAAAATGTTCTGTGCTGAGCTCAAAAACTTCAAACCGTCAATCACAAAGAGGGTTTGGCCAATAACCTGTTCAACCCTGAGCCTGTTTTTCAGGTCTCAGGCTCGAAAATGACATTCCCTGAACAAATGACCATATCTTCCCTTCTAAAAGGGTTAAATTAATAATCTTTGTTCTCAAAGTAATGATAAACCTGTGAGTTGGATGTAGAAAAGTCAGAAATCAATATAGATGTTTATATATATAGATATATATAGATGCCCTGAGACACAGTCTCGAAAGAAAACGTTGGGAGGGCCCCAGTGCTTAAGAGGATAAACAGCTCACGTCACTTATACAGGTGGTACCAAACCATAGCCTTCAATTGGAAGCAATGTACAAATGACTTATTAGGAAGACAGTTGAAGACAAATATAATGTATGTATGTGCTGAAAACAGAATACTTTTATGGAAAAACATTTTTGATTCAAACAGGGTTGGTTTTAATTAGTTTTACAGTATACATCCAAATGATTTCTATAAAAATAAATCTACTTGAGACCTCATTGTATTTGAAACCACTCACGCCCAAATAATTCTCAATCGATAATGATCAGATTACTTTTGGTTGCCAAGTAAATGTGTAAAATAAAAAAAGGAATTTGACTCCTGTATTGAGTAACTCTCAAAGCACAGCACGCAGAAAATGAAGGGTGTCTTGTGACCAACCTAAAGGACATTGGGCATTGCGAGATTCTGTATTATTTCAGATGTAGCTACATTCAGGCCGAATTAACAGTTTCCTACAGTAACACGCCTTTTACAATAACTTTTGTGTTGTTAAGTCCCGCCAAGCCGGCAAACAAATCTAACAGCATATGCGTTTTCAGCCATTGGCTCATGTTTGTGCGATCATTTTGTTGTCGCTTTAAGATAAAGATCTGTACATTTCAACAGTTATTAAATAGAGAAACTACAACGGTGCGTAGTAGTTTCACCTTGGTAGTTACAGGTTACCAACCCAACACACACAATGTTTCAACACCAGAGTATGGACAGCTCCTTCCACTCTTTTTATTGCAGTGGTGCTCTGAGAGAGAGGCTAATGATCAGTTAATCTGGGCTGTGCTATTGACTTTATGTTCCTTCAAGAATATTTAATACAAGCTAAAAATCCACCCTCAGTAGTTGGCCAGTTCTCATGCTAACTATTCAGTTTTAGGGGATTATTAATACCAGGTAATTGTGACAGGTATTGGCTGAATGTCTATTAGTAAACCGGGCATGTATTTATGTGTCAGATCACAGAATATTAGGCACTTTAATTTTCCTCATTGCTGAGATTGCTTGCAGTGAATCTAATTTGATACAGTGACATGAAGTGCCACTGTTTACAATTTCAACCCATTATATTGTCAATTCCCACAGCTCTCATTCCTCAATGCTAATCTGACAAAGCATCACTTTGATGCTGAGCACTGGTTCTATGTGGATGTGCACTTGGGACTGCGTGTGCTTGTTGTTGTGGCTGTATATGTCTGTGAGGAAGTTGCTAGAATAGCCCCTGTGGAACAGCAATCAGCAGAACAAAACACATGTTAAAAAAAGAAAAGGAAAGATGAATAGCTGTTGAAATAACACAGAGAGGGAGAGGGGGGTGTTGACAGCTCTAATTAAAATCCCGCCCATTAGCTTATTGAAAATGGGATCACTTATTCTCCCAGGGGACTGACTGACAAGCAAATGGTGCTGGTGGTATTAAAATGAATGTAAAAACGGGTATAATCATGCTTGTGATGTGTGAGGATGGCTAAATGAAAATTGTTGTACTTTTTGTACCGCCAATTCCCCCAACTCGTCAGCCTATCAGAATCACTTGATCACCAAACAACACAAGTGCTTGTGCAGATGCATTTAATGGAACTGGTACACAGATTGTCATATCATATACGTACTGAAATATGTGGATTGTTTTGATGTAATGAATATGTATTTATAACTCAATTAATATTTATTCACAAATAATGAAAATGATTACAAAATAATACAATGAACCTTGAATACATGAGACTAAATAGATGATCAATACTGCTTGGGGAACAGTCCGTAAAATACGTGCATAGAGTAGGCTAACAGTAGAAAGTTAAATTGATGTCCTCTTTTTGACAAGTAAAAACCAACAATATCTTTGGTTTTCTTTTTATCGTCAAATATCTTGTGCATTTAATATGTTTAGCTCCTAAAGAGGACCATCTTCACCAAAAACATGTAACTATATGACCTTAACTATACCGATAACTATACATTTAACATTTAAAAACGAAATACCTTTTGTGGCCAGAACAACAAATGCAGCCATCCAGAATTTGAAAAATGATGGCCTGAAGGGCATTTTTTAAACAATTAAAACACGTTCAATTAATACAACTGAGAATAAAGCCCAACTATGAATACATAGATCTAAGTGACTCACTAATCTGCACCATTACTAGCATATATTTGCATTATTTTTTGTAAGGTGCAGCAAACGTATGCTTCTGCAACCCAAACGACCTCTTTCAGGGCTCTCTCTCTGGTGTTCATGCGTTTGCCTGTTTATCTATATATATACATGTTTGTACTCCACTAAATGTTTTTTCATGAATTTCCTTACACATTTAGAGACTGGAGTTCTACGTGCGTATGTGGTGGAGATTGTGCATGTTTTTGCTTACATATCTAGATGTAATGTGTGTGTATGTGTGTGTAAGGGCCTCTAAGATTGGCTGAGTTATTTAGATATCCCCTAGTCCTTCAATAGAGGACTTCAAATTGATTTAGGTGAATTGCCTTTCAAAGCTATTCAATTTCACCCCTATGCAAATGTACACTCCTCTCTCCCTGTGTCTATCTTTCCATCACTCATTCTCTCCCACTCCCTCACACACCATGTCCCTCCATCTTACTCACCCCTCCACCTAACTTTCCTCTTTGCCACTCCAATGTCTTCACTCCTGCGTTCCCTATGTCCTCCATCCTCTCCCCTTTATTCCGCTGTGTCCATCGAACCTTAATACTCATCCACCTCTCTATTTCCCTTTCTTTTGCTCATGCAGCCCCCCTACACCTCTTCTCTCCTTGCCTGCTTATTCACTCCCTATACTAATGTGCAGCAGCGAAGAGGCCATGTGTTGGCATACCAGTCTCACAGCCAGTTAGTCAGCTTGTCAGTGGAGTGTGTGTGTGTGTGTGTGTGTGTGTGTGTGTGTGTGTGTGTGTGTGTGTGTGTGTGTGTGTGTGTGTGTGTGTGTGTGTGTGTGTGTGTGTGTGTGTGTGTGTGTGTGTGTGTGTGTGTGTGTGTGTGTGTGTGTGTGTGTGTGTGTGTGTGTGTGTCAGGCGGACAAAGAGACCTTGACAACATCAACACAATTGCAAGTCCATAAAATGGCAGCAACGTTTTAGCTTATGTACCTGGAAATGACTTCTGGCATAAACCGCTTGTCAGCTTACACACACACACCCACACACACTCTGAGGTAAAACACACACACAACTGCCAAGGATACTCTCTCTCTCTCTCACACACACAGACACACACACACAGACAAATGCACAGACTTCCTTTCTGTTTAAGTATTCACATGCATACTGTCTATAAAGCACGCACGCACACAAAACACACACACGGTCTCTGTATAAATCTGAACACACACTTACTCAGATTCTCTGGTGCTGCCTTGCTGCGTCTTTTACTGTGGAATCGTTACATTTTTTTGATGGATTCAGCAGTAGGGGGTCGGACTGAGATAGTGTCTATTGATTTTATATTTGGCAGACTGCGCTCTGGCCACTTAGTCCTGCAATATACCTTACTCTCCCTCCCTCCCTCTCTCTCTCTCTCACACACACCATCAGTCTCTGTTTCTCTTCTCTTGTATGCTTGTCTTACTTTTTTACTCATTGTCCTTCTCCCATACACTGACCCTTCTCCTTCCGTTCGCTCACTCAATAAGTCTTCCTTCTTTCTATATCTTCAATGCACATTCCTGATTTTCATGTTCTTACAGTTACTCCTGCTCATTTGCTGTCTCCCTCTTACTTTCGCTTTTGTTCTTGTCTGCTTTCCCTGTGTCACTTTTCTGTTTATCACAATCCAGACCCTTACACTACATTTCCCTCTAATCCTTTTGCTCCTCTTTTCTGCTTCCTCACCTGTTTTATACCCCATCCATCCACTCCCTCGCTGGCATTTTCTGCTGCCTCATCTTTTTATTACTTTTTTCCTTTATCCTTCCTTCTCCTCTTCCTTTACATTTTATATCTTGCTCACCACTTCCCTTTGTCCTTTTTCAGAAAATGTTTTACCCCATGCTTCTTGCTCTCTCACACCCCTTTGAGCCCTTTCATCTATTCATTTTCTGTGCCCCTGTTTTCCTTTCTCCTTCGAACCCCCCACCATTCCTTTACACATGTCTTTTCTGTTCCCTTGTCTTTTTTCATTGCTAACTTCTCTCTACCCCATCTTCTTTCATCATCCCCTGTCTTTGGTTTTTCATTATCCTCCTTTTTCTTCCAACAAATAAGACAACTTTGCTGTCTATGACATTTGATTTGTCTTTCTATCAAAACCCGCCCCAGTCCTCCTACAACTTTTTATTCCTTTGGTTTTTTTCTTTTCTTTCTTATAAAGCTCCTATACTATTTTATGACATTATATATCCTTGTCAAATTATTCTGGAAGCTTTGTACAAGTTTCTTAAATCAATGTGAATACATCTTTTTTTAATGTCATAAATACAATCTTCAGATTTCCAGTGACTTCTGAACCAATGGCCCCACAGGCTGGAATAAATAGAATCCGGTTTGCTTTCTTCCATCTTGAAGGAGATATTGTTGTTCAGAGCCAAAGTCACATTTTTGAACAAAGGTGGAAGCTCTTAGGAATCAAGCATGTAGCTACCAACTGTGTGAGTGTGAACATGGCAAAAAGAATCTTCTGGCTTTATTGTCTGCTTAATAGAACCACACATGTTCAGTGTGACACATCAGAAAAAGAGCATCAGAGATTATTTGGAGATGAATGTAATAAACCAAACCAGGAGAGATTAGTGGTTATCTACTCCATCAGAAGAAGTCTTTTTGGAGCATGCAACAATCACAAAAGGACCGCAATCTTAAAGCACTTTCAACATTTGATCCGGCAATTATATTGCATTCATTTCAGTCCGCTCGTGCAAAGCAACAGGCAGGGAATAGCCCATACATTGTATTCCCTCGCCACGTCCTAAATCTCCTCCTGGGTGATCCAGGCGGTCTAGGACCAGATTGGAGAGGTAATCCCTCCATCTTGTTCAGGGTCTGAGTAAGATGTGCCAGGAATATCTCTGCAGGGAGCCATCCTCTATCTTTTAGGGGAGGAGAGACAAAGAGTGATTTCAAAACCCTTCTGGTGACTTTGAGGAGAAAACCCCCTGACCTGGGATTAAGGGACCAGGGCCCTCTCCTGAAGGAGGGCCCTGCACACGGGGGGTCATTGAGGCTCAGCCATGTGATGGCATGTGGCGGCCATCTTGTTGGCCCTTCATTCTCCAGGCAGGTCGTGACTCGAGCTGGGTGAATTTTCAGTGAAGCGTTAAATCGGCTTCTGTCCACTACTGTATCCCTGCCAGCACAAATGGTTTGTGACACATTTAATTGAATACTTCTACTGCTAAAACAGAGTAAAGAATCTTTCTTGTTTAAAAATAATTCATTTGATTTGTTCAAAATATTTCTAATTAAATCTACTTGATTAAATCAGCTGAGATTTTAAAAGAGCTTGGGTTTAGAGATTGATTTCATGTTTAAAATGAATATGTCTGTGCTTAGTAAATAAGGCAGCAGTGCCAGTGTATTGTTTGCATGCTTTATTCATTTTAATGACTATTGCAAGTTGTCTAATGCATCTTTCTTGTCTTTAAAGGTGTTTCACCTAAAAGACCCATTCAGCAACTAAATGGACATTTGTTTTCAAGTAAACTACTGAAATAAAAGACTGAATACGTAACAGTTGCTGTCTCATTGGAGTGGAATCAGTTAAAGGTCCAGTAGATGTTTCAAGTCCCTTTCAAGTGGGGAAACTGCACCAAATCGGAGAAGACTTGACACATTACCTTCTTGATCATAATGATAACAAGATACTATAATTTAACAAGTTACCTATTCATAATCTAATTGGTTCATATCGTTATTTGAGTTGACATATGTTGAGTGCACTTAAAATAAATCTAATCTTTTGTGAAATGCCATAAAGCTAGACTTCTAGTCTTATTATTCATATTAGACTGTCAGGGAAACATCAGTGACAAGAGATTGCATTTAGACATTTCTTCATGTTAGTAGAGCACAAGGAAGGTTTGAAACAACTGATATACAGTAGCTGTAACGAAAATCTAATAATAATTGGGGTTTATTGATGTTAAGCCAGATTGCTTGGATACCTTTAGACCAGGATTCTTTTCTTGTTTTTTTTTACTTCTGTCTCTTTTCCTCCCTACATCAGGCTTTCTCTTCTGTCTCTACACTCTTTTTCTCTTAATGTGTGTGTGTGTGTGTGTGTGTGTGTGTGTGTGTGTGTGTGTGTGTGTGTGTGTGTGTGTGTGTGTGTGTGTGTGTGTGTGTGTGTGTGTGTGTGTGTGTGTGTGTGTGTGTGTGTGTGTGTGTGTGTGTTTGCACAAGACACGTGAATCAATAACCAAGAGCAGACTACATTCTGAGTGGGATGGTGTCTGTGCTTTAGTTTGCATTGTGTGAGGGAACTGGGGATGTGTGTGGCCAGTGTTCATATTTGTTTTGTGTCTGTCTTTACTGTAGTCACTGTACCATGACACCTGTTTGAACTAATTAATTGAGTTGACTGAAGTGATTAAATCGTATTCTAATACCAATATAACTAATCCTGAGGAGTAATGGACTGTCACTGTGAGCCTGCAGCCATTTCAATATGTTCCCTGTGAGACTTTCTTTTATTTCTCCTTCACACTCTTATACCAGTGTTCTAATAAATAGAGCAGGGGTGTCCAAACTACGGCCCGGGGGCCAAATGCGGCCCGCGAGCCATTTTGAATCGGCCCTCAACAAATTCAAACAGTATAATGGAGTATGGCCCTCTTGTCTTGTATTGTACTGTACTTCTTAAATATAGATGAAAACAGATATTACACAATCATGTGCTAATACTGTAAGCCCACTTTTCAAATAAATTCAGCCAATTAAAATTGAAAACGTTTTCTAACAAATCTAAGTTGATAAGAAAAAAGCCCATAACTTATTTTCATAACAAGCTTGAAATAAACCCTTCCTTTTTCCTCTTATGATAAGCAATCTGGGGCTCCTGTTTTAAGGAAAGAGCTGCTCACAAAATAATTGAGACACTATGGAGAGCTGTGATTTAGGCTGATTAAGCATCATTTACCTACATTTGATTGATTTTGATAACTTATAACTTAACTTACGAGGCAATATAGCTCACCTCTAGTGAGTGGCCCAGCCCTTCGTATATTTTTCTGTATGTGGCCCTCGGTGAAAAAAGGTTTGGACACCCCTGACATAGAGTATTACATAATACATTTAACATAAACATTTCCCTGAAATTCATTATTCGAAAAACAATCTGTTCTCACTGTCTACTTCTTGACTTTTCTAGAGTTTGTATGGTGTGGATAAAAGTTGAAAAGAAATCCCACTTTGTTGCTTCTCAAAGTGAAGTTTTCGATTCATAGAAAGTCAGATGCGTGGACAGGCAGGCAGTTGAGGGTGATGAGAGAGATAGATGGTGTTCACATGGCAGGCTAAAGCTCAGACGGAGACCAATAATCCTAAAGTCAAATGGAGAGTCAGCCCCTGCCATCTGTCCTTGCATTCACATTTACCCTCAACCATCCACAAGCACAGGAATGCAGCAACATTCCCTCCTTTGATCCGGGCAACTTTTTGCAATTGGTACCAAAGAGGGCCTGTGTTCTTGGTCCAGGTAGAGATTGCTACAATCAAAACATTTTCAGACAAATTACTGTTAATGATTTATTGATTTTGCTCAGCTCAAAGTAGTGTGATCAGGTGTTTATAACTAAGCTTTGGACATGGGATTTGAAGGGACCTATCATGCAAAATGCACTTTTTGATGTCTTTTATACATAAATATGTGTCCCCGGTGTGTCAGGGAACTCACAAAGTGTCAGAAAACAAAACCCTCTCTCTTTTCCTCCGTACCCAAATCTCTAAAAACTGGGCTACAACGGAGCTGATCCAGATTTGCGTCCGATATGACGTAATATCGGAAATGTGGACCCACGGCCCTATCAGAAACGTTGCTATCAGAAACAATGCCCAAATGTTTTTGGACGTAATATGGTCTTTGTTTACATTAGCAAGCATCGCTAACACTCAGAGCTAACCTGTACTGGAGAGAGTACGTGTAAAAAAGCAGGACATTTAAAAAAAGGAACTCACCTTGTGCTAAACCCGCAAGAGAAAAAGCATTTGAGCTCCATACTGTTTCAGAAATAATCCTTGATGTGGTTTGGAACATGATATGGCATTTAATCAGGGCAGCATTTAGCTGTATCTCGTAGAATTCTGAATAGACGTGTTTTTTATATATTTTTATATATCTGAGACCCATAATATATGCCTAAAAATAGCATAATAGGAGACCTTTAAAATATGTTGGGAAGGTTTGGTATTAAGGTGCATTCAGGAGGTGTAGTATCCAAGGTTTTTGGGGATTGGTCAATTCAATGGACCACATGTCAGAATATCTCAGCATCTGTTGCATAGATTTTGACTCTCCTTTTTTAAAATCGGTCTTGGGCGATTGCAACAATATATCCTGGTATACAGGGTATGGAATGGTTGGTACCGGAATCATCCTGGTTGTACTGTCTACAACACAAACGTTGGAGTAATATACAACTCTTGCATCCAGGGTGAGAAAGCTGGCCAGAAAAAGTCATAACCAGTTCCAATGTCTCACTTTGTAAAACCTTATTGAGTAAAAAGAAAAACGGCATTAAACCGCTCTAAACATGCTACTGACCTTCCTTCCCCTTTGGCCCCTCACTCTTCCTCCTTCTCATCCCAGCGCTCCCAGTCATTTAAACGTGAGTGGAGGCATCTTGTTCCAGTCTGTTAGTTGTTCCTCATCATGCCTCAGAACAAAACAAAGAAACAGCGAGTCTGACAGAGTAATCAGGCAGCGGCAACAAAACACAGTGAGAGTTTTTAGCCTTCTGTTTGTCTGCCTGAAACAAATGAAGCCAGCAGGGGCACTGGCTTATATCAGGGGACAGCTTGTCGCAGATAATGCTCTCATTTGGAGGGAAATTGACCCTGGGTGCTGAATCTGCAACAAGATAAGTTAGTCTAGCTAGAATGCATGTAGGACTTTATTGGAACAAGAGGAAGAGAGAGAGAATGAGGTGGTACAAAAGAGAGGAATTGCATTATTGCAGTGAGGTAAAAGCAGAAGATGGGTGTCCATATATAAAGACAGAGAGAAAGAAATGGAGCATCAAATGACTTTAATATCCCATGTGGCGGCTGGTTATACAGCATGGTTAAGCAATGCTATTATTTTCCTGAAGACATATTTCTATAGAATTTCCATTGGTGGGGCTTCTTGTCATAGTGGATTTTGTTTAACAGTATAGAGAGTTCATCATAATGACAATATGTTGTAATATAATCATCACTAGTTCCTGCTGAAGAGTAGTACTTCCGTCACAAGTGAAGAGTAATGTATTCAATACTAAAATAGCCTCACTCCTTACCTGCTTTTATGTGGCACTTTGCTCTTAAGTATCACCCTTTTTATTCACAGGCACACCAATAAGCCTCCTCCTGGAAGAAATCAGCTGATATAACTTCCTGATTACATTTGTGTAGTTCCAAGTACAGCAAAACAACATGATTCAAACAACTTACTGTATGTTTTCTCCCCTTGTTTAAAGGCAAAATAAAATGTCCTACCAGACAAGTGTTTTTTTTTGCACTGTAGTAGTGATGTTTTAATCACTTGAGTCCTTAAGGACTATTAGCATATGTATAACATATCTAAAACTGTACTTTTACAGAGTCCAGGAAAGTACCAACAAAGATTTAGCGAGTATACTATATGAAAAAGAACATTACACAAAATACCAATAAATATACAATGTTAAGACGCTTTGTATTTTAAAAATAGAATACTTCAATTAGGTTGTTTTTTCCTTCAGCTTTGACTTGCACAGCTCTGTTTGAATGCTGCCCATCATTCTTCTCATTCTTCTGAAACATTCTTCCACCAGATTATAACACTTATTTCATTCAACAGCTGAAAACATAGTTTGTTTCACTACATTTCAATAACAATCTTGTATGAGAGGTTTCATCTCCACTCAAAGAAATGATATGTTAGATTTACTTAATCTAGTTATGTCAACCGGCTGCACGTAACAAGGCTAAGTAAATAGGAAACAGACTAGTAAACTAATATTTACTTCTTGCATTTAAGTAAATCTTACCAAAGCATCTTAATTAAATGCTACATCATATAGTTATGTTGTATTTGCTTAACACAGTTATGTTGAATTTACTTAAATTGTTGTTTTTACTTAACACAATTATGTTGTATTTACTTAAAGTTTGCACTGATTTACCTAACACAGTTAGGTTGTAATTACTTAACACAAATTAGTTCCATTTATGTTGTAGGATTGTGTTATTTGCACTTAACATCATTTAATCCAAATTGCTCTATCAATATAAGTAATTCAAATGACTCCAACTCAGTAATTTGTATTCCGCTCACTTTATTTTAAATGTTCATTTTACACTTATAACATTGCATTTTGCAAACAACCATCTGAATTGCCACAACAATTCAACAACAAAAAAACACTTAACTCCAACAGCCCATTTGTGGTAGGTGCACATATTAGAATTTTAAAGCTCTTTGCGTAAAAAACCCATGACAGCTGCTGAACTTGACAGTGATGAGAAACACGAGTGACTCAAGAAGTTAACATGTGGGCTGAAAAGCTACAATAATGACTTATTATCTGAACATTTTATAAAATGCAACTTTACTATGAAGTATGGTGTTTTTATGTCTTTCCAAACACTTAGATGAAACGCATCACATAATATTGCTCAAGCACATAATGTGTTACAGTAGATCTTTGCCTCTGTTATACACATGAACATATGTCTTGAACTTTCAAAAGCAGAAATACAATGTGTGGTGTGTGTCTGTGTTGTCTCTGTGTGTGTGTGTGTGTGTGTGTGTGTGTGTGTGTGTGTGTGTGTGTGTGTGTGTGTGTGTGTCTCTGTGTTTGTGGTGTCTCTCTGTGTGTGTGTGTGTGTGTGTGTGGTGTGTCTCTGTGTGTGGTGTGTGTCTGTGTGTGTCTCTGTGTTTGTGGTGTCTCTGTGTGTGTGTGTGTGTGTGTGTGTGTGTGTGTGTGTGTGTGTGTGTGTGTGTGTGTGTGTGTGTGTGTGTGTGTGTGTGTGTGTGTGTGTGTGTGTGTGTGTGTGTGTGTGTGTGTGTGTGTGTGTGTGTGTGTGGTGTGGTGTGTGTGTGTGTGTGAGAGAATGTACCGAGATGGAAATGAACTGGACGTTATCTCTGTCACAGTATTTTGTCCTTGGGATTACTCTTGTAATCTGTTTTTCAGAACCTGCACCTTGGTTGACAGTCTGTTGCCATCCAACCCCATCAATACTTTTTGAATGAATTCAAATGTATGTTTCAGGTCCTTGGGGTAGCTCAGATTGAGGCTGTAAATCAGTCCAAGCAGTACTGCCCATCCATTTGCCAAGTATTTCAGCTCTCGCAGCACTCCAACACCCTCGATGATGACGCCAACATCCGCAAGTGGTTCCCCGGGTTCTGCTCCTTCGTGTTTCACGAGATAGAGTCCCAATACCATTGGCTCCATTTGGGTTGTTGCAAGTTCAACATCCTAAAGTGGGATTAGAACATAGTATTCATGATTATCAGTATGAGAACCCTGACACACAACATTTTATAATATGAAACAAATGAGCAAATCCTTTTATTGGATCCATTGTAAATAAATACATGTAGTTGTAAATGTACATGAACAATATAACCAAAGTAGCAGCAAATACTTTGAATAAAAAACAAATTCTATTATTTTTATTTAAAGAGGACATATTATGCAAATGTTCAGGTTCAAATTAGTATGGAGTGTCTCTACTTTAAAGAGTCCTCTCCTGCTGATGTTCAGGTGTATATCAGTATGTAGTGTCTCTACTTTAAAGAGTCCTCTCCTGCTGATGTTCAGGTGTGTATCAGTATGTAGTGTCTCTACTTTAAAGAGTCCTCTCCTGCTGATGTTCAGGTGTATATCAGTATGTAGTGTCTCTACTTTAAAGAGTCCTCTCCTGCTGATGCTCAGGTGTATATCAGTATGTAGTGTCTCTACTTTAAAGAGTCCTCTCCTGCTGATGCTCAGGTGTATATCAGTATGTAGTGTCTCTACTTTAAAGAGTCCTCTCCTGCTGATGTTCAGGAGTATATCAGTATGTAGTGTCTCTACTTTAAAGAGTCCTCTCCTGCTGATGTTCAGGTGTATATATATATATATATATATATATCTGTGTTTGGCTATGTTTCAACTTACCAAATATTCCTTTATGAAGCTCTCGGAACTTTCATTCAAGTAGACGCAGAGCGCTTTAAGGACACAGTCCCGTCGTGTTTCAACTGTGGGATCCTGAGGGACAAACACATTTTCAAAATCTTCACACAAGAATACTGATTATGCTTGTGTGCTGATTTTTGGCAAGTCAAAGAAAGGGGGTCAGAGAGGTTAAAATATATTTATATGAGAGGGACAACAAGAGAGAGAGATAAAGAGAATATGGTGTTGCAGTGCCCAAACTACACAATTTATTACAACTACATACCTTGTCCATGGCTGCCATGATCAGGCCCAAATTGCGTCCTGCTGTTCCCCCCTTCTTTTTGAAAACCTTCATCAACTGAGACGAATGGCGATCCAGTTGAGACATGAAGGTAGGCAGCAGCGGAACGGTGGTGATGCGGGTGAATTCTGCGTTTACCTGCAACACATTGTGATACAGGTTCAAATGTTTTGTTTAAAGCTAATAATATCCATCAAGTGTCATAGCAGAAAGGACAGGACATCTACTGGTGTAAACCAAACAAAGAATTTCAGCTGAGGTTCTTTTCTTATACATGTGCATCTATTAAAATAGCTCTGCACTTAATACAGGTAAAGATTCAACATGACATCTACTTAAATGGGTTTTAAGAGCATTCCATGTTTTGAAAGAGCATGGGCATTCATAGTATGTGCATGGATATGGGTGTCTCTGACCAAAATGGCCGTGTTTTAATTTATAGTGCTTCAGTAATTGGTACCTTGTAGATTGAGTCTCAGTACACTGTTTGCATCTCCACATTCAAAACCTAGAGAAAAAGAGAAATGTGTTAATGATCCAAATGTATTGTAAATAACAACTATTATTGCAGCCATTAACATAATTCAGGGTGTGAGGTGCAGGATATAGCAACCCATTACTGGATCTTAAGCAGTGGTGGAAAAAGTACTCAGATCCTGTACTAAAGTAAAAGTATAAATACTCCATTACTTGCTATAGTCCCAAGTTCAAAATAATACTTAAGGTAAAGTTCCAAAGTGTTATTAGCCAAATATAATAAAGTATCAAAAGAAAAAGTACTTTGTGCAGAAAGCCTTTTGTAAAAGGGTTGCATCATAGAATAAAAATGAATGTTCTTATAATAAAAAATCTACATATATACAAGATTTTTTTCATGTTGTGATTTGTTAATATAGAGCATATTTTGGAAAGAACTGAGTAAATTAGTAGTACATGTATATGAATATAAACATTATCTAAAAAGGTAACTACAAGTGTCAAATAAATGTAGTGTTGTAAAAGTACAATATTTCCCACTGAAATGTAATTGAGTAGAATTACAGAGTAGCAGAACATGGAAATACTTTTCCACGATAAATTACTGTTTAAACACAAGCAGTTGCCACGGCAGGTAAGTGGCAACTGCCACACACATTCGCTTGGCTCGGCACCCAGAGTAACACACCCCTTCAGCAGCCGCAGTTGTCTCAGCAAATAGTGGCATCTGCGGCTGAAGTACCTGCCACTATTTAATCTTGCTCTCTCTCTCTGATTATTATAAAGAAACACGTTTTCGGGTGAATTACGTGTCTATTTAAGAGCTGTCTTAATGGAAGATGTGCTTGTTGAGTGTGTTCCTGTACATGCTTTAAATAATTCACACTTTGATATTCCTGGCCGACATAATTAACGTAACGACCAGGCACGGCTCCGCCTGACGCAACAGTACAGTGCACAGATGGGATTTTTATTTCTTCCAAATAAGCTTTACAATTGAACAAAAAAACCTTCCTCAGGGCGTTACACTTGATGAAGTTATTTTTAATAGACTTAGAAGACCTTAACCGACTATGACCTTTTTGGCACTGGAGATGTTTGCAACCAGGCTCTCAAATCTTTAAATCAAGCACATTTAAAAAAAAAAATTTAAAAAAAGGAGGGAAAAAACGTGTCCACTTACTTTTGGTAAGAGCTAACATTACTATTATAACCACATCAAGCTAAAATCATTAAATACATAACGATTGACTTATACAGACAAAGCTTGAAATGTCACCTCTTTTGTGACATATTCTAACACTTTTAAGTGCAAGGGAACATAATTAAAAAGTGACCGTTAAGCTAGCTGTTAGCTAGCTGTTAGCTAGGCTGCACCGCTTTTCAAATCTATCATCAAAGTATACAGTTGGTAGCAGGGAAATCAAAAATACACATCAACTTTTGTATTTCAGGGACCGTTTGTGTTTAATATATGTTAATATTTAAGAAACTTACCATAACATCGCAGGATGGCACAGGAAAGGGAAAAAATGCGGTTCTGTCATCTCACAGTAACAGGATTCAAATGACACATGTCCCCGGTCTTACAGCGCATGTGCTGAGAAAGTACGGCAAGCACTTTGGGACAATCAGTGCGTTTTAAATAACTTTACCATTTAAATACAACACAACATGGTAATGTAATCCCAAAACTTTGAACTTTTACATAAATGCAATTAAAGTCTCTTGATTTAATTGTAAAAAGTGCATTTACTTAGTAGTTTTAATATAAAAAAAGCAATTAATGCAAACAACATCCATATTTCATTTCTAAGAGTGTAGGGAGCGTTGATGGGTTTGAATGAGAGAATGTGTTTCTGTGTCCGTTCAGCATACGAATATGCTCGAGAGTGACAGGGTGTTATTTAGCTAGTGTGTGTGAGTGTGTACAAGTGTGTTGTTTAAATGTGCTCACATGTAGATAAGTCATCCTGCCAGTATGTCATATTTAACAAGCGGACAGAATGCATTCGGGGGTGTTTGGTTAGGCAGAAGGAACGTGCCTGCAGGGGCCTCTGGGGCCCCGGACCTCTGTGATCCCATTACACAAGAGCCACCAGGACTCTGCAGAATGTGAGCTCTCCCGTGTTCTGGTGAAACCTCGTACATCCAGCGCAGTGAAATGCCAACATCGCTTTGGTACTTTTTAATTTATTGTTGCTCTTGAAATGCCAATACAGGGCTCAATTTACATTCTGCTCTCGATACATTTTCTTTCGTGGGGATGCTGATTAGATTTTCCTTGGATACCAGTGAAACACAGCGCAGTCAATTTGTATTCAGACAAAGTGAATCCCGGCCGGACTGACACAAAAATACTAAACACTCATGTCCCCTTAAGCCTGCTCATATGGAGCGGGAAAATGTCACTTTAAAGTACTGAACCAGAGTCTGTTTGAAGAGTATTGATTTGTATTTACATAATAAATACTATATTTAAAATGTAGTTTAGAGTTTCCAATTATACTTTCAGCCATGCCTGAAAAGTCTGAATTATGAATGTTCATATATATTGTCACAACCGGTTAAACTTCATTATTCAAAAAACACCTGCTAAAATATGCATAACTGTATGCATACTATTTAGTTTAACTTTTATAGCACCTATTGCAAATTATAAGGGCTATAAAGAAAAATACATTGAATAACATTAAAATGCTTAAAACAGCTTTTTATTTTAAGTATTGTACCAGCTATATCAAGAACAAGGTGAATTCATTTGTTTTTCACACCTTGGTCGCCATCATTTGAGAATCGTGTGGCAGTATAGAAGTTCAGTGAGCTCTTTATTCTCACCTTGATCGTTTGGTTATTGAGGCACAAACACGTGGATGCTATTAAGCCTTCTAAAGGAAATATATAACAGTGAAGAAGAAGACCAAGATGGAAAAAATGGAAGGATCAGAAAAAAAAGATGAATTGCAATTGAAGAAAAGAGCTGTGGTGATTGAGATATATTTCCATTTAGATGGGAGGGCAGAGTCTTTTTCTGAGGAGAGGGACAGCGTTTTGATGTGAGTCACTCTGCAAAGTCATCACGGTAAAATGGAGCTTGTATTTTGCATCTGCATGTGTTTGAATCCAAACTTTCAAGGAATACATCATAAAAACGTTCCCAAACCCTCGGACTCCACCTCCCGGGCACACATCAAAAAGAAGCTGTAATGTAATCTTGTTCTAGAAAAGAGAAAATGTGAAATTTAAGCGATTATTTCATCTTTGTGTCTTGAACGAGGGTGTGTGTGTGTATTGAGCTGCCTTCAGGTGTTTTAGTTAACCAGCCATTTCCAAATGTTTGGGGTTGTGAACATTTGGAGTAAAAAGTTATAATGTTTAAGATTATTTGCCCATTAAATTTACATGATGGAAAATAAATCATGCCTAGTGGTCACTGTCTCAAAACTCACAAAGAATAACAAATAAGACACCAAAAATGATTCATTATTATGCAATTTGAAATAGATTTAAAGATGTATATATTATTATATTTATATATATAAATTCAAACAAAGCTTCAAAGTGAAATACAGTCATATACTGTATACAGTGCAAATTGCAATTTCTGAGAGTCAAACATTTTTAAAAGCCGTATTTAATATGATAAAACGACTTTATACTTGGGAAGTGTTCAGTGTGTGTGCCTCCAACACGCAGACTCATTCCTCCATCAGCAGTTTCAGGGACCTTGCTGTGACTTTAGGGTCATCTCAGTGGCAACCACATCGGCTTCTTGATGCAACAATCAATGTCCTGTATCATCCATCACCATGGAGACGCAGAGGTCTCGCATAGAAATATCATTTCAACTTTGTTGTGGGTCACTTCAGGTTTTCAACTTATTATTAGTACATTTTCTTTTCTTTGGAGCAACATAAAAAGTCATAGTTGTACAAGGTGTTACTGTGCGGTATAACATGTTTCAATTGTAATGTTGAGGATGTACAATTATGCAAGTAAACAGGATGGATAATCAATATGGAATATATTATACTAAAGAACAGGGCTTCTCAAACTCCGGACCAAGGTCCGGATCCGGACCGAACTACAAATCAATCCGGACCGAACCCTGTGTCCCATTATAAAAAATTAAAAAAATTAAACTTTCGGATTCTGATGTAAATTAATGTATATTTTCTTGTGTCTGACGCGTTGTGAGAATGAACGTGCATATATATTTACTTGTGTGCGCGACACGCATTGCAGACCGCAAGTTAACCGCAAGTTTACCTTGACTTTCTAATGCTTCTAATGCCTTTTTTGCCGAGGTTCAAGGCATTGGCTACAGACAAACAGTGCCATTTCTCCCACTAGTTCAGGTCACCATACTGTATGTATGTATTGAATGTGTGTGTGTATACAGGGGCGCCGTTTGCCGACAGGCAAGGCCCCCAAAGAAGGTAGATTAAGAAGGTCCACAGCAACGACAACATGAAACACCCTTTAATTTACTGCAATGACATGTCGGGAAACCCCCTCAAGGGGGCCCCATGCATAGCAGAACCTGCTTCTTAATTTCAGTTTCGTTGCTCCGCTCCGCTCCGGGGGACGGGGGGACGGGGGACTTTACTGGCATTGATCCGGACCAGGTTTTTTGTATAAAATTCACAAGTGGACCTTTAATAAAAAAGTTTGAGTACCCCTGCTATAGAATGAAAAACTAATTTAAATAAAGTCCTGCTTGAAATTGTTTATGTGTTATGCCTAACAGATCAGATGATTGAGTCCTTTTGGTTCATATTACTCTTATTGTAAGAATATATTTGCTTACAGTTTTCCCTTATTATTATTATTATTATTATTTGTTTGATTGATTTATTTCATTTTGTATTTATTTATTTTATTTTTCATTTTGTTTTGAATTTCTTTGTGTGCTTAATTTTGTGTTTTACCTGAGGTCGAGGCGGGGTGGGGATGGGGATGGGGGTTGGATGTTTAAAATAGAAAACTGAAAGTGAGCATTATGTTTCTGTCCCTTTCTTATTCTGTAATTGTATATTTTGTACTTTTAATGCTCAATAATATATATATATAAAAAAATTAATAAAATAAATAGTTTATGTGAAGTGATTTGCTCTGTGACTATGGATACACAAACCTGTCGCTGGTATTTAATAGACTGTAGCACACTGACTCTTCTCTCCAGGAAGAGTTTAAAAATGGAGTTTGTACCCCTTGTAGCTTGTGAAAATATCAGTAAATGTGTGAGCTGGTTGACATTCAGAAGAAACACATTTTCATAAAAACATGTCTGTATTTGTAGCTCTTCTGACCTTGACATATTGTCCCATCTAAACGTGGATTCGTAGCAACTGTTTCAAAAACATGAATTATCATCAACTGATGAGATTTGTTCTATGTGCCCCTTGAGGAAAACAGTGGTAATATAAATACAATTAGGTCACAGTGTGCATTTCTATGATACTGTTAGCAGTATATATTTAACACCCCATATTTAACCATCATATTGCAATTTGTCTAATTATACCATAATTACAGAAGTGATGAGGCGGTAATTTACAGAGTTTCCACTGAGTAGGTATAATTAAAGAGTTTGATATGCGTCTGTCAAGTTTAAAAGTGTTTCTGTCATTACCTGCCCACTGCCTTTGAGACTTTAAACATTAAATCTATTCTGTTAAATCTTCCACACGTACTTACAGAGATAAAACTGCAGTGATGTCTTTGATAGCAGCTGACTATTCCCATGTCTTTTTTATTTTACCCACTTTAAAGGGTTGAATTCTCTCTCTTCTTGTATAAAATATAGGCCGAATTTGTCTTCCCTTTTACTTTACTCAACTATAGATAGTCTGAAAGTGATTCCTTTTTCCCAAAGATTTAAAAGGAGAAAGACGGAGTGACGTATATAGAGAGATTAATGCATGAAATTATAAACATCTCCATACAGCAAAAGGCTCTTTTGTTGCCGTTATTCATTGAACGTGTGTGTGTGTGTGTGTGTGTGTGTGTGTGTGTGTGTGTGTGTGTGTGTGTGTGTGTGTGTGTGTGTGTGTGTGTGTGTGTGTGTGTGTGTGTGTGTGTGTGTGTGTGTGTGTGTGTGTGTGTGTGTGTGTGTGTGTGTGTGTGTGTGTGTGTGTGTGTGTGTGTGTGGCCCTCTGAATAATGATGACACCATGGTTTCCTCTCTATCCATGTTCGCAAGTAGAAAGACATTGTTGAGGAGGGATTTGGATGAAAAAAGCACATGAAGTGGAATTAATTAGAAGACTAAGGAAAGAGGAAAGGGAAGATGAAGTCCACCATCTTCTTTTGATACAGCTTTTCCATTTACTATGATGGATTTGTTTCCATAGTGATTCTGTTAAGTTAGTTCCTGAATGCTTTTACATTTACTGATTCTAACTGCAGAGCTGCTCAGAGCATGTGGTATTTGATCATAAGGACAACATTACCACCATTAGACAGTTCAAGCGTTTTGTTCACTCAATGAATGTAATGAGAACTGACCGTTGCAGATGCAGATGGTAACAAGACAATAAACAGCATTTAGTAGATAACATATACAACATGTTCAGGCAAAATGAAGTTCAGGATTTTATGGAATAGTTCAACCTTTAACCAAAACGTGCTTATTTGCTTTCTTTGCCTTGCAACAAGATTCCAGTGCCTGTGCATCTGAATAAGACCAAACAAAACTCTGCTGGGTCCCTTTCACTTGTCATTATTTTTTCACAACCTGACCAAAGAAAAAAGCACTAACTGCTGAGCTGAAATCCATCGTTACTGTACTAAGTTACATTTGATGTTATCATATATTCCTGTCTGAGAAATACATGTACCTCCACAACCTAAATGTCACATACCTCTTTTTATTTGGCCTTTATGTAAGACACTCTAAGGTCAGGAAAAGCTAAAGAAAATACATGTTTTAACTACTCCGTTTTGAAACCACTACACAGTCTGATATAATTTGGAAGATATTTCAAGGTAAAAAATGAGATAAAAAGCAGGAAGTTGGGGAAACTGCTACGAGGGCCACCTCCGAGACACCTGTTACTGCAGAGATAACTTTACACAAGACACCTTTGTCAACTTTCAGGGAAATACTGATGGTGGAGTGACAGGAGCAGAATGAAGAGGAGGGAGGACGATAGCATGAGGAAGATTCACTTGATGCCTCCTCCGCTCAGGTAGGGCCCTCAGGCGTTCTTATCTCACCTCTCATAGGTATAGCAGCTCTTTCCTAAACTTATATGCCTGTCTCTCCCATTCAATATGTATCCTTTTTTTTGCTTTGTGTCTGTCTCATTTTAAGTGAAGTTGTCTAGTGCTTGCCTATAGACCCAACCTGCCGTATTCTCTGTATGTCTTGAAACCTAAAATCGGTGTCATATTATTTTCAATATCATCACCGCACTGTTATCTCTTCACCGCACTGTTATCTCTTCACCTTAGTCCCTCACCCTAATTTACTAATATGACAACATTCTAAGATTACACCTCTGGATTAAAGGTAATAATTTACTACATGTTTTGGAAAAAAAGCGTTGGTTTTATCCTCCAGCATGACACTTCCTTCGTGTTTTTAGCTCTTTAGTTCATCCGGAGGGTAATTCGAATGGGCCGTTTGATCTCTGACCTTCTGGGAAAGTGCTGCAATGCATCTGCAGCAAGATCCATTTATTGACAAATAACTAAAAGTGTTTTTTTCTAAATGCTCAATAATCTTTGAGTGACTTGCTGACATTCATAGACGTAACATTTTGCTTTACATATTTTACCAACAGCCTTGCCTACCCGAACAAAATGTATGTTGTTCTTCTATGGACAGAATCAGAATTCCTAAACTTGCTATTTTTTGAATAGCCTTGAACTCTTTTTCCTATTTGGATTGACATTTGGCCAGGTTTTTCTCAAGCTGTTAAGTTAGGATACAGCGGTGTAGAAACGTGATTTTTTTGTTGTAGGTAAAGACAACATTAACAACTTCTCCATCACCACTAGTGTCTCAATATTCATAGTTTTTCCTCTTTCTGAAGTTATTTATTTCCAATGTATTGGTCATTGTGTGGAATGTTTATTTAAGCTATGAAGAACTTTGCATTAACATTACAGGCAGTTTGTCAAAGGTGCAAAGAGTATCATGTTAATGCTTCAAGACAAACTTCTACAGATAAATATGGAGATCTTAAAACAGACAACTCAGACAGGCGTTGCATCTCCAAAGCCCTTTACAGACAGGGTTAGGTGATGAATGGAAGTCAGATTGATTTTGGCATGGCCCCACAGTGTCCTCTGTGTATTGTGGCATTGAAAAGATCTGCCACGTCCTGACATCTTTGATTCCTGTAGATCCGCCTTTGGCTCTGAAGCCGGCTAACAATCAAGATGTAGGGTAAGAAGTTGGCAAGCAGCTGGGAGGGAAGGAGAAAAAAGGGAGGAAGTAGAGGAAGAGGAGGCAACAGAGGAGAAAAGGACATAGCTTCTTGTTGAGGTGATGGGGATAGAAAACGAGGAAACAGATGAGCACAAGGAGAAAAAATAGGGAAAAATTGAAGTGTGGGAGAGCAGGAGGAGGGAGTGCAGGATTGTTTTCACACATAAGTGGAAAATCTCAGTCTGTTAAGGCAATTTAACTGTGCAAGACACTTTAACATTATAACTGAAGTTTCATGCTGGCATAGTGTGTGAACAAGTGCAGAACATCACAGCTACAGTGTGGGCATGCACAAAGCAAAGGCATTCTAACATATGGTATGTTCTTGTTTAGAGGAGTTCTAAGCACCTGTGTTAGTGACCAAATTAGGTCTCAAGATTAAAGCTGGTGAGACTCTTTTCTTATTGTCAACAAATTGGCTAATGATGACAAAACCATTTATTTAAATGTATTTCGGTGTAGCCAAAGCTTTAGTGAAGGACATCACAGCTCCAATAGTCCAAAAACAACTGAAGACACCTTATTTTGACACACTTTTGCACTTGATGTTCCTTCTTCAAAATTAGCAAAAGCACTGTGGTTTATTTAGCCGGCCAACGACCTGCTAGCAACAAAGTTCACTATTTAGTTATGAGTCCTGTCATCCTGAATCCCTATGTCCTTCATGTAAGATAACATGTTTAACTTGTTAATATTGAATGTATTATTGAAAAGTGCCTTGTAAACATTTGAAAGAAGAAATCTATTATATATTAACAAAGCATCTTCTGATTAAAACATTGTAACAGTGACATTCAAAAATATGAATGCAGCCATGGTTTATTATCCACACAAAATAAACAATCATTGATATTGTACGTGTTTTTACTTTGGGACTTAAGAAACCAGCATTTCCTCACAACCTTTCTAATAACGACATTTCTGTAACTTTCTGATACTTCCAAAACGACATACACACGCATTTCACGCAGAAGTGAGCCAACTGTGCGGGGAGAATTAGATTCATTTCCTATTCATTCTTGACATCATTGTCACATTACTTTGAATGCCTTCCATGGAGAACGATCTAAAAATGACCCAACTTTTCCCCGTATCTCAATTATGTGTATGTTTGTTCATTGCAGGTAAAGTGGGGCACTGTGAAATGCAGGAGGGAACCCTGTGGTGGCCCTGCTTCTGTTTCTCTTCAGAAGAAGTACAGGAATAGAAATCTGGTATTCCAACAGTGAAACGTTTATTTAACCTGCCTTTGTTGACGAGGGGCACAGCACCCCACACCGACTACCTGAAGGTACATGTAGTGAAACATCAGATAATATATAGCTTTATGTGCAGAGCCTTTACACTGGACTGTGTCAGCATCACTCAAAACAGTAGCTATTCATAGCACTTCAGATCGATTTCAGTTTATAAAACTGCTGCATTAATGTGTTTTAGCGGTACATTTGTTTCATCAAATGTGAATGTGTTGGTTGGAAATTAGATCTTACTTTCCCACTGAATAAGTCACAGTATCCAACCACTGAATCTCGCTATGTACTTCGAGTCTCAAAAGCTTTCGGCACAAAGGACCCTGATTTGCAACAGGGCCACCCTTTCTAAAAATAAAAGCACTTAATGAAGTACTTCAAGTCATTTTGGATAAAAGTGTCTGCTAAATACCATTTAGTATATTGTATTGCTCCCATTAAAGCAATATGGACCTCACTCTCTCACTGCCCATTGACTTCATCCATTCCCAGCGGGCCATCTATCTGTCCATTGACTGCCATTTAGTGTCCGCGGGGCCATAACTCGTTAGCGGAATGACGTTCAGACACTCAGCAGCTCGTTACAGGGGCTGGGGTTAGATGGCTGTTGAGGGGACACTTCACTCTCTCTCTTTTTGCTCCCTGTCAGTGTATCCACTTTGCTTTTACACATGCTCACCTTCCTCACATACTGTACACACAGAGTCTTGCTCTCACTTACCCTCTGACACCTTTCCCTTTACAACCCTGTCCTTATCAATCCTTCTCTCTGAGTATCTGTATTACTGATGGATGTGGGTGTGGTTATTAACAGGCATGAAGAGATCATAAGGCCCACTTTGAGGAGAAATATTGCCCATGGCATTTTGCTGTTGTCAGCTTTGTGATATGGCCGCTGTTTGCCATCTTTTGAAACTGTATGTGACTTTTTTAAATGTTTTTTTAATGCGTCAGGAAAACTTCTCAAAGATATTTCCTGTGACTCAGTTTGCGGCTCTGTAACGTGCAAAAATAAATTACATTTATTTTCTTGATCTCACTGATCCCCATTTGATTTCCTTTCATTGTCTTGTATACTGTTGTTTAATGCAAACGGATATCAGTGAGTCAGTGAATCCAAATTGAAAAATATATAAACAAGGTTTTCTGATATCATTGTATCTTTTATTTCTTTCAGTATGTAAAAAAGTATTTGTTAGTGTGTTTAAAAAAAGAGAAATATATGAGCCTGAATGTGTGATGGGTGATTGTGAAGATCTGTGTGAGACAGATGGAAAGAGTGAAGGAGAGAGGGAGAGGGGGGATTAGTTTTTGCCATGACTAGCCATGCAGGACCATTGATTCCCTCCTCACTTGCTGAAACTCAGCGCAGACAGAATGCCAATCAATCGGCCTCTCTTTTTCCCTCTTCGTGCTTCTTTCCTTTTCCTTTCCCCGCACATCACTCACCATATCCCCATCTCTGTACGACGGAGTTATGTCCAGCCTTCAGTGTAGCAGTTATTAAATGTCGTATTCATGGCTATCCCTGTTGCGTTTGTTGTGATGGGTTATAGTACAAGAGAGGCCAATGACTTGTGTTGCACTGTTGAGAGAAAGGTTATTAACCTTTGCCTTACATATTGTTAGATATGGGCCACTGTAAAGATCAGACTGTAGAGCTGGTGGTACTGAGGCTTGTTCCCCATGCAGATGACCCAGGTTTGAATCGAGTCTGGGGCCATTTTCTGCATGTCATCCTCTCTGTCTCCAACTTTAATAACTGTCTCTTCAATAAAGGCACTGCTTGTCCCAAAACAATATTAAAATAAATATTAAAATACTGTTAGATTGCATTTGATATTGTCATCTTATCATAACGTTAATATGGACCTGTAGAAAAAAAGGCTTGTTTTTGTTGTTGTTTACTGACAACACTATGGTTATGGTTCGTTTAGGGTCATAAACAAAATAGAATGGGAAAAAAGCCATTGATTATAGCTGTTTGTAGAAAAATGAAAGCCAAGAGCATTCTTTCATGTCACCATTTTCTGAAACAACCAATGCTATTGTTGGAGGACAGGTTTAAAATGGCACATTTACGTTACGAAGTGCATGTCAGAATGGGACTTTACTGTTCCTTCGTTCTGTCCTTTTATTCTTATTATTTCTCCTTGCTTTTACCCTGCATTAAACCTGCTTCCTCTCTCTCTCTCCTCCCTCTGAGCTCCACGCTAATCATGCACTAGACAGTTCCACGGGCCCCAATTCCACTTCAAAGGGCAACCATTTCCTCCTTGTCTGTAAGAGGACCTGTCAGCCCTGCCTGCCTGCCTACCTACCGCAAACAGAGCAGGAAAGACAGAAAGCGAGCAGGGATTGGAGACAGAAGGAAAGGATGAACAAGAAAAAAAAAGGCAGTAGAGAAAGAGAGGCAGAAATGTTGAGAGCGGTGGTCCTGGAGGAGAAGCATAGAGGTAATGCTGCAGCTGTGGGTGGCACTTCAGCAGATAAATCGCTTCAGCACAGAGGTGCGTTTTTGTTAAGTGTGTGTTAAAAGTACCTATGAGCTTGCGTGTGTTAGGAACAGCACACGTCAGCGACTTGACAATCTCAGAGTTGGTGGAGAAAAATAGAAGAAAAAAAGAAAGAAAAAGGAACTTGAATCATTTTCACACTTAAGGAAAAAAAACCTTTACCTTGCGATTTCTATTTGAACTTTTTCTCCTGCTTTGCCTACCTCTCTTTCTCTCTCACTTCTTCTTCTGCTCCCTCCTTCTCCATCCTTTTCCTCGCTCGCTTTTCCAGCCTGCAGGAGGAACAAGCGAGAGCGAGCAGCGCGGTGTCCTGTTCCTCCCTGTCTCGTTTTCCGAGCGTGAATTAAAGTTGCATTCCGTGCCGCCATTGTTAGGGTAATAAGAAAAAGTTATCTTCAAAGGGCTCGGGTGGCGGGAGAGGAAAGAGCCAGGGGGATGGGAGACGAACCGTGTGTGTGTGTGGTTGTGTGTGTGTTGGGTTTGGGGAGATTTTTTTCCTGAGTCCTTCTAATGCGTGAAATTACACCTGACACCTTCCTGCCTGTGTACTGGCAGAAAGTGTGGGTGTGTGTTTAGGTGCACATTACCACACTCTGCATATTTGTGTATGTGTGCCTCCACATCATTTGTATAGCACATACTGAACAATACACACACACACACACATACACACACACACACACACACACACACACACACACACACACACACACACACACACACGCACACACACACACACACACACACACACACACACACCCTATCCCAGTGTGTGCTGTCTAAAGCTATATTTCTGGTGCGCAACACTATATTCTTATTAACAGTTCCAATTCTTATTAACAGTCAGTCCAAGATAGCAAGTTAATTAACTCCCTGCCCTCCTTCTCCCCTGGCTATCAGCGCACAGGTAGCCTTTCATGTTGCCGCCGCGAGAGATAGAGGGAGGGACGGCAGGGGAGGTGAGGAGTGAGATGGAGGAAAGACGGAAGTAAGGCATGGAACCTGTGTGAGGTGAATTGAGAGAGAGTAATGGGGGAAGAAAAGTAAGAGGAAAGAGGAGAGGGAGAGAAAGATGAGGGGTGAGGCAGAGAGGTAAAATAGGGGCGGGGGGGGATTGTGAGGACAGAAACATGAGCTAAATTGGATTTGGATGAGAAACCGCTGAGAGGGTTTGAAAAGTGGCAGGGACGGTGGATAGAATGTAAGAAAGGTTTTTTTGTTTTTTTATTTCTTCATCGTCGCTTTTATTCAAGTCGAGCGTTTCAACACCTGCTCAGAGCGCAGCAGGAGATGAAACAAATGGAGGGGGGGAGCTACGGAGATGAGCGCTTGGAATGAAAGTGCTCAGGTTTTGATCTCTCGTGTACTTTGAGGTGGCTGACATCAGGATCATTGTGTCTTACAGGGGGGGCTAAGGGGCCCCGCCATAGAGCTGGTCCTGCATTAGTTTACTAGAGGCCTGATATCCGACATTTCTAATTACTAAGATGTTACAGCTCTCGTAAGACATTCAAAGTACATCCAGGATACTTCCCATTGGCAATGGTCCGCTGGCTGCTGCAGGGAGGATGGTGGATGGCTGTGAGGTGATGCATGCACACTGTAAATGTGTGTGTCAGAGCCACATAACTGATCTGTCAAAACAACTTGGCTGTGGAGATGGATTGTTTTTGCATGGTAGGACAGCAAGTAGGGACATTCAGAATGTCTTTAGTAATCAGAACAGATAAGAAGTAATGTACAATATTCTTGTTCTTTTCTTTAAACCAACAAAACATCTGATTTTGGGGTCACTCTTAGTTTCCCATTAAACTTTAGTTTTTGAATAAGTATTTCATAATCTTAAACAATGTGGCGAGAAAGGTCTACTAACAAAGTACTCATTTTAATTCTGAACCTAATGACGAATTGTTTCTGTCTAACAAAAATATGTTGAAGTGTTATTAGGCAAGGCATATTTGTGTCACACAGATTAGAAATGTTGAGTTTCTGTAAATAACAGTTCTTGAAATAAATAATAATTATTTATTTGGTCTCGTTCAGTCCGTGGCTGGCCCAACACACGAAAAAGGACACACTTTGGACTTAGTATTATCGTTTGGACTGTCTGTATCTGTGGATGAAATATGTGCAGCAACGCGTATCTCAGACCATTTACCGGTTCTGTTTACAACCTCCATCCCTTCCGCAGGAGTCGAATCACGTGCCCCTGCGCGTCGTCTGCGTTCGATTAACCCCTTGAGGCGTGCAGAGAGAAAATGGAAAAAGGATAAACTCCATGTCTCCCTAGAAATCCTTCGTGCTTGCCTTACTGACTACCAGACGGCAGTCAAAGCAGCCAAAACAGAGCACATTTCTCTGTTCATCTCCAAAAACAGCCATAAACCTCAGGTTCTTTTTAATGTCCTCAACTCTATCATTAATCCCTGTGATGTTTCTTCTATTGTCCCATCGACTACTCTCTGTGATAAGTTTCTTACATTTTTTATTGAAAAGGTATCTGCTCTTAGGCTAGCCCACACTAGTGCTACCCCAGATCCTGCTCCTTTTCTGTGCCCTGCTGTCCTCGACCACTTTGACCCTGTATCCCTCTCTGCTCTCTCGGATGTAGTCAAGCACCTGCGGCCGACAAACTGCACCTCAGATAGCATTCCCTCTCGCCTTCTCAGAGATGTTTTAGAATCAGTTGGAGCAAGTATTTTATTACTTTTAAACACCTCTCTTACCTCAGGATGTGTCCCAGCTGCCTTCAAACATGCCGTGGTTAAGCCACTCCTTAAAAAGAAAAATCTCGACCCCTCCATTCTCGCAAATTTTAGGCCCATCTCCCAGCTACCTTTTTTATCAAAAGCCCTGGAGCGAGTAGTCTACGCCCAGCTGCAGTCTTTTTTAACCACGCATGGAATCCATGAAAAGTTCCAGTCTGGCTTCAAACCCATGCACAGCACTGAAACAGCCCTTTTAAGAGTTTTTAATGATCTGCTCCTAGCCGCCGACTCAGGTAGCCCAGCTGTCTTGGTGCTGTTAGACCTGACAGCTGCCTTTGACACTGTGGACCATAGCATCCTGCTGTCACGGCTTGAACAGTCCACTGGCATCACAGGCTCTGCCCTTGCATGGTTCAGGTCCTACCTGACAGACCGTAGCTTCTCGGTACAGCTAGGTGCCTTCTCCTCTGCCAAAGCCCCTCTTACCTGTGGGGTTCCCCAAGGCTCGATTCTGGGCCCCATCCTTTTTCTACTGTACATACTGCCCCTAGGTTCAATACTCACAAAACATAACATTCCCTTCCACTGCTACGCCGACGATGTACAGATATATCTGCCTCTCAAAGCAAATGTCACACACTCACTACTAGGGATGTCCCGATCACCTTTTTTTGCTCCCGATCCGATTCCGATCATTTGATTTTGACAATCTGCCGATACCGATTTTTCCCGATCCGATCTTTATGCAATGCATTAAGAGGAAAAAAAAGGTAACAGATAACGGCTGGTCATCCAACGCGATGAATTCAGCTATCTTGGCTGTTCTGGGGTAGTTTCTCTTTCCTTTTAAAAGTCTCTGAAAGTGTCGGTTGTTTCAGTGCCGTTACCTGAGTGGCCGCTGTGTACTCGTCGTGTTGTTGTTGGTGGTGTTTGTATTAGATTGGTCATGTTGAACGTAGTTCTGTTCTTTCCACCACGCGGAACCTCCGCCTTGCAAACATTGCATCTGGCTGTTACACTGCCTTCGCTTTCAATTTTATAATACTTCCAAACTCCTGACATTTTCTCTGTCCCGACTCCCGAGTCACCAGCTGAACGTAGCCTCTTGTTAGCTTACTGCTACTATTAGACACTGCGCCCTGCCCACTCTGTTGCCAGATTTGAGAGAAATAAGCAACCAGGTCTATGAAAACAAGCCCAAAAGAAGCAACACATACATGATGTTGTGTAATTTTAACCCAAAACTAAGGCCTCAGGATGACTTTAAGACGTGAACATGGTCATTTTTGTTTTGTAACATTAAATAAAATGTATAAAAATATTTTATAAAAAAAAAAAAAAAAAAAAGAAAAATTCCGATCCCCGATTTTTTTCTCCCGATCGCCGATCACGTGAAAATCACGTGATCGGCTCCGATCCCCGATCACGTGATCGGATCGGGACATCCCTACTCACTACAGCAGCTGATGGACTGCTTAACAGAGATAAAATCCTGGCTGAGCAAAAACTTCCTCAACCTCAACGAGAGCAAGACCGAGGTCATCTTTTTTGGACCGCAACCTCCAGCCTCTCCGGTTGATATTCTGGGCTCTATAAAAAAAAACATCCTCCCCTCGGTCATGAACCTTGGAGTGACATTCACCAGCACTTTTAAATTTGACAAGCAGGTCAGCACCGTAGTAAAATCCTGCTTTTTTTAAAATAAGACTATTGGCCAAAACCAAGTCGTATTTATCTTTTAAAGACTTAGAAAGGGTTATTAACGCCTTTGTAACCTCGAGACTGGACTATTGTAACGCTCTGTATGTGGGTATGGACCAGGCCTCAATCAAACGCTTACAGCTAGTCCAAAACGCTGCTGCACGTTTGCTGACTGGTCACAAAAAGCGCGACCACATCACCCCTATTCTGGCCTCACTACACTGGCTTCCAGTTCGGTTCAGAATTGATTTTAAAATCCTTTTATTTGTTTTTAAAGCCCTAAATGGGCTGGCTCCGGCCTATATAACTGAACTGCTCCAGCGCTACACCCCAACCAGAGCTTTAAGGTCTGCTGACCAGCTGCTGCTGATAGTGCCCAAGACCAGGCTTAAAACCCGAGGGCACCGAGCCTTCGCAGCAGCTGGCCCTAGGCTCTGGAACACTCTGCCCCTCCATGTGAGGTCGGCCCAGACCCTAGGGGTTTTTAAATCAAAACTAAAAACACACTTCTTCTCTCTGGCTTTCTAGTTAGAGCGGAGCACGACTCCTGACTATTCCGTGTGTTTTATTCTTATTTTGTTTTTTAAGTTATATCTGTTGTAATTTATTGTCGTTTATTGTGTTTTGTAGTAATGTGTTTTTATTACATGTACAGCACTTTGGCTCGACCAAAAATCGCTTTTAAATGTGCTTTATAAATAAAACCTGATTTGATTTGATTTGATTTGATTTATTGTTGTTCATTACAGTTTCTGAATATTTGTTTTATATTTGTGAATATTTTTGGGTGTTGCCATCTGTACGTGGCGGCGCTGCATTCTTTACGCTACTTATGTTGCTATGGTTACGGTGGCGATGCCGGAACGGTATTTGAAATGTTCATATCGATATTTTTTTAACTCTGGCTTTGGCAAAACGAAAACAGCCAAGCGTCGCAGCTTTTGGATTCACAAGCAAAGAAGCGAAGGAGTCTAAAATTGACAACGCGAACGGAACAACTTTTAGTTGTAAGCGGCGTTAGGGTCGAGTTTGACAGCTCCACACCGAGGGAGAGGCCTGCCGATGCGGAGCCTGAAGAGGCTTCAACAACGGCCACAGCCGCCGGCGTAGTGATACCGTCTGTAGTAGTAGCAGAGTGATTTTACAGCAATTGATCGAATCCGCGCTGCTGCGCCAGTCAACAGAGCGTGCGTGTGACATATTTAGTAGCAGGATGTGCACTGAAAAATAGGGCTCCCCCGAAAGCAAATGGGTAATTCGAACACTGCTCTCAATCATTGCTAACTTTTTAGCAGAAATAGTTTTCTATCACCTCCCTTTCTTTCTACTTTCTTGTTTAACTTGTCCTTTAGTTATTTCAAGTGTTTCATGCTAAACCAACCCCCCTTTGGAAAATTCTAATCTGACCCCATGGTACCTTTTAGTTTTCGCCAAAACTATTTCCTCTTTTTTAAATGCACATAGTTAAGTTTACCTTGTCTTTCTAGGACGTTTTTGGTATCCTCCGTGAACCAGGGTCTTGAAACCAAAACGGCACACGTAGGGGACTTTAACCACCTAACCCTATAAGCCTGAATATATAAATTAAAAGCAGCGGCAAAAAGAAAAGTCTTCAGCCTGGATTTAAACGTAGTAAGAGTTGCATCAGACCATACTGTATTACACCCTTAAACAATAGTTTTTTCTATCCTGCATTCCGCAAAACTCATACAATATATAAGGTGTTGAGTAGTTAAATGTACTTAGTGTATAGCTTCATTTCCTAAATTCTAAATTGGATGTGTAAATTCTATCTATATTATAATTTCCACTTTGCTGTATTTACATCATTATCTGGTTTGGGCCTCAATCATAGTGTTCATTTTCAGCAGCACAATTGACTCATCTTTACTTACTGTGTGCATTTATATTGCTAACAGTCCCCCCATCCATGGATACACAACTTTTACCTCACGACCGGCTCCAACGATGGTTTCATGGGCCTCCTGTTTTTAGCCAAAGTATTTATTCTAATGTTTGTGTCACGGCCCAAACTGTGTCCCTGTGTGTGTGTGTGTTGTGTGTGTGTGTGTGTGTGTGTGTGTGTGTGTGTGTGTGTGTGTGTGTGTGTGTGTGTGTGTGTGTGTGTGTGTGTGTGTGTGTGTGTGTGTGTGTGTGTGTGTGTGTGTGTGTGTGTGTGTGTGTGTGTGGATGGGGTGTGGTTTCCCTTGCAGGCAGCAGCCACTCACCTGGCCGACCGATTCAGCTGTCCCTCATCAATCCAATCATGACACAGCATATCTACTCCAGTCTCCCTGCAACTCACCGCCAGATTATTTTCTACACCAGTGGTATTGCATCCTCCTGGCTGCTTAGTTCAGTTATCTTGTCTGAGTGTTTTCCTGTACTTTATGTAACTATTAGTGATGGCGAGATGAAGCCTTATGAAGCTTTGAAGCTTTCCAGCCAAAAGGGTTCATCTCATGAGGCTTCATCATGGGCTTCATTTGAACACAAACCCCCCTGTTGGTCAAAGTGTGTAAAACAGGCAGATTGGACATCTCAACAGTGTGCTCTATCAGCTATCTCATACCGAGTTCCCAATGAGTAAAGCCTTAGAATAACTCTAAACAACGAACATTAAATCATATGTTCATGTTAACAATATTGTTTTTATTCCAGTTTAATGATTGTGATTGAAAAGCCTAAGGAGGCTGGTAAACATTGCAAAGAGGCATTTGTATTCCTTAATAATATTCGTAAACTTAACCATGTTGTAGCCTGAGAAAGGCTAAACCATATCAAAGAATACATTTATTAACTACATTATCTCATTTAGCTGTAGCTTTTATAAACAACAAAAAAGACGTATTCAGTCGTTAAACCAGGGACCCTGCGGTCGAGAGTCAACTGCTCTCCAGCTGAGCCACAGCCCGCACACTGAAACTCCCTGAAAACACTTCATCGTATTTATTCCTGTATTTATTCATGTTCCTACATTTCTTTATGCTTGTATTTATTTATACTTATGACATGTTCCGACCTCTATATAAGTTAGGGTCTGAGCTCTCTTAATTCCATCGTGTCACCGGGCCCGGGTACAGGAGGGGTAATATGGTTCTTATTATACATCCATGGGTAATATGAGCATTGTGGTTCAACGGTTCAACCGATCTGAATCGCTTCCTGAAGCAGTCACGTCGTATCGACAGGCAGCGAGGCTTCGTTTGTCATCGATGACGTCACTGGCCCAAAACGATACAAGCCTCGATACAAGCTTCACAAAAAGCTTCGGGGATTACTCGACACACGCTCCGAAGCCTCGGCGCCATACGTAACATCACTAGTAACTAGTTTCTCCTTGTGCTTCCAGTGCGATCCCTTAGCCATCGACCACCAGAGCTTCCAGCCAACCGGCCTGCTTCTCCCTTCACCATACCTGCCTGCCTTGTTCTCAGTCCAGCCTGAACTGCCTGCCTCCACTCCGGACCTCCATAGTCTCCGAACCTGCCTGAGTCTCCGAACAATAAATAATTTAAACATCTTAAGTCATTGGCCCTTTCTCATTTCACTAATTCCCCTCCTCGACTCCCCTCCTCGACTCCTATCCTCGAGACATAGTCCCGCCCACAGGAGATGCGAGCGGAGGAGTCGAGGAGGGGAACCGAGGAGAGAGGAGGGGAAGCAGCAGGCGGTTAGAGAAATGAGAACTTCTCTCCTCTGAGCGGTCATTTTAAAGAGACGTCCATTAATGATGACAGGAGGCACAGCAGCACTCTGATGGACAGATGTGTTCATGATGACTTATATATTTACTTTTAATTCATTCACAGTGCGGTATAATGAGACAATAACAGGCTACAGATGCGGACACACACACACACATACACACACACACACACACACACATATGTATATATTTATATAAATATATACAATTTCAGAATCAAGCAGAGCACTCTCATAATAACGTAACACTATCAGAGACTGGATATATCCCCCCCCCCTCTCTGGTTGCTACAATGAGGAAAATAAATTACGGGCCAAACAAAAATGTACAAGTATTAAAAGTAAGCAGAGGACACCAAACCAACTGAGACCTGTCTGTCCGCTGCATCTACGCACACACTGTACCACACACACCTACACCACACACACGCACCTACAGCTCCTAAAGCATATCATCAGGCTACAGCCGTTGTGTATTTTATTATGTGAAGCACTAAATGGTTTTAGACAAATATCGACTCTTTATTTGTAGATATCTACTAAACTAAAGCAAATAAAGAGAGTAGGCCTGTTATACTGAGTGATATATATTATACACACTGCTCTGCTTTCTGCACGGACCTCACAGCTGTTCTCACTGTAAACATCGCGTCGCGATGAAAGCAGTTAATAAAATAATATCCAGGGGATGCATGCAGAGCTGTCATTGGCTGAGATAAGTCCGGCCGTGCGTCACGACTCTTTGAAACATCTCTGTTCCCGGAAATGCATCCACGAAGGAGCCGTGGAGGACCGTGGAGGACCCATCAGTGTATCCTCGGTTATAGCTCCTCCAGAGAGCCTCCTCGACGCTCGATGCTCGGTCCTCGAAGTGCATTTAGAGAAATGAGATGTCCTTCAACATGGCGCACTGAAATTCATTTCCGTGTCACTGCCGGAGGACCGAGGAGTCGAGGAGGGGGAATTGATGAAATGAGAAAGGGCCATTGTCTGCGCCTGAGTCCTGTTTAAAACTAAATCCTAACAGTTTGTTGCTTGTCTTGTGTACCTGTCCGTTGGATAACAGCACAGCCTAATGCCATACTAAGGGCAGAAATATGGCATTAGAAACTGAATTTCAATCATTTCAATATGATGATTTTTTGTTAAATTAAAAAAGGTTTAATGATAATAATGATGAGAATAAAAAAAGAGCGTGTTAGTTGACCCTAATGAAACTCATTGATTGTGAAGGACTGTGCATGCTCAGTTGTTGAAACCAACACTTAAATCATTGTTGTTGATCACATATTATATTATTATTACTGTGGGGCTGTTGCAGGACAGAACTGAAAAATTGGAATGTGGTTACAGGTGATTTGGCCAAAACAGGAAGTGTAGAAAGCACACTGGAACATGACTCAGGGGTTCAATCTTTTCCCAAAACGTACCTTATTACCGCCCCGCAAGAAGCATGTAGGTCTTTCAAGTTTTCCTCAGACATGAAGGATAATGCAGCAAAATGCACCACCTCAAGCTACAGAAATGAGAGCAGAGGGAAGCAGAGTCAGATGTGCATTATAATCTGCTCTGATATTCCATGTGTTTACATTTGATCTCATTGGAAAGCTTGTTCTGCTCTGTGTGTGTGTGTGTGTGTGTGTGTGGTGTGTGTGTGTGTGTGTGGGTGTGTGTGTGTGTGTGTGTGTGTGTGTGGTGTGTGTGTGTGTGTGTGTGTGTGTGTGTGTGTGTGTGTGTGTGTGTACAAACCTGTGTGCATGAGTGAGATAGTCAGACTGTGTGTGTTTAAATGCATGTGTGTGTGTGTGTGTGTGTGTGTGTGTGTGTGTGTGTGTGTGTGTGTGTGTGTGTGTGTGTGTGTGTGTGTGTGTGTGTGTGTGTGTGTGTGTGTGTGTGTGTGTGTACAAACCTGTGTGCATGAGTGAGATAGTCAGACTGTGTGTGTTTAAATGCATGTGTGTGTGTCAGTGCATTGGCCTGCTTGTACATCCGAGTGTATCCCTCAGGCCTTTTTTCCAGATCAAGGCCTTCATATTCTGAGCTCGATGAAGAGGTTGTGACAGCCAATTAGCTCACATTAAATTGATCCAACCATCTGTGTAAGTGTGTGTGTGTGTGTTTGTATGTGTCGAGTGTTTTCCAATCAATGCTCATGCTTTATTGGCGAAGCCATTACTCATTTCACTGAGTGATTGGTGCATACTAAAAGTCTCTAAAAGGGGAATGTGTAATTTATAATGAAGTGAAATCTATAGAGTTTATTGATTTGCATAAACCTTTTTAATTTATACCCAGAAACGGGAGATAAACTAAATTGGTAATTTCACCTTGTAATTGTAGTTTATGTCACATACATATAAATATATCAGAATCAGGATCGAGTTTACTGTCATGTAGGTTTTTATCGTACAAAGAATTTCATTTGGTGTATTGCGCCATAAAATAAGCCAAAAAAAAACAAAACTTGGGAAACATGAAAAGAGTTTGTGAAAAAATACTACAACAAGTCTGTACAATTTAAACAATATTGAACTTTTATAACTTAAATGAAATGTATAAAAAAAATTGGAAAATCATAAATGAATGCACAATATTGCACTTTTATAACAATACCTGATAAGAAAAATGAACCTTAGTATTTTGTGTTCTACTTACAGTATAGGGCAATATAAGGGAATACATTTTTTTAGGGAAAAGATTTGAGTCGGATAGGACCAGGGCAGTGAGTGCTGGGACATTTGTTAATAGGCCAAAACTCAGGCTGGAATGCCAGATTAAAAGAGGTTCTGTTGATATAGGAGACCTCAAGATGCACCTGGAATTTAATCCATGAGGCTAGAGAGGAAGGCTTTGACAAAAGCTTAATCTCAGTGAAGCAGAGCAAAGTTGTCGTAGTGGCCTGAGCCATCACTAACTGATGAAAATGTACTGTATTTTTTTTTTAAATAAACATCTTTGTTTTAACATTATGTGAATAGGTATCATTTTACAATAGATTAAATTAAATAAACAGAGGGCTACAATTTAAGATAAAAAAATGTATAGCAAATTGCACCATTAAACATATGCCCAAACATCTATCAGCTGTACTTGTTTGCCATGTGCCCATTAATGTGCAAACAACTGTCACTGGAATATGTAAACACCCCAGAGAAACTAAGAACATAACCATTTTTCGGGCCAGTTCCAGATTGCTAAGAGGGTCTTGGATTTCTATGTGGTTTCAACTATATTTATTTGTGATACTGATATAAGGCAAAGTGCAGGTCACACTGAATCACAAACTGTCTGACTTTAAACCTTTATGCACCTGTATCCCCTCCTTCAACCCTCTGATCAAAAAAGCTTTTTTACCATGCAAATAAAAAATTAAAGCCACTCGTTTCCCTTTATTATATTGTTATATATAGTTTATATTATTAATCATAGTGTTGTGGCGTTTTAATCAGTTTCTACATTGAATAGCCACTTTCCTCTATCTGGGTTGTGGGTTATGACGCGCCTCTCTTTGCTTCCAAACAAACTTTGCAGAGATCGTTGTAGCGTTGAATCACAACAGATTTATTCTTTGATCAAGGCGGCATACAAACATGAAGACAAACTTCCTCGCTTCAAAGTATCTAAAAGTTCTCCGTATAAAAAAAGAACAAAAAGAACACGGTCAAAAGACTATACCGCTCCCCGTCTAATCACACACTCAGCTGTGCACCATTGTCATGCCATATATAGGCATATAGACATGCACGTCATACCTGACAGCGCACATTGGACAGCAAATAAGTGAGACTTAAATTAACATATTTGAAACCGTAGTGTGACTCACAAAAATAAATAGTTAAGAGTTTACTCTAAAGCCTTATATTAATAAGACAAACATTCAAACCATAATGATGAAAGGAAAATGGCTCTAACACATATATTATTTTAATGATATGATAGACTGGGTTTATTTCAGGTTTTTGTGGACACCTTGGAGTAGACTTCTCCAAATTGTCGTACCATTCTCTGTCAGTTCCCATTACACTTCATTAATGCAGTTTCATTGTGATCATCAATTAAAACTCAACTTTGTCTCTAATATGTGTCAGTTTAAAAAATATATTTCCCCTCAAGGCGGAATGTTTTTTGCTCCCCTGTGATTTGGATTACCTTTCAGAAATCATGATATATGGTTTATCTATAACTACTTTCAGCACCTGGGGCTAAAGTGACTCAGAGGTCATTTGATCACATTGGTAACACAGTTGGGGAGAGAATGACACATCTGTCTCCCTGCCTTCATCATGTCGTAAATCTGTCCATTAAGACACATGCAGCAGCCCTCAGACATGAAATGATAGTGGAACTTGTGATGAGATTTCTGGCTAACATGAAGATTTTCCTTCTTACATTTTTACATAACTATAAAAGTAACCTAATGTCGGTAACTCAAAACAGACCCAATTTGCTTTGGATTGACAATGTCTGCTCAGAATCTGAGACAATGGCACACTATTGTGTTTCCTGGCCCAGATGTCTTTGTTATTTTGTTGGGAAAGGTTCCACAGTCTGAGGAGACTCATCTCTTAATTTGTTTATCTCTCAAATGCACTTCCTCTATGTGGCTTTGGGAATAAAAATGACGAGAAGTTGTGCACACAGGAGATTACGAAAGGTTGGGACTTGGCTGTTATGCAACACAAAATGTGTGTGCATGTGATTTTTTCAAAATGCAGCCAAATCTGTGCGGTTTGATTTGTTTCTATCTTAATTATTATTTCATTAGAGGGATTTCAACTTACAGTATTGGCACTTTGTCTCTAAATCCTTTATTGGTCTCTACATGTCTTTCAATCTCACAACTTCCCTTTATTTTTCTCTTCTACTTTTCTTTATTTCCAAAACACACACACACTTGTTCCTGTCACTGTTTGATCAAACTCCACTGTTCAGTTGACGATGCTTTCAGCTGAAAGCGCTGCAGTAAATAAAAATAAAATGAAACAAGAGATGAATAAAATATGAGCATCATAATGAATAAATAAAGGTGTGACTGTATTAATAAGAACGAGTCAGAGATATCAGACGGATAGAAAGCGACACACGCCACCATCGCCTACGCATTCGCCGCTGATGAAAGTCTGAGGTGTGTGGGTAAGCAGACATTCCACATTTACCTCTCTTCTCTCTCTCTGCTGCTCTGCCTTTCATGTATAGTTCAGTCGCTCCCTAACTTTATCTCCTTGGGTTAACCAATATATAAAATGTATGTTGCAGAAAAATGGTAAATGTTTCTTTTCCTTTATAGTGTTTATTATTACAATATTATTTAATGAATTTCCCCCACTGTTTAACAAAGGTAATCATACCACCAAGTACAAATCTGTTTTTCTCAGTGTGCTGTTATACTGCTCGATTCCACTTTTGTTTGCACTGTCAATTTGGGTGGCAACGCCAGTCAGAGGGATTTAGCTTTAGCTCTCTTAGCTTTCCACTCAGGTTACAGTCTTCAGTCAGTGAATCAAGCTGGCAGTGTCATGGGACCATTCCTAAAATAAGATGTGAGATTCATTTTTGGAGATGCAGTTTATATCAATAGAAAGTTCATAATATGTTTTTGTTACACATATCGTCAGGAATGAACTATTCCATCTTAACAAATGTATTCAAATACACGTTTGTAAAACCGAGTAGCTGTATAATCATGTGATCTGGGCATGATTGTTTTCTAATTAATTCATTGATAAAATAATGAGTTTGGATTACAAATCTAGTGATGCACCATGAATTGATTGAAAAAAACCTTGTCCTAACTTAGGAAGATGACAGTGGAAAAACAGGACACAAAAGTTTACAACCCCTACTTAGATGAAAACTAGGTTCTCTAGGAAGGAATAGAAATATATCATATGTGATGTATGCTCTCAGAAGACCTTCAGCTGACAGGTTACACTTAGGTGAATAAATATTTTAGTCTTCGTGATATTAAAAGAAGTCTTCCTCTTTTTAAACTAACTCTGACTGCGCCCCGCCATTTGAATGCAACACCGCTCTTCATAAGCCACCGTGGGCATTCAGAAACAGGCTGATCACCGTGGCAACGGGACAGAGCGGTGGTGATTGGCCATCTTCGTTATCATTCCTGTCAGGACAGGTGCAAACGCTCTCAGTTAAACTACCTCTTGATTGGTTCAAACTGCCAGGAGGCCAACAAATCCCTAATCAGACTGTTAGCATACGAAAGACAGGCGGGAGGGAGCAGGAGGGAAGAAGAGAGAGAGAGGGAGAGAGAGAGAGAGAGAGAGAGAGAGAGAGAGAGAGAGAGAGAGAGAGAGAGAGAGAGAGAGAGAGAGAGAGAGAGGAAGGGGGGAGGAATGTGTAAATGAGAATTATATCAAGATATTTGCAGTTAGAATGATTAGGGAACAGTTCTCATGCCACATCAGCATGCCCGACAAACAAAAACAGACACACTTTTTAAAAACATGCAGAAAACCCAATTAGTTGCGAGTTTACACATACACATACAAACACACACGCACACACACACACAGAAAGAGACATGCACGCACACATATTCAAATACTGCTATGTGTGAGATGGACATGTTTAAACAGCACAAACATGACAATACATATAAGTGAGAAGGGGATGGTCATCAATGTTTAGTTATGTTGAATTTACAACACACAATACATGTGAGTATAACCCTCAAGCATGTGTAATGTGTGGCATTTAATCACGGCAGCATTTAGCTGAGTATCTGGGTAGAATTCTCCTGCATAAGCCCCTCCTTTTTTTCTTTTTAAACCTACGGACCCAGAATCAGCACCATGGGTGAACTGTTTGGTATTTTGAGCGAAACACTACGTAGACATGTTTTTTATATATTTGTATATATCTATAATATATGCCTAAAAATAGGAGACATTAAAGTAACCAAACTCTATACTGATAATTTTTCCAATTATTCATAAACCAATCTACATAGAGAACAGAAAACAGAAAACAAACAAACCATGTTATTTTAAAAAAGAGAAATAAGTTTGCCAATGTTAACAATATGACCAGTTACATCAATGTGTGTCTATTAATGTAGTAACAAAATCATAAAAAATCCTCCCCAGACTCCTCCATAAATATACAAGCAACCGCACAAAGACAGCTTTTTTTCAGGGACAACGTGAAAATGAAATATAGTTCTTGTCATCAGATGCCTTCTCACATGGGTGTCACCAGTTAATGCCTTCCCTCTCTATTTCTTTCCCCCTTTCTTCCTCTGTGTCTCTATCTCTGGCTTTCAGGCTGCCAGCACTGACACCCAGGGTAATATCAAGAAAAACTATTTTCACTTTGATGTGTGTGTCTGTGTGTGTGTTTACATGTGTGTGTGTGTGTGTGTGTGTGTGTGTGTGTATGCTACCTGTTGTGTGTGTGGAGCATTCCTGCGTGGGCAAATGAAAGGTGTGAGTTGTGTGTGTTCATATGCAAGTGTGTGTCTTTGTGTGCGACACCTGTGCTGTGTGTCAGTTCTTGAATGTGGGGGTTGTTATGCAAGTACATCAATATGCTGTGTGTGTGTGTGTGTTTGTGTGCGTGCGTGTCAGTGTATTTGTCCATGCACATAAAGGTTGCATATTTGTTCACATGTATGTATATGCGTATGAATTTATAATGTGCCTGAGACAGAAGCGGGGACCCTCTAGGGAACCTGTTATCTGTTTCCTGCAGACCTGGAAACACTATTTATACAAAAGCTACAAGAAGGAGAATCATAAACCGTGTGTCAGGGGCTGGATCATCGGAAGGATGCTGGCCACAAAGTCAGCTCCATCTGAGAACCTGAAAGCCATGCAGAGCCTACACCCCCTCCCAAAAAAGATATAGTCATACTTTACAGGGATTAAAACTAAAGAAAAAGAGAGAAAGAAATGGGGCATTAACCTCTTAAGCACGGCATTTTTTATGTAAAAATCGGAGCGGAAAAGTTAGCTGCTAATGGTAGCCACCAGAGTGTATGCAGCTTCCGGTTTTGGTAACGCGTCACTCTCACTCCTTATTTGTTAACGTTTTGGTGTGTATATAACTTTCCCTCGATTCCATTGGCTCTAGCGGTTATAAAGAGATTTCATTCATCAAAATCGAGCAAGGGGGGCCAGAGATAGGTCAAATCCACCCAAATGACCCCAGAAGTGGGGGTTTTTGGCTAAATCTCTCTAAAAAGGTCAAATGTCACTTGTTTTGCATCAATCTTGATACAGGGTACTTATTATAAGTTGTACTTTGGATTCCTAAAGCTTTTAGTCTACTAACCCATCATCCAAGGGTAGTATTCACTATAAGTAAAAAAGAATTTTTGGACGGACACTATAATTTACAGTTTTTTACTATGTAAAATCTGAATTCTCTTTAAAATAAAAAACATCTATATTGATTCTGACTTTTCTACATCCAACTCACAGGTTTATCATTACTTTGAGAATAAAGATTATTAATGTAACCCTTTTAGAAGGGAAGATATGGTCATTTGTTCTGGGAATGTCATTTTCGAGCCTGAGACCTGAAAAACAGGCTCAGGGCTTAAGAGGTAGGATGAAGGAGATGAAGAATGGAACTGAAACAATTAGCAGAGAACACAGATTTGAAGAAATGGCAGAAAGATGACAAGCTGAAGTGTCCTTGACGGTGTGTGTGTGTGTGTGTGTGTGTGTGTGTGTGTGTGTGTGTGTGTGTGTGTGTGCGTGTGTGTGTGTGTGTGTGTGTGTGTGTGTGTGTGTGTGTGTGTGTGTGTGTGTGTGTGTGTGTGTGTGTGTGTGTGTGAGCAGATGACAAACAGTGCGTGTGAGAAACAATATCCATATATCACACTTACCAGCTTGCACTCTGCATGTCAGGGTATGTTTATTACACACACACACACACACACACACACACACACACACACACACACACACACACACACACACACACACACACCAGTGGCGTTTTCTCCCGGAGGCCAAGGGAAGCCAGGCTTCCCCTGTTTTTTCGGATTGTAGTTATAATTTAAATAAATAAATAAAAACACTTTGTTTTGTTTCGATAATTCTCCTTTGCTGTGTGTTGCTGCCGGCCCGTCTCTCCCCCACTCTCATTGAGTATTTTACAAAGAGTGAAACAAACAGCGCCCCTCTAGATGTTATGGTGAAACAGTAGATTGTATTCACTGTTGCGAGAGGAGGCCAGTCGGATCGGGCTTCCCTTGGTGAACAAAATTGAGGGATTGACCAATCAGATGAGGCCCACGTGATGCCCCTGCCAACCTGTGATTGGTCAGGGCCATGCCAAGGGAAGCCAGCTGCCTCTAGCTTCCCTTCAGAGCAGTGTTAATTTCGTCAACGAAAACTATGACGAAAAATGTTCGTCAACGACCTTTTTTACATGACTAAGACGAGACGATGACAAGCTAAAAATAGATTCTTGATAACGAAAATTTCACGAAATGTATATTTAGTTTTCGTTGACGAGACGAGATGGGACTAAGGTGTTAATGGTGGACTATCGGACATTCAAAATGCAGGGTATTTTCCCCCCAAGTGTCCGTCTTGTCTGTCAAAATGCAGACATTTCTAACTTGCAATATCATTATTTCCGCTCTCTTCACTCCAGAAGAGCGATCTCCCTCTCTCTCTGTGTGCGGGGGGCGGGGCCTAACAGACACGCTGCAGCGGCAGAGATCTGCCGGGGACGGAGCGTTCAGAGAGTATAGAGACACTCTCCAAGACTCGATGTGGACAAAGCTCGTTTGCCATGTTTTCGCGTTAGCGCGTTGACACGAGTAGAGTAGTCTGTCCAAACAGCCGGCCTAAAGGCGTCATATTCAGTCGGAGAAATGCACAATCTTCGACTTCCTTAACTCGTAGCTCTGTTGCCCCAATTACGAGTAACGTTATCACATCAGGTGTGCAGAGGTGGGAGAAGTACTCAGATCTTGTAGCTAAGTAAAAAAATACCATAGTGTAGGAAGAGTTCCTCAAGTCAAAGTATGATCATCAAAATATATTTAAAGTAGCGACAGTAAAAGTAGTCATTGTGCAGATTGGTCCATTTCAGAATAATATATATGATATGTTTTATAATGATTGATCATTAAAGTGTTCTCAAAGCTGGTAAAGGTGCAGCTAGTTTGAAGGACTTTGTATACTGCAGGGTAGCTTGTGAATTTACTAAAGTCTGAGTTAACACTTGATTATATTTCACATCATTCATCCACATCTGTAAAGTAACTAAAGGTATTAAATACATGTAGTGGAGTAGAAGTACACAGTAGCAAAACATTTAAATACTCCAGTAAAGTACAAGTACCTCAACATTTTACTCAAGTACAGTACAATATTTTAACATAATTATACATATTTCATTTATTTCACATTTAAATAAAGCAATTAATTCGGTTAACAATTTGTTAGTTTTTTCCTTTAAAAAATAACAAAAAGTAAATACAAGAATACCGCTAAAGTACCGGATCGATAAGCAGTATTGATAAGACTAGTAGTACCGTAGAAAACCTTAGCGATACCCATCCCTAGATATTACACAAGTAAAGTGTTAAGAGAGTGAAATGTTGCTTTATGAATTTCAACACTTGATGCTGTCACATTGATACCAATTTCAGATACCTGTATTTGCCTAACTGAATTGGTTTAAAGAGAGAAAACATTTTGACTAAAAGTTGACTAAAATGTAATTTTTCATCGACTAAAAGTAGACTAAAACGTTTTGAGTTTTCGTCGACTAAAACTAGACTAAAACTATGAAGGATAGAAATGACTAAAATGTGACTAAAACTAATAACCATTTTCGTCTAAAGACTAAGACTAAGACTAAATCAAAAACAGCTGCCAAAATTAACACTGCTTCAGAGGCGGCTGGCGATTTCACCTGAATAGATGAGATTGTTTATATTTTTTAGTTACTTTTGGACTACGGACTGAGCTAATTACAGAGACGAGGACTGTTGCTGCACTTGCCGTGTGTTAGAAAGGGAAGGGAAGAGAAGGTGGACTATCGCATGCAAATGTTTCTGTACATAATTGTTTTTGAATTCATGTGTTTCATACACGCCTACTGATACTTTGATGTGTACATAAAACTTTAAAGGTCTCCTGATTTACTTTGTGAATGAATGCTTCTTTTTTATTCATTACCGAATCTGCACTGCGCATTGAGCGGCTGGTATTGCATTTGGGGGGGGGTGTGTCTGCATAAATTAATAAGAAAATGCTTAAATTAATAAAACGAGAGTTTCGGCTGGAGAGTGTGTGCGGACCTGTCGGTTAGATAACAGGCGTGTGCAAGTCCTGCATCTGTGTGATACAAATGTGTGTAAAATGATACTGGGCGCTGTAATCACTCATCTGGTTACGTTATTGACCACCCCCCCCTCCCCCCCCCAACCAACCCAAAAAAATGGGCTTCCCCTAAATGTTTCCCCACGCCATGCTACTGACACACACACACACACACACACACACACACACACACACACACACTATAGGATACATTGTACACACCTCCATCTACAGTATTCCATGGCTGCATGTGCAAATGCCTAAATGTCTAACTTTATTTTTGGTGTCCCCTTTTATTCAGAATTGGTTCCTTGGAACATGGCAACTTTTTCTGTTATTTTGTTAGACTCTGCAGACACGTGCCACAGAGAGCAAACAGTCTGCAGGTCGTGGCTCGCTGAGATTAATCCACAAAGCTTTGTCATGTACGGGTTTATCAAGCTAACAACTATCATGCCATTAAGCCATAAAGTCAGTCATAACTTTTTGACTTCCTCTGAACTGTGAGTTATTTGAGATATGAAACAAAGATCCCAGAGTTGGCCAGCCCCTAACCTCATTTCTAAATCAGTTTGTACTTCAACATAGTGTTGTTGTATAAAAGTGGATGTTAAAACACAGCATATCGACTACTTTACCTCAAAGGTCTGTCAAGGTGGTTTGCTATTCAATGGCACATATTTCCATGTTAACATGTCCCAAATAATCAGCTTTTAGCTGCGATTCCATTGAAACACACGGTATCTACCTGAAAAATCACAAAGTAACCATTGCCCTAAAGCAAGTCATTTACAGAGGGAAGAACTTAATGCTGTATTGAAGTAGATCTAATGTTATTGAGACCATAATATCTTTAGGAAAAGATCAAATTGAGACCAGTGGAGTTGCTCCATTCTGGTCATTCGAAATAATGTAGGTTTAAGATGTTTCCGAGAACAAACTTGAGAGATATATTTCTCTCATGTGAGATGGGAACGCCACGGCATTCCGGAGGAGCTGAAAATTGTCACTGGGCAGATGGGCTTCTTGAACACCTTGCTTAGCCTGCTGCCACTGTGACCCGGCCCCAGATAAGCAGAAGAAAATATGTAGGATAGATGGATATTTTATTACTAATCTGGCGATGCACTTTGACTCTTTAGGAGAAGATTCTTTGAAATATCTACAGTTATGACAGTTAATATATTTTAAAATGTCAAAGGGCATCGGTGTCATTCACTTCTAACTCTTTCTAATTTCCTGTGAGGTAGACAGCTTGCAGACATCGGACACCAACAAAACTGTTTTAAAATAATGAATATTTAAATAACGACCCCATCAGATAGGCATAGTAGTTTAATCATTTGTTGCGGTAAAATCATAAATATGTTAATATTGTTAAAGTGGGGCAAGCCAAGTTGACAAAGAGTAGTGTTTAATTGAATAAATGACTGGGTTTTGGGTACAAATGTGTTGTCTTCGCTGTTGTCCTGGCAATCTCACCGTGACAGAAGTTACTGTACCCAGCCAAACAATATGACAGCATGCAGCTCATATGAGAAGTGATTACATTTAGGTTTTCATTTGAAAAATATCTTTAAATAACGTCTTCCTTCTGTATCAATGAGGATTTATTCACTTTTTTATGCATTATTTAATTCCGGTAACATATGAGAACCATATATTGATTGAAGTCTATGTGTTAGATGTGGAAATCTAAAAGTGCATACCCTAACAGTGTTCAAGTGGGGTCCTGTCATGTCTGGTAACTCTGTGCATGTACTTTTATGCTCATGCATGTGCGTGCGTATGTGTGAGACGCTCAGCGGGCAGCAAGGGCTCCAGCTGTGAGTCTGCTGCATGCTCTGACACAGTGAAGGTGTTTCATTATCATTGGTTAACACACAGCAGGTGGCATGGAGATTGAGAGAGAGAGGGAGAGTGAGAGAGAGAGGGAGAATGAGTGAGAGAGAGAGAGGGAGAGAGAGAGAGAAATGTGTACAAGATGACACAGTAAAATAACATGGAAGGATAAGACTAGGATAATTTCATTCTACAAATAAATGTTGATTTGCGGTATAAACAGTGTGAAGTTTTTCATTATGATCAATGTATGTGTGTGTGTGTGTGTGTGTGTGTGTGTGTGTGTGTGTGTGTGTGTGTGTGTGTGTGTGTGTGTGTGTTATATTGTGTTCTTCTTACTGTCAATATTCTGTCACCTACATAGTCAAATGGAAGTTTCCCATGGCAGATAGTAATTTCATCATTGTTTCCTCATACTGAATTTGGATGTTTTTTGTCGGAACAGTCACAATTTGTTATAAATATGTTCAAGTAATAGCTAAAACCAGATTTTCTGCAGTGAGGAAGTGCTCTGCAAATGTAGGCTTTTCATAGCAAATGCATTTCAGTAACCATTATTTTCCATTTTAACGTTCAATATTGAATATTGCATCAGTATTACAAATCCTCCGTGGACTGACTAAGGAACCCTATTTAAAAAAACAAAAGGAAAAAAGACCAATGGTTAGAAATGAGTAGCTTTTAACGCGCATCTTTTATTTTTGGTATTTCATGCCACACTTTCAAAGTATTGAATCCAACTAATGGTTTGGCTGAATATTGTACAAGCCGGCCAAGATATGTCAATTAGGATGGACTTTAGGATTTGACATCACAGGCAATTAGATGACCCTGGTGTAATTCACAAAGAGAGAGGCACTGAGAGAGGAACTTCGAAATAAAAGGCGATCAGAGCTGCGAAAGAGCTTTCTGCAGTAGCTCCTAATTGTTTGTGATACTGCTGCTCTGATAAATAACTTGTTCCACTTTAGATGAGTGCTTCAGTAAAATGCCTTATATGTTCATTTAAATGGGAGGAGCAGTAGCAAAACAGTTATTTATATAATCAGTGTCTTTAGATGAAAAACAACTTTACAATTTCATCCAAATACACTTGACTGCTTGTTATAATAGTACCTCGAGGCTTAAAGATTCTACGTGTGATATTTAACATTACATGTATAATTTTACATAAAGAATAAGACCTTCTTTGGCATTTAAAAAATAACAACTCAAGACTGACATTCATTTATTTCTCTCTCTCTCGAATAAGTGCATTTGTTTTATGCACTTATTTATCCTATTTCCTTTGAACCTTATGGTTTCAGTTGTGTATCTGTATATTTTCTTTTTGAAAGTGTCTTTAGTTACTAATTCCCTTCTCATCCCACCCTCTGGGGACAAAGTACATCACTACACCTCTTTCTTAAATACCTTGCCTACAGACAAATAGCGATTACCAGCTATTATCAAATGTTTTGAGAAGATTATGGAGCCTTTCTTAAAGGTAGGGTAGGTAAGTTTGAGAAACCGGCTCGAGATACACTTTTTGTTATATTCCATGGAATGCTCTTAACATCCCGATAGCAATGAATATCTTAAGTGCTTTGACAAAAAATCCATAAAAAAATGTCATCTGTGGAAGCCGTAATACTGTAAAAAGTACGACCAATCATTTTAGCCGGCCCGGCTAAAATAACTGGATGGCCTACCTGCCTGTCAGCCTTCCATCTGTGCACAAACTTATCTCGTGCCCTCATTGGTCATGTGCACGTTCGTGTGTGTTGGAGGAGGGGCTCTATAAGGAAGTGGCAGATTTTCTCCGGTTGTGTATTTTCAAATTCTAGCGCACTCAAGCTGGTTTCTCCAAAATTACCTACCCCACCTTTAAGGCGTATGATGAAATTAGGTTTGAGTTTTTTCCACTTTGCATATACAGTAGACATGGCACAAGTTAGATAGCAGTCATCCAGAGATGTTTGAATAGTGGTCAATGACAATCAATAGTTTTTACCCTTGAGACGGATTAAGACCATTCCTTCTTATGCCATGGTGCTGTTGGCACATCAGCTACTATCATAGACACTCTGGTACTTGTTCTTCTTTGTCTGGCCTGCTTCACATCTGCTCTACAGTCTCTCTGTACTGTATATTAAGACCAGTGTCTGTCGCCTTTTCTTACATTGTCGACACTGAGGTAATTCTGTAATAGATGTATACTGTAATGCAGTTTTTCTGAGAATGGAAGGTAAGCTTAAAAGTCAATGCATCCATGGACTTTCTTTTGTGCAAAGCGTACTTTTACATGGGTCCAAGGTTTGGCCTCGGTACAACAGTGGCCTTGCTTTGCAACATAATACAGAATGGCAGTGAATTGAGAGACACAAAATAGAAGCATTAACAGAACAGCAGTATTTCAACCATGTGTGTGTGTGTGTGTGTGTGTGTGTGTGTGTGTGTGTGTGTGTGTGTGTGGTGTGTGTGTGTGTGTGTGTGTGTGTGTGTGTGTGTGTGTGTGTGTGTGTGTGTGTGTGTGTGTGTGTGTGTGTGTGTGTGTGTGTGTGTGTGCCCATCATTCAAACATTTACCAAATTGGGTAATTTATCTTATCTAATGTGCTGCTACCAGTATCCATTGATTGATTGATTGAAAAGTTTATTAACAGCTTGTATATTGGGTACAGTACAGTACAGCTCAAAACATACAATTGTTAAGGGGATGCAGACCAGAGAAAGACTTTCGTCTTGTTTACATCAGGGTCCCCCATTTCCAATTCATCATATCATTTAAGACATATAAGACATATTTGACATACAGATGGCTTATTTACAATTTACATACAGGTGGTTTTTTACATACAGATGGCTTATTTACAATTTTCATTTTAGATTTCGTTCTAATACATCCTAACCGGACATTTAAGACATACCAAGTCTACAGATATACAGTTAGTAACAGAGTCTAAAATGCGAGTATATACATAGATGGGGGGGGGAAGCTGTCCATTGTACGACAGGTTGAGATTTGTACCATTACCGGGGCCAGTTTTGCAATGCTTTCCCCCGAAGGTGCTCTTTAAGAGAGGTTTTGAAGGTAAGTATAGTTTTACTTTCCTTTACAGTTGTGGGAAGAGCGTTCCACCTTGATGTGGCATAATTGCGAAACGTGTATTCCCCTTTTTTTGTGCCAAATCTGGGTTTTACATGATTTGTGGAGCTCCCTCTGGTGTTATGATCATGGTATTCCTTGACCTTTGGGAAGAATTTTGACATGTACATGGGTACCATAGAGGTGTAGTGGATCTTGTAGACCAGGCCCATTGCAAGTAGCTGTACTCTGTCGTCTACTCTAAGCCATCCTAGGTTGTCAAAGTGGGCAGAGGTGAGGTGGGTTCTAGATGAAAGGTCAAGCAGTAGTCTGACCAGTTTATTTTGCGATGTTTGAAGTTTTATTTTTAGCGCCTTGGAGGTGCTATGGTACCATGACGTGCAAGCATAGTCATAGTACCCTTGAATGAGTGCTCCTGCCAGAGTTTTCAGGGTGTTTTTGTTTACCAGAGAGGAGATCCGGTATAGGAATCTAGTTCTTTGATTGACTTTTTTTATTACATTGGATGCCATTTTGTCACAGGAGAGGTTTGCCTCAAGAATAGATCCTAGGTATGTAATTTCCTTCTTACTTGTGACAATAATGTCACCCACTGCAACTGAGAAGTCGTCGGATTTGCTGAGATTATGTTTCGAACCGAAGAGAATGGACTCTGTTTTACCCAGGTGTAATGATAATTTATTATCGGCGAGCCAGGTGCAGATTCTGCCGAGCTCGGAGCTGAGGGTTTTTTCAACCTGCAATCTGCTCCTGTCAGAGACCAGCAGGGCTGAGTCGTCCGCGAACAGGAACAAGTTGCAGTCACATGCTGATGACATGTCATTTGCATAAATTAGGAACAGTAACGGACCTAATATGCTTCCTTGTGGAACACCACAGCTCACTGGGAGGGGGGGGGGACAGAGTACCGTTTACCTCCACCATCTGTTCTCTCCCCTCCAGGTAGGATTGCATCCAGCTCACCGATAGTTTATCAAAACCAATTGCTATTCCATAGAGACCTGAGAAACACATGTTAGGTTCACGCAGCTAAGGTCCTATGTATGTGTGTGAAAAAGTGGGTGCATGCTTGTGTGTGTGTGTGGGGGGGGATCTTGGCTTTGTTGTTTGGGATGAGCATCCATTTGTGTGTATGTGGGTGTAAGGCTGTGTGTGTGGGTGCATGTACACACACCATACAACTTCCCAGCCAAATTCATTAAATTTGTATTACTTAGCCCGATTAGAAAATGCTCCCTCCCTCCTGTGGAGGGATGAAAAGAGGAGAAGAGTACAGCAAAACACTGGTGAGACGGCGAGGCGGAGGACAGAGGATGAAGAGATGAGGAGAACAGTAACCTGAAGGTTAGACGAACAGCCACAACATTTCACTTTCACATATTTCTCTTCACTGGGTGCAGTGTACAAGTCATCGGAGCAGAGGAGTTAGCAGTTACGTTTTCACGATTTGGTGTACAGTGTGGGTTTAGGTTTGTCTCTGAATAAATACTGCATCTCCTCCAAACCCAAGAGAAGTTCCTATTCACACCTTAGCATATTTGTCATGAGCTGTTGGCCATATGGACGGCTGTAAAGGAGAGGTAGTGAAAGGCTGTCTTCAAACCAATCAAATGCAAGTATAGGAAGCTGCAGCTTTCAGAGACAATGATGACAGGATAATGAGATATGTCTTCTATAGATCCTTAGTGTGCTAACATCATTGCAATATGAAACAAAAGGTATGTGCAACCAAAAACACTTTGGTATGGACTTTCAGGTTTAAAAAAAGGCCCTTAGATTAAAGTTTCCATGTTCAACTGTTATACCTTCTGCATTTATTTATGTATTTTAAGTTTGCAGACCTGAATCTACAAATTCTATCTGTATCAGACAATCATACTTTAATACGTTGCATCAGGTGCCTACGTTTTAGGGTGCTGATTGCAGTATTGTGCCATTTTTTTGCAATGATACAGAATTTGAAAGAGATTATGGTGGTATGGCATGAACCCTTTCTGACCTCCTCGCAGGAAACAAGAGTTCACATCCTGTCACACACCTGTAATACTTGTTGTGGCTTTTTTGACGATGATTAGTTTTTTGCCTTATATTTGATAATTGATGACAGCAATTGTCTCTTCCTGCTGTAAGGATTAGGATTAATAAAGCTACCAATATTCGTTTTTCAGATTCATTTATATGCTCAAATAAGATTTTGCTCAGAGTCAAATAGACAGTTGGTTAAGCAGATGAAAGAAATAACTTGGTCTCTAGGGGGAAGAAGTGATAAAGGCATGCGGAAAGTATAACTAACCAGAAAAGACAAGATATGTGACAAGATCATAAGAAGTGGAAAACATGAAAGTAATCTAAACAGGAAAAGTCAAGAGGAAAAGAGAAAGTAAGTAAATCAAAGTACACACGGCAACATGCGGAAAATCAAATTGTGAAATATGGAAAGGATGGTTGAGAAGAGGAGAGGGAGAGAGGGGGAAACACAGGAGGCTCCAGATGGAGGGTTTGTGTTGCCGGGGCGGGTTGCCGAGGAAGTCATTAAGCAGCCATTTCATAGCCATTTCATCTGCGTCTGCTTGGCTAGCGAGGAATCTAATTGCATCTGAGGAGAGGAGAGGAGAAATGCCAAAGTACATTTAGATCAAAGATAGAAGACACCAGAGAGCCTGTAGTCACCAGACCCCCCCTCCTCATCTCATCCTCTCACACTTTGGCTCGCTTTCTTGCTTTCCTCCCTCCCATTCCTCTCTCCCCCACCTTTTTCTCCCACTCTCTCCCCAACCTTTCTTACTTTGTCCCTCATTTTCTAATTTCCCTTCACATTCTTCATGCTTTCACTTCTCCACTTTATTTTCCGTACTTCTCTGATTCCCCTTTGCGCCTTCACCCACAACCCCCCCTTCCCTTCTCGATTCCCCTCGCCCTCTTTGGCTCTCGCAGTGCTGGAGAGTGTGTGGGTGGTGCATTGTGGGATTTTCCTCCTTGCTCATATTCTCCCTAATGGCTCTAAATACTGTCACACATCACAGTCATTAGGAATACAAGGGATTCTTTATTTTACGCACTCTGAAGAGATAAGAAGCCGTAACAAGACCTCGCCCTTCTTCTCCTCTCATCCATCTCTTTTATCCCCCCCCTCACATCCCTTCATTTCTGTCTCCCCCAGCCTCTTTTCTTTCATTTGGTCCTGTTAGCTGACTTTTGTTTGGCGATCCTGATTATATGCCACAGAGAAAAAAGGCTCTAACTGTGTTTTGTGCTTGTGTGGTAGTTTGCTGGCAATGTGTGTTGTTTTCAATTATGTGTGTGTGTGTGTTTGTTGTAAGAGTGTGTAGGTTGATATCTACTTTTTTGTGGTTTCTTTACTTATCTTGTCCTCCTTGTTACATGGTGTCTCTCTCAAAATGTTGATAAGTTCAGAAGTTTCTGGCCAAGAAAGGCAATTAGAGGCAGTTTGGTGTTATTTAAGAAGGTTTGAATGCAGGGAGTGTGTGTTACTATGTGTACTTGTTCCTTTGCTTGTGTGCGCGTATGTGTGTGTGTGTGTGAACAAGAACTTGCAGTAATTGCTTTGTGCAGGATTGGCCTTCCACTTTCACCCTAAAAGAGAAATTGCTTCGTGCTTTTAACCACTAGAGAGGGGAGGTGGTGGCTGGGGATGTTAAAAGAGGGCTGGTGGAGGGGAGGGGGGGTTATTGTGTCCAAAATGGTTTCAGACTCTCCTTATAACCCATTAGAACCATTTATTCTTTGGAGTCGCAAAGCCAGAGTGCAGTAGTATGTCAGCAAAAATGCAACAAGTGGCACTTCTGCAGTGGCATCCAGCTCAGCACAAACAGAGCTGTGTTCAGATCTAAACACTGTCTCTCTACACTACTGCTGCAGTACACCGTATCTACACAGAGAGCATCTCAAATCATATCAAGTGTGTCCATTTCCTGTTAAGCTGAATGATGTGGATAACTCGGCCAATCGATCGTCAAGGCTCATCAGCAAAGAGACATTGGTCACAGCTGCACTTTGATGGTTATCATCCAAAAACAGCTGGATTTCACATCAGAACTTCACACCAGTATTTCTCATGGACAGAAATAATTTAAAGGATGATGCTTTTTTTAAATATACATCTTCTATCTACTATCTGAGCCGCAAACGAAGCCAATTTAATAAAATATAATGACCACCTATGTCAGAGAAAACAAGCCATATTTCCTGTGAGAAAAGTCATGATAAAACAGCAGGTTCAGACAATGCTTTCTATTTAGACTATCTTATATATATTGTTACTTGACAAAGTTATGCAAATAAATGGATGCTTTCCACATATCTTAACATGGCTGAGAACACAAACAGTAACATCTAATGTCAGAGAGAATACTTTCTCCACACTGTGGCACACAGACCACTAACTCATATTGACTGTTTGGAGCATCTTCATTCATAATCTCATTGACCTATAAGGAAAACATCATGCAATATAAATCATCCGAAGTCATTGCACCACCAGCAGGAATTTGTTGTTACTGACATAGATGCAATAACAAGCTTTCAGCTAACAGAGACACATGGTACAAGGACACAAAACCTTTAAAAGGGCAATATAATAATATTATTTACTTGCTGATATACACACAAATTTCGTGTATAATGCCCAATCTGCTGACATTTTGAGATACCAAACACAGGTGTAACTAATAGCATTATCAATTGCTATAATGCACTGCTTCCTGGAATGGAGCCATGCTCGTTAATTCCATTGCTTACACCTGCGCTTTTAGTCTAAATACTTTGAAAAAGCTTGAAAGGTTGATGCTAGCGAGCCTATCAGGATTCATGTGAATATTTGGCGAATATGATCAATAGACTGAAGAAAACACAAATTGTTGATGCTATGCTCATGTTATGCAATCATGAAAAAAGTTTGGTTTCCATAACAGGGTGTGGCAGGACATCTTTCAGTAGCTTTTGAATACATACAAATGATATATAATAATTTATTTAAAAAAATTGTTTTACACTGTCAAGACAAAGAAGAGAGGTGAGGAAGTCTCCGTGTCAGAAATCAGGAACTAATGTACCAGAGGAAAGAACAAAGAAGTGAGTGTGTATATTAGCGAGAGACAGTCTTGGCATTACGTAGGTGTGTGTGAACATGTGTGTGTGTGTGTGTGTGTGTGTGTGTGTGTGTGTGTGTGTGCGTGCGTGCGTGCGTGCGTGCGTGCGTGCGTGCGTGCGTGCGTGCGTGCGTGCGTGCGTGCGTGCGTGCGTGCGTGCGTGCGTGCGTGCGTGTGCAACTGTGCGAGTGAGAACGCCTGAAAATGGCTAGCAAGCCTGAGAGGTGTTATCATCCTCTGTAAAATCAGGTTAACACATTATGCTGCAGGGAGACAGCAAACTCAACAAAATACATTCACTGTGATTACAGGCAGGATGCAGGAAGGAGGGTGGTTCAAATGAAGTACATAAGGAGAAAGGAAAAAGGGGAAGTAAGTGTACATGTGTTGATAAATGACAGAAATAGAGGTAAAATTGGGAAGGAAGAAATCTGAAATCGGGTATATACAAGAAGAACAATTAAAGAAGAGGAGGGTAGGAGGCAAACACATGAGATAACCAAACTCTTCCACGTGTCTAATAATAAGAGATATGCTGGTTTATCATTTTCCCTCTCCTTTTTCCCTCCTCTTCGTGTCTTTTGTTCCATTCTTCCCACGGAGTGTTGCTGGGAGACAGAGGAGCGGTGCGTTTAATGTGGCTCCTATCAGTTAGTGCTCTGATGTCTATGTCCTGTTTTACCTTCTATTCTATCTCCCTGTCCCACTTTGCCATAACGAATATTAACTTCTGACAAAAAAGTTCATCCAACTTATTGAGAAAGTGAGGGAGAGAAACAAGAACTAAAACTATGGGAAAGTATGTTAGCAGGTGAGAAACATAATGGTTGATTTCAGTGTTTTTCACATTGAGAAGTTAAAATCTCAAATGGCACTTATACTGTGACCATAAAAAGCTCATTTTTGGTTGAAATCATTTGGTTTGAAACATGAACTATATTTTTCCACACATAATTCCAATCAGTATAGGACTCAGTCTAAGTCTCTACTGTATGTTGTTCTCACTTCTCTCGGCCAGGAAGTGCTGAAAGTAAATATGTAATGATATATCACCAAAGCTTTTACCAAAATGAAAAAAACGACTCAAATGGTCGCTGATTACAGCCATAAGGAATGGACAAGGAACACGACTGCCACGGAAAATAGCTGCCATGGAAGATGGCAAGGACTAAATACCATCTGTTAACAAAACTGTCCTGGAGAATGGAAAGAATTATATTAATGTTTCTCTTGGAAATATTAATTATAAGTGAGAAACATTATCTGCTCACTCCCCAGTTACACACAACAAAATATGAGCTTCCATCTCCTCCACATAGATCCCTGGTTCCTCTATTGGGTCTTTGTTTACTAATCAGATAAATGCAACATTCATTTTAATTTAATGATTTAATCATCTGGCACTACATTCTCATTCTCTTCAACATCTTTATACTGTTTCTAACACACTTTTTATTTATACAGGTTCTGTACTTTAAGCTATTTTTAGTTGTAGAAAGCTTTCATTTGGCTTTTGCAAGATAATTTGTCGGGAAACCTTCTTGTCTCAGCCTGTGAGAGATCCCAGGAATAGCTTGAAAACATGCGATATCGGACTTTTAAACTCACCTCCTTTTTCTAATTTCTCAGAAAGTAAACCATTGTACCTTCAGTACAAGATGAGGATATTCTGGATTAATATGCTGTTCCAATGGTACTATTACTACCACTGTGTAAGACCAGAACGTGTAATTATATGCCTTCATGACCCAAGCATTACTATCTGGTGTAATGCTTTTTTTAATACATGTATGACAACCTTTTCTTTTAGAAAGTACAACTTCCTCAGGGTAGCAGCTCTTTTTCTCCCCTCTCTTGACAGCACTGCCATCGTTTCCGACACACACTGTATATTTTAATACTAATCCCCGTAAACCATCAAAGGGAAAAGGAGGTGTGATTGTTACAGTAATCCCCCAGGATCCTTAATGGGCGAAAGTGAATGAGAGCAGAGGATTAGGGGGCTGTGACGGCCAATATATTCCGTAATTAGCCAGTTAACAGCCTCGGCGATGGCAGGATTAGCCGGGTCTTAGCTGAAAACTTGACAGAGGCTACACATGACTGACAGATTGCATAGTGCTGGAGGAGAGGGAGCCAGTAAGAGGCAAGAGGGGAAAGAAAAAAACAAGAAAGAGAAAAAAGAGAAGGGCAATGGAGTGAGAAATTGGACAAAGAATGAACATTTTTCTATAGTTAAACTTGTCATTCAGCCAAGACGTTTTATATATATAAAAATATAATGAACAGGATAACAGATAACACACACAGCATCATCCTCTGTGAAGGATTAAACTGTTCTTTGAGAGGTGTTTCTAGATATAACACCGGAGACTATACCATCCAATAACATTTTATTTAAAATGACCTTTTTAATGTCAATCTGACGCAGACTTCTAATGGTTGTGTGTTTGTTGGGTGCTGACTGATTCCAACAAGGAAGTACCAAAAACTGAACTTCCTTTATTTCAAATATCTACGATAAAAGATGGAGAAGGAACAGAGTGATGTTGTTTCATTTAGGTTAAGATATGACCATTGGATGTTCAGGTCACAATTGATACAGTATACCAAATTATTTAAAAAAAAAATAGATCCCACCCTTAGGAAACATACAAAGCCCACCTTTACCGCAGAGTATAATGAATAGTTTTAGGTTCACTTTCACTCATTAAAGCAACATTACACATCCAATAACAAATGTACACGGGTTGTGAAAGCATAGAGGCCAGTGGCGGCCGGTGGTCTTTTTTTTTGGTGGGGCTCTTGACGTACCGTAAGTGACCTACCTGGGGGGTCCGGGGGGTTTCCCCCCGAACATTTTTTTCGAGAAATGACCCCTTAAATGATGACTTCTGGTGATGTTAGAGGGGGGGGGAAAGGAGAAATCGAGGCTTAAAAATATGAGAAGACTGATCAATACCTCCATAATCTTCAGTGTGGAAAATATTATTTATCAACCTGAACATCTACTACTTTACCAGGAATTTGTGTTCTCAGAACTGGTCTGTTTTTTTCTTTCTTAAAACTGTTCATGTTTTATGAACCAACACCTTCACCAAGTAGCTTTACAGTGAACTGCATGTGAGATATAAAATTAATAGCATCTTTTCAGTAGCATTAATTATAAATATTTAAGTGGTTCAATACAAGTCACTACAGCATTTCAAACTGAACTGTGAATAAATGCAATTTAAAAAAAATAACCACAGCACAAAATGTCATAAATTGTGTTTTTTCTTTGTTTCTCTGAGGATTATTTACAAACAGGCTTATTTACATATAGCAATAACTCAGAAATGAAAAAGCTACATCGTCTAACACGAACAACCAGTTAGCATAATGATAATATATGTGTTATGTACAATGTAACTGGCAAGGCTAGAGCAAGAAAGAACATAAAGTTTGCAAAAGGTTTAAATAACTTCAAGTATCTGTCTTCAGATTACGTGGAGGTTTTAGTCCGATGGGAAGCAGATTTTAAGCGACACCGAAGATAACCAAAAATGTGGTGGAGCTGCAAACCGTGTAGTGTTGCTGGGACAGAACAGGAGCTATAACCGTTGGAAAATACATCACAGACAATGCAACAAACGTGGAGACAGAACAATCACTTCTGTGATAAATGCCCACTTATTAATAAACTTCTAACAACCATGGGAAACCTCCTCTCTACATATAAAGTGATATCCAAGCATGGGAAACAAAAGACAGCATTTACCTGTTTGCATCCAGCTAGCCAAGCCTTTCTTGTGTACCAGCTACTTGTGAAGCCTCATGTATAAATGTTGTCTTTTTCACGAGATTGCTGCGATATATTCAAATCGGGTTGGTCCGGTCCAAGGTCTTTAAGCAACAATTTATCTGCCAAACTTCTCCTTTCGAAAGGATTGGAGATTAGCTCTTGAACAGAATTAGCCGGGGACCGAGGTCCGGAGACTCCACCTGCACACGAAGCCATCCTCATCAACTACTGCGTCAACCGGATACGAGTCACTGTCCAAACTACTCACAGACTGCACTGGGCGCTGACATTGGCGCCCGGTGACCGTCATCTTTGACGACGCTGATTGGCTGAAATTATATTTTCGCGGCATAGTTTACACGTTACAGATAGCAACAGTCAGCTGCTGGTGGCTGCTGCTGCACTGGTTGAAGGCTCCTCTCTTAGCGCCCAGACGAGAGAAGGTGCATGGGCAAGGCCAGGCAGGAAACATGTGACTTATCAATAACTTTAGACATCGTAACACAATTTTAAACGAGATTTTATTGTAGATTATACATTTTACTGATACCAATTATATAATATTTACCTTGTTCATTAAAAATAAAAATAAAAACATATATATTTTTTTAAACATATATTTTTTTTTTAATTTTAATTTTAATTATTATTTATTTTTTTTTTTTTCAATATGGGAAGAGGTGGGGCGGCGCCCCTAGCGCCCCTATGGACCGGCCGCCACTGATAGAGGCTTTATTTGGACAGGGTCCAAAGTGTATTCTGCCAATTTATAAGTCTTCGATCTTCCATAATCAGACACGTTGAACATATCAAAAGACAAAGACCTTTGTATATCCTGATCCTCACAAAGGTGTGAGGCTGTGGTGAATGACTGGATCCACAAAGCATGAGACTGTGTCACAGACTGATCACATTTAGTTTCCTGTGAGCATGACCCCGATTTTTCCTTCTCTTTCACCATGTATCATGTATAAAAGAGGAAAAACACAACATTAGTCATTCATTAGTTTACTAATCTCATTCATTATCAAAAGAAGATCATACAAAAACTTTAAATGAGTGTTTGGTTTGAAGAAAAAGTTCAGACAAAGTTTGGGGGAATTTTCCCAACTTTTCTTGAGTCAGAATACTTTGTGACAGACTTTATATTATGTGTGTTAAAATCTGAAATGATGTCAGCCAACAACATATGGCTATCTTGGCTTGACTGTTTATATTATCAAATAAATTATAAAAAAACTTAGCAAGTGAATTGAGGGGAGGTCCACAGACTCAGTCTTAAAGCCCCTGCATTATGGTCTGTAAACGGGTCCCTTATAAAGTGGCCACTGATTGAATATGCAATGTTGTTTGATCCAATGGTTGTTTTTATTTTAATTCTCCTAACATTGCAGGTCTGTTTTAGAGTGTACAGTCTGTACAACATGCATCACCCTGGCCTGGTAAACTCAGTTTGATGTGACTGATGTTTTTTTGAGTAGCATACATATTTTACAGGGGAGCATATTGCCACTGTTGGCTAAGCTTCACTTGACCAACCTGCTGTTTACAGGCCTGCCAATTAATTCTTCACTCAAAATCTAACCAGAAAACTGACTCTAAAAAAGGGTTTAATCATATACTCATAACAATCTGCTTTTCAGTGTATTTATGAAGTCCACTTTTTATAAAAAAAATGTTATTCTGACAGAAACCAATACACATAATTTCTCTTTATTCATATTTATTTATTCCCTATTCATATGTTCTGAGGCCTGTACTACGAAGCCGGTTCAGCATAACCTGGATATGTTTGAGTTAGCCGGTTGGCCTAATCCAAAACATACGCGCTTTCGCTAAACGGTCCTACGACGCGGGTTATCAAGTGGATCGCTCAAGCCAGCCGTGTCCTATCTAGTTAGGTGCGCGTTCACATAAAAGGGGCGGCGTTAGCAACATTTGACCAATCACAAACATGGATAAGCGACAGCGCAGCGTCATACTTCCTGAATGAAAAGTGAACTATAATATTAGTCAAATATGAAGACGTTAAACTTTAAACATCCATGACTTAAACACTTTATCCAGGATAAAAGCCACATAGCTGCACCTGCAAGGTGAATACTGCTGGTAACAGAAAAAGTGTTTGAATGCGTACATTAACAGTTTATGATATCACTGCCCCGTCTAAGACACGAGTGGATCTGACTTTAATTACATTTGACTCGAGTGTTTCGTCAACTTAATGTGTTGCTTAAAATAATACTTCTGCATACAGTATGTGACACTGTGAGTGTTGCACGGCCAGATACGGCTCAAGAAGCTGACTCAAATAAGGAAATATATGATACATTATGATGTGATATGATATGAATGATAATGGCACACATCGACGTCTGCACTCACAGTGCCGCGGACTGTACGTAATGTTACTTTGATCCGGTTACTTATGTCGTGGCAGATATTTAAGTAAGCTTTCTTAACGCTAATGTTATAATAGGCAGATTGCTCTGAAGATGGGAGGGGATATTCTATTCATTTTCACGTTCACACAGTCAGTTGATTTTTGCCGTCCATCTTTCCTGCAACGGCAGTTTAATCTGTATTTCCTCTATCCTGTAATATGACTTGATCGCTTTAAACTCCGCACACTGAGCTCTGATTGGTCAGCAGGCGGTGCTTTCACTGAGTTGATCGCTTAGCCTGCAACCTAACCTCCTCCCGAGGAGGTTAGCCGCTCAGCATAAGTTACCATGGAGATCTAGCCCGCTAAAAAGAGAACCAGCGTCGTAGGACCGGAAACCCAGAGTTTTCCCTGAAGTTAGCTCCCTAAGCGAAAATCCGGCTTCATAGGCCTCAGGCGTCTGGAAGATTTAGTATTTTTGTGACTTATAGTTTTTTTAATTTTCTTTTATCCATGGAGACATTTTGTTGATTCATGGAGACATTTTGTTGATTCATGGAGACATTTTGTTGATTCATGGAGACATTTTGTTGATTCATGGAGACAACAAGATGATATAAGATAATATTTACTTTATTAAACCAAACTTGGGAAATGTTTTCGTTGCAGCAGCATGTAAAACAAGTAATGCACATAATTATAATATAAACAAGAGTAGAAAATAAACAATTTTACAATATAAAAACCTCAAAATAGAAGATAAACAGAACTAGAGGAAAGACTGAAAATATAAAAGTTGACCGTGAAGAAAAATGGTGTAATTTATCTGACAAAACACTAATTACGCTATGATCTTATAACAATGTATATATTTTAACAGTAATACTTTTTCAATCAGGTTTTCTTTTAGATAAATAGAAGTAACAACGTTGTGTTTGTGTATTGTAAAATGTATTAACATCCTGCAGCAATTGGACAGTATATAATGTACAGATGTATTTAAAGCGGCAAGAATATAGTAAACAAGTAAATATCAAGTGAAGGAAGCAATATGATCACAGCATCACTCACTTTGATAAAGAAAAATATGACTAAATTAAACAAGATTGTACGGCATATTCTCTGGGTACCCTCTGGGGACCCCTGGGGGCCCCTGAGACGCCTCGACCTCCGTTTGAGAGCTCGTACGTTTGCATCGCCCGCACCTGCTGTTTTCCAGTCAGCGCTACACCAAAGAGTGATCCCTTATCCTCTGTGGACCAATTAGAAGTCTTCCCTGTCTGTTGTTTCCTGGTTTCTCTAAAGCTCTGACCAATGACAGATGGCAAAACATAGAAACAACAGCAGACAGCAAGATCACAACATCAAAAAAATAATGCATGCAATCATTTACAGAAAGCAATTGGATTACAATGACAATGAAACTAAAAGCAAAAAATAAAGAATAAAAAAATGTAGGCAGCTAGGAAAAGGGTTTAAAACAAACACTTACAGATGGGAAGAGATTCAAAGAAAAACAGACATCACTAATGACTGTGTTAGACTAATATAATTTATTGTGCTCATTATTATTATTATGCGTCATCGCTAATAGTGTTACATTTATTTTGATGTGACACATGCTGTGATTAAGACTCATTTCAACAGTGTTTTCTCATGTTGGGCTAATAATCATTATTCTCCAGAGAGTGGCAGTTCAATATCAAAACAAAATCCTGCAAAACAACTCCAAAACAAAGCATTGTCATTCGCTGTTTGAACGTATCATTCATTCTTGAGAGACCCAGCATTTGTTCAAGCCATTAGCAGGCAACAAAACACGTTGAAATTAGAGAAACAAGATGTGCTCCTAAAAACTCACCATCTGTCTCGTTTCCCCTCATGAGCGGAGTCAGATACAGGTCTGATTGAAGATAATCTTTTCAGGTATTTTTCCACTGCTTATATTTTGTCCTAACCGTCTCCCAGATGGATGAGGTCATTTTGTTTCAGTTATTTCCCCTTTGTTAAATGATCTTAATTCTTTTTTTAAACACATGCAGGCAGAAAGGATTAATTTAAAACTGAAACTTGTTCAAAATAATTGCTTTCATTGCGCCAGGTGGGATCAAGTGAAAAACGAACTAAAGACAGAGAGGATTATTTCCAATTAGCCCCACTGAGGCAGGTAGTTTCAATCCAGTGCAGATAGTATCTCAAAGGTATTTCAAGTGATATCCGACTCGGTTTGACCCAGATAAACTGTATTTCCCTGCAGCACATACAAACATAATCTGTAATGTATCATTTCTCCACTCTTCTAAATCTGTTTACCTGTTTTATTTGTGTCTGCCTAACAAAGTGTGTCTGCCCGTTTTCACTTTAGCACCAATATACTTCACAGGCAAATATATTGTGCTTTTTACACTTCTGATTTTATTTAAAAAAATACTTTTTAGATTAAAATTGAAATCCAAAGAATACAATGATCATACAAATACCAGGATCTCACTTAAACATTAATGTGTCAGTAATAATGTGTCCATATTATATAAAAGTATAACATTTTGAAAGGGGCTAACTTGCATAATGAGTTTTTCTACTTTTGATACATTTACTGAAGCCCCTTAAAGGTGGGGTATGTAATTTATTTCAGAAACACTTTTTGTTATATTCCATGGAATGCTCTTAACATCCCGATAGCAATGAATATATGAAATGCTTTGACAATAAATACATAAAACATTTTTATCTGTGGAAGCCGTAGCGCTGTAAAAAGCACGACCAATCATTTTAGCCGGCCCGGCTAAAATGATTGGATGGCCTACCTGCCTGTCAGCCTTCCATCTGTGCACAAACTTATCTCGTGCCCTCATTGGTCATGTGCGCGTTCGTGTGTGTTGGAGGAGGGGCTCTGTAAGGAAGTGGCAGATTTTTTCCGGTTGTGTATTTTCAAATTCTAGCGCACTCGAGCTGGTTTCTCCAAAATTACCTACCCTACCTTTAAGCACTAAACAAAAAAAACTCTGACTTTTGTTTTTATTCCTTGCAATATGCTCTGCGGTCATTTCTGCAACTCTTTCATTCATGTTGGTTCAATCGCTGGAAATACAAATTGGCCACAAGATTAAAAGTGGAAATAAATAAGTTAGAGTTATAAATAAACAACCTAACATTTTCACTGTTAACTATATACTATTAGCATTGGGAAAGGAGTCTATCGCCTATTTTTTTACCAGGCTTTCTGGTGTTTCTATAACCTGCATAAACACTACAATTGGTGTAAAAAAGGCATTTAGCAACATAATAAATGCAGAACCTTCACATATAATAGATTATCTTTATATTTTGTATTGATACTTTTACTTAAACCACCAAACTGTGACATTCGTACCATGGTACAATGGGTGTATGTGGCACATTCTTATTTATTTTCACATATTTTGGCATTTGCTGCCCATGAAAACCCTTGGGTTTTTCTACATTTCAGATATTTCTTCCAAGGATAGGTCAGCTGTATATTTAAAAAGACAGCACAGGAGTTTTCTTGTAACCAAGTAACTTTTTTTATCACAATAGTTTCAACATGGTTCAAGGTGTGATTCTCAGTGTTGGTTTCTGTGCTCGAGAGAACACATTGCATCATGTTCCCGAGTCTGCCTCCAGAGGAGCTACAACAGTGTAATCTGTTGCTTGACAAACATTTCAGTTGAGTGTATTCCACTCTCCGCCAGATGTGCCGCCGCCTCTTCCTCTCTGTATGCAACAGAGGGGCCGCATTCCAGAAGTCACCTTGGATAAGAGCAGAAACAAGATGAGCAGAACTGAGAAAGAAAGACAGAAAGACGGGAGGTAAAAGGCTAGATAAGGAGGTCAGAAAAAGTGGGAACACTGAGAGTATACAATACAAGTAGTGTATGTAGAGAGAGAGAGTATGGGTGAGTCAGAGACAGGAGAGCAAGGGGGCTAAATGACAGAAAGGACAAGATTAGTACGGGCAACATGTGTCAGGGCAGGTCTCTTGGAGCCAAAATCAATGTCACTCATGACAACACTGTCATGTCACACATGTCAAACAGAGCGGATTGACGGAGGGAAGAGGAAACAAAGCCAGAGAAAGAGAGCACTTATCCAGCATGTCAACATTCTGTCACAGAAGAATTAGGAAGGAAAAGGAGCAAACTAAATGTTGTTGACCAAATGAATATTTTGTCACTAGTACAAAATATCAATGATTCAAAGAAGTGACAGAACATTTTTAAGACTAGGAAAACAAAGACCTACTTATGTGGTTCCCCCACTCAACAACAGACATACATTAGCAACGTATAACCTGGGGATCTTGTGAAAGACAGCTAAAGATGAATGGTGACGCAGAGTTTAATCTATATAGACAGATTATGTACATGTTTGCGTAATCTGTACCCAACAGGGCAGGATATCAATTTTTGGTTTTGGTTTCTAGTCTATGTGCTATTGACCAATCGCATTTGAGCAGGTTTTGGTCCGATCAGGCACAACGCACATCCCAGTGCCTTTTTTAAGGAAAAGTCCTGTATCAGACACAGCATTAGTTTGCTGTGTTTGTTATATATTGTTTCTTTGGAACCATTATATGAGTGTACAGTTGGAATGCATAGTTAATAGCAGTTATAAGGAAAACACAACAGCATTTCACAAAGGGTATTCCTTTAGGGAGAACACTTGTAACCAGCTAACCTGTAGCTGCTCCGTCCACACTCACAACAGCGTCATACAGACATAAATAAAGCAGCGACTGTATTCGCCATGACATAGACAGTCTGTGGTTTGTACTTGTTTAACTTTTGTCCAGTTTCTGAACAGATATGAGGAGCTGTGAGCTCTGAGTGTGTGCTAACAGCTAATGGTTGATGTGTTGGGACATGTTGCGCTGTCGGGTGCTGACCAATCACGAAGCGTCCTTTCTTGACTGGCAGCAAAAACAACCAATCACAGCAGTGCTTCTCTGGCTGGCTTTGTCCAATCACAAACAAGAAGTGTTCTCCCTAAAGGAATACCCTTTCCGTCCAATGTGAAATACTGTGGTGTTTTCTGAAATGCTGTTGTGTTTTCTGAAATGCTGTTGTGTTTTCTGAAATGCTGTTGTGTTTTCTGAAATGCTGTTGTGTTTTCTGAAATGCTGTAGTGTTTTCTGCAATGCTGTTGTGTTTTCTGAAATGCTGTTGTGTTTTCTGAAATGCTGTGGCGTTTTCTGAAATGCTGTGGTGTCTTGCACTTCAGGGCCACCGTATACTACAGTATCTTCTTGATATTTTCTATTCTATATTTCTATCATTGACCCCTATTTTGTGTGTAGGCTACTCTTAATATTTAAATGTTTTCATCAAATATAACTTATTCAACAACTACATTCAATAACGTGTATTGCATTGTATGCATTGTACCATGAACCTGTATAGACCTGTAACAGTCAACTGCATGAGGAGTTGGAAAGGTAGTTCAGTAAATCATTAATATCTTTAAAAACTACAAGTCCCTTTCTATCAGCTGTGCACCGTTATGGTGTAAATATAACCTATTTACCAATTGGATCAAATATAAAAGTCAGCCGAATTAGTGTTGATACTGCAAGGAGACGTATTGTGTGAAAATAAATGTAAGATGTTGTTTAATTGCTGATATATTTATGATCCACATCACGTATTTAGTTTTGGCGGCATTTCTTCCAGTTTGTCCAGAAGTCTTCTCATCAGGGCTCTATAAAGAACTAAGGCAGATGTGTAATATGTAATGCAGCCGAACCGTGTATTACAATGACGTTATGTGATGACTTTCAAAGAGAAAAGCAAGAACACTCGGAATAAAGTATTATTATTTTTTTTTTTAATGTTTTCCGATTTCATATCACATAAACACCATCTCCCAACGTGCATTGCGGCTAAAACATCCAGGATTATAGGTGTAGTTCGATGTTTTAGCAAAACCTCTGAAAAAAGAAATGTGTCTCTCAGAATCGAAAGAGAAAAACCTATGGGAAAAACACAAAAGCATTGTACACAATTTAAACCAATTAATGTCGTATAATTAACAAGGATAAACTGGTGTTTTTTAGTGGATGAGTACTGCAGATATCACTGTTAAATCATTTGATCATTGGTTTTATTATGAAAACGTTGAGACCGGAAATACTGTTTTCAACCCGTAACTTTACATGGAAGCTGCCGCTTACCTCAAATCATCTTCGTAATATCTATCAAACTATAGATCCTACATATCGACTGGACGTGGATTCTAAAAGTACAATATACACTTCTCGCTAGAAATCTAATCAAAAAGCATTTTAATGGCCAAACTATCCTACAATTTAGGATTTTACAGAGAGGGTTATTTGTGAATAAACGACCCTCTGTAACGTTTGCAATCAACGGGAGCACTAGAGGTCGAAAACTTTAAAACGTAATTATAGGTCGTATTAAGCGCTTGAACAAACGACATATTTGGTAGTAATAAGGGCTTGAACAATCGACCCATTTGGTCGTATGAGTTGGAGGACTTGTTGTAAAAAAGAGCTGCAAGGCATATTTCAAATCATATTGTGCATCTCTGCAAATTACATCTAATATTATTTTCAGAAACCTATTTCAGTGTCATTTCTGATGATGGAAGACAGATAGAGGAGAGATGAGAGATAGATGGGATAAAAAGGCCAGAGAAAAGGAGGATATTCCTCCTATCACACTGGTAGCCATTACCGAAGTCCCAATCCATGCATTTACCCTTCTTCTATTCTTCACTAAAATAATTACGCAAACGTCACTCAGTGGATGTGTATTGGTACAGTGCAGGACTGTAATCTTTTGACGGCTGAAAGGAAACACATTTTAAAGTTGTCATACTGCAGAGAGTCAATCTTACGGTACAAATGAATCACAACGTTGGATACAGTAATTTATCACAGGGCAATATTAACTGCTATATCCATTCACTGATCCAATACAACTCTTCTTTTTTCTTGACTTAATGTTTTCTGTTCAATACAAACTGGGTGGAAGTCACAGGGACAAATGAGCAGTCATTGAAAGGCCACTTGCTCATGACTGAGAGTGCCATAGTCAGCTCACAGTACGTACCTTCCCTTTGTAAGCGACCCAAAATCCACTTAGTATTTACTGATATTGGCTGCTGTCTAGTCATTGTCTCATGGTTGTTGACGGACATATTCCATCATAGTTTTCAGAATCAGAATCAAGTTTAAACAAGTAAAACAGCAGTGAATAACTGTGTGTGTGTGTATATTTATGCACTGTGTGTGTGTGTGTGTGTGTGTGTGTGTGTGTGTGTGTGTGTGTGTGTGTGTGTGTGTGTGTGTGTGTGTGTGTGTGTGTGTGTGTGTGTGGCAGGTCTATTTTTGGGTGCCTGTTTGTATGTTTATGCATAAGGCTGCATAACTGTGAATAAAACAAATCAAGTCTGGGTTTTTAAAGGTGTTGGAGGGATATAGCAATATTGATGAATACTGTGATGTCTAAAAAATGAAATATGAATATGTTACATTTACACATGGATATGTAGTCTCACAAACAACGTGTCCCCAGCTCTCTGCAACTGACCTTGTTTTAGTTGACATTGCATTGATGGCAGATGTTAGTCCTTTTTTGTTTATTAGTTCAGCTGGTTGCTTTTTCACTATCCTACTGTATAGCATACATGTTTTTTATTTATGCTTTTATACGTTTATGTTTACAGACTCTCTCAAATATGTTCTATTCCTTTCTGCAACCTTGATCATGGATTTGTTTTTTTCTTGGTGGGAATTCCAACATATACATTTGAATGCCATGTAACATTGTGCAAACTCCACAGTTGCAAGTAATCAGATAGACGAGAAAAGTATTGGAGTTTTACAATCCTGCCTTAAGGGAAACACATTTTTGTTGGAAAACTTTTTCTTTAAAGAACAAACAAATTAGTAAATATATCTGAAGCAACCAAATCATTTACTACACCAGCATGTCTAGTTGTTTCTAAATAGAAACATTTGTAAAATGTATATTACCATTAACAAAATAATGTCACTTGTCAGTGAAAAAGACAGTCACAACAGGATGACTGTGAGTGGCACAAATAGATAATAAAATGTTATTATGTGGCAGTAGAAAGTGTATATTGTAGCTTTTACAGCCACATAAATCTCTAGTGTGGATTGGCTACAGATGTGTGTTAAGGCAAAGAGTTAATGATATTAGCATGGTGTCATCCAGCGATTGTATCTCGTTTTGCCTCACATGCAACTTTTGACATAAAATCCATCTCAGTGTAGATGAGTCAACAGCGGGAAAAGAAATGCTTAACTTAAACTCACTGTCCCAGTTCTTGTGTTATTGACCCTCTCTGTAAGGCCTTTGTGAAAATAGATGGCAGGTTTTTTACCTAAAGCCTTTGGTTTCTGGTCTGTAATGATGACATAGCTCTTCCCTAATGGAGCTTCAGCCTTGACTTACTGTACGGTGCCTGATTTACTAATCAATTCATTGATCAGCGTCTTGATTGATGCCTATACGGCCCTCCGGCTTTCTATTCTAAGCTCTCTGAAAGCTGTACAATGCTCACTCATGCTCTGTTCATCGTTCCCTCTTGCTCTCTCTCTCTACCCCCGTTTTCCATTCTTCCCTGTCTAAAACTCTGGTGTCAGGTTTTTTTTTTTTTTTCCTTGAAGGGAACGGAGCGGCCTATCTCGTTGTATCCCTGACACAGTAAAATATTGCGCTATACAGGGATCGAAAGCTCTCGCTTCTCCAAGCACCAACACGTAAATCTCCCCGCCTCGCTGCTGGCAGCAGCATAAACACACGGCCATCGCTCGGTGTGTAAAGCGTCATATCTTTTTTTTCTTTTTTTCTTAAGAGGGAAAACACGCTCTTACTAAACAGGCTCCAAATGGAATTGAACCTTGAACCCTTCAGAGGTTGGATGGAAGGGAGATTGTCCGAGGGAGACTTGTAAATCTGCTCGTTGATGGCTCATCTCAAAACTCCATCCCGCCATCCACGTCCCCCGCCTCGGTGGGAATGGGGGTGTAAATCGCTGTGGTTTTGTGAAACGGGAATAGAGTCAGAAGGTACTTGAACAGATATGGCTGTAAAAATAAATAAAAATACATAGATGGATGAGGGAGTTACAGGCATGACAGCCAGAGACAGAGGGCGAGTTTGGAGAAAGAGAATAGACGACACAAGGCAGAGATGAGGTATAAAAAAGAGCGATGGGGAGCTCGAAAAGAAGTATACAAGAGAGAGTAGAGTGGAGATAGAGGAATGGGAGTCAGAGAAACTAAGATCAGGGAAAGTAGATAAGACAAATTAGTCAAAAAGATACCTTTACATTAGCGTCTGTAAAGCCATAAATCCTTATGTGATTCCTGAGGCTTCGTCAACAGGCAAACTTTAGATGACTGACAGCTTAATGATTGGCACTTAGAGAGAGGAGAGTAGGGCGAGGTGGGGGGGCCGAGACGGATGGATTGATGGGGAAGAAGAGGAGTTAATGAGAGAGGGAACAGAATGTAGGCGCTTCAGAATGGCTGATGAATGAATCCACGGATACATGGGCGCACATATGGATGTGCGGATGGATGAATGGAGTGAAAGAGTCAATAGAGAAAGTTGCTTCATATGACTGTTTTCAACCACTAAGTAAATATCAGATATCTTGGTATAATTACACATAACAAGTAAGCTCAAGATGATTGACAGCCTGAATGATTGTAAATCATCCCGTTTTCTTTCTGAATGATGTTGCTTCATTTCCCTTTTTCTCAATCTTTTGGTCGCAGCTCTGTATTTTATCTTATTTCGATTCCTTCTGGAGGGAACTTTGGGATTTTAGCTTTGAAGACCATTTACATGCAAAAAAAACTATATAATACACTACAGGAAAGGCAAAACCACAAAAGCACAAAGGTCCTCTTATAAACTATACAAATATTGTTAATTAAAATAATTACATAGTTGTCTTTGTCCTGTAAGATTCAATGTGTTTGAGTAACAATGTCTGGGGAACACTGATATGGTACAGGAGTCAGGTTTAGTCTCCAGAAGACAGGTAAAGTTGGCATCCCTTGATCAGTTGTTACATGCAACTTAGGAACTGCGACTGGAAGCAGCATCTGTAGCTTTTTCCCACCGGTGGGCCAGCAGCAATAGGCATTTTCCGTGAGGAACAGCTGCTCAAAGAAATGACTGAGATGTGAAAGTGATGGGAGGCCGCGCGGCACAGAAGTTGAGCCTGTGTAGAAAGAGAATATTCAGTCAGAAGACCTGTGGATAGAGAGACACATAACCAAAACATAAATTGAGTTATTTGTGGAGAAGACATTAAGTCTGGTGAACGTGGTTGCATCATAAATGCCTCTCTGGGTTCTGTCAAACCCAGTGGCGAACCGTCAGGGCCTTCAAGGTATTCAGAGAATACCCTGGAACACTCAGATAAAACAAACAAAAAATCGATTTAATTATATAAATGAAATGCATATAAAATGAATAAATGAGAATCGTATATGTGTTGTTGATCTGTAATATTACAGTGTTACGTTGATTTGTTTGTCCTTCTCGGACCATGCACTATGCATTTCAGTAGTTTTGTGTTAGAAAATAAATGCAACCAATCAGATCTTGTTCTGGGTCTCTGGGTAGAATATCCTTCAACCAAGGTATTCTATATCCGTAGCACTGAATGAGAGCGTACATTTGGACTGACAGTTTGATCAACCAATCATATATTGATTTGTTGCCAATGGGCGTATTCTTTCAGAGTTTCCCTCGGTTCCAGGGTACTCTAGTACCTCATTCATCAACTCCTGAACAACAACAAAAAGCCCTCGTTTTATCCAGTTTGTACACAACGATGGAGAAACTTAACAAGCAGCAGTGGTCCACTGAAGAGACCAGCTACCTACTGGGAATCTGGTCTTCCGAAGAGGTACAGAGGAAGCTGGAGGGGAGCACGCGGTCCAAAGCAATTCTCCAACAATTGCAGAAAACCAAAACGAGTGGCGCTTCAACACAATCGGCCATTGTTGTTGTTGTCGGTTTGAGCTGTGAGGGGTTTCCGCGCGGTTTGGCTTTATGAAGCAGGCACGCAAACGGTTACGTCATGACGCAAACGATGACGCAATGACGCAGCACCAGTCGGACTCTGGGCGGTGTGAAAAGAGCCGGAGCTAAACCGAAGAACCGGTTCTGAACCTGAAAAGCTCTAGCACGGAGCTTGAACCGGAGTTGCGTTGGTGTGAATGAGGCATAGAAGGCCCGGTAGTTCACTGGCTCGAGACAGAGGATCTAGATGATAGCGACAAAGCAATTCATGCCGTTTTATTGTTTTTAACGTTGAAATGGCAAGTGCAACAGGTGAAGATGAAGTTAATGCGGAATTGTTGTGAGTACTCTTTTCAAGACAACAATTCAGTGAAAAGACGGACATTATAACGCTGGGGGGGGGGGGTGTATGTGCCGTGATAGACACGGTTCGCCACTAAACCAGGTAACAGGGGTGTGTGCCCTCTTACTTTCGGCGTGCGACCTCATACCAAAATACAGATTTTCCCCGTAAAATGTTGAAGTGATGCCAGAAAACAATATTTCTGTTCGACAAAAACTGTACATATACTCCAAAAATATGAAAATCGTGTCAAATAGACCGTCAGACGGCATAGACAGCTTTGTTTTTACAGAGTTCCGACGTCTCGTTGTTATTTATTTTGCGGCGCCATCTTGTATAGAGGCGTTATGTTCTCGTATTTGATAGCTTACATACAAGATCAGAGCCACAGTATTGCACTCATACTATATTTCTCTCGAAAAACCCTGCTCTATAGGTGGTGAGCACATTCTCCGATCCTCTGTTATTAAATTGCTTGCCGTTTAAGAAATGGAGGATCCTAATCAAATCTGCATTCAACCCATCCCAGTTTGAGCAGCAGTGTGGGATCGGGTGCTCAAGGAGGCACATCTGGAGGAGGAAAACTGCAGGTTTTCTTTCCAAAATAATTCTGAAAACCCAAACCCCCATGGCCACAAAGTGAACATACTCAAAATGTATTTTCTATTGCTACCAAAAATGAACAATCTGAGAAAATCTTCCTCTCCATCTGTTTGATAACTGTGTCTAACCTTTTCTGAATTACAAGAACGTAATTTCCTGTGACAACCCACCGTTAGAAAGTGAAATAAATTGCTCAAAGGAAAACAAGGCAGGAAATACCATGACAGACATTTACAGTGTTTTTCGATTGCTAACACACATTTTTTTTTGTATTGCTCAGTTTCTCAGAACACTAAACACAATTCACAAAACCACACACCCAAAGTGCAAAACACCTCATTTCTCCTGCTAAATGAAGAACTGCACTCAAAACTACATAAACACTTACCAAATGCAAACTTTTGCACCAAATATAACACACTTCATTCATAATACTAGATTGTTTGACCACCCAACTACACACTGCTGAGCATAATCTAAAGCACTTTCATCTTGTATGGGCTATGCTCTGTACATAGATGTTTCTGCAGAGAAAGATTGCTTGCTTATACAGAAATACAGTAAATGAAGAAATACAAATGAGTTGTTGAACAAAATCATATTTTATTCAAAAATAACATTGTGCAACATGCATCTCAGCACATAGTTAATATGCTTCGGATCTCTCTAAGTGTGATGCATTGTTTGCCAACACCAAGTTTGTAACTGCTGCTTCCTGTGCCTCATTGAAAATCCTTAGCCTTCCGCCTGCACCTCTTTTTTTCTCAGTCCTTCAGATAAACAACAAAGACATAGTGGTTGGTCAGTGTCTGTGTTGCATAAAAGTAAGTCTACCACAGTACATTGTGCAGGATTTTTGTACAGTTATAGTATGCAACATGCTAACAATTCAATCACAGTAATGAAGTAAATACGTTTCACACAACAGATATTAGCACTGATATATCTTGAATTATGCAGAGCTATAAACTGGTAACTAACCTGTTTTCAAGTCTAACGGAGTGTCCACACAGCAGCGTTAAAAAAATCTTCTAATGCTTCTGCCCATTCACTTTGAATGGGGTGACGTCACTTTGCCTCACTTTTCGCCGAACTGCATTGTGGGAAGCAGAGCGGAGATTTTCAGGATTTTCAGGATTCAAAGTTGAGCAATGTTCAACTTTTGAAGCTGAGGTGGAAGCGTCAGCCAATCAAATCCCGTTAATGCAAATCTGACAGTTCAAATGCTAGCCAATGAAACCGCGTGTAAGCCCAGCTCTTCCTCTTCCTCTTGCTCTTGCTTCCATGTTGGCTTCCATTGTTGCTGTAAGAAAGTACTCACCTGTGGTCTTTTTATAGTGCTAACATCCTGATTGATGAGCCAACAATTATGCTATCAGGTGTTTGGTCAGGTGGAACGTGTTTCTTGATCATTGGTCCATGTGTGAGACATTTTGAATATCAGTGTTATGTACAGTATGTGCTAACACGTGACTTTATGTCAGATTCCTGTGTCTTACGTGGAGAAACGTGTGCAGTGGTTTGCAAAAAGTGCCATGTTGATTTGCAAATTGTGTGAAAAGCTGAAAACGTGTTTAGAGTTTTGGAGATTTGAGCCGATGTTTTGCTCTTTGAGTGTCAGTTAAAATAATTGTGCTTTATGTATCATTTTAGTGTGTTAGCAATCGAGAAAAACTGTAAGACAAGGACAAAGGGCAATATAAAAAGACAAGGAAATAGAACAGAGTAACTAGAAAAGGAAACAACGAGAAGTGGTGAACATCCAAGAAGATCTAAGAGGGATCTGCATTTTCTTCTTAAAATGAAAACATATGATGCTCGTAAAATAAAGATGTAATTAATTATAGACAGATTATCTATAATACAACTGTTGGTTTTGACTTACAGTAGATGTGAGGCGAGTAGAGAAATGTAAGCGTAAAGCTGTGTTTTAACTAAATGAGTAACATGCTGTATATCCTATGTTTATCAAATCTATCAGACAGGAAATCTGTCTCCATATCTGAACATGTACCATTCAGTCAAATATATATAAGAAACTGAGCAGAAAGTTAAATTGAGGAGGTAGGCATTGCCGGGTAGCTGATAAGTGTGTGTGTGTGTGTGTGTGTGTGTGTGTGTGTGTGTGTGTGTGTGTGTGTGTGTGTGTGTGTGTGTGTGTGTGTGTGTGTGTGTGTGTGTGTGTGTGTGTGTGTGTGTGTGTGTGTGTGTGTGTGTGTGTGTGTATCTGTGACGTAATACATTACATTCAGGGAATGATATCAGATCTGTTTGTTTCTGTTCTTTAGTTTAACATTTAGTTTTTCAGGCAGGTGTTGTATGAGTGTTGCTTTAATGCGGAGATATGTGAGAGAAATATTTTCCTTTCTAAACGCCTGTTATCTGGCTCGATACAGTCCCACTTTCCTTCTTTCTTTTTCTGTCTGACATGCACACACACACAGGGCCGCCTCTGGCCAACTTGTGGCCCCACGCAAAGTTATATGATGAGGCCCTCTGTGTCGCGAGTGACGACGTTGACGACGACGACGACGACGGGGGTGCTAGTTGAGCCTCGCAGCGGCGAAACTGTGGCGCGCACTGTAGGTGCGCCGCATTTGCGCCGCATTTGCGCCGCATTTGCGCCGCATTTGCGCTTCAGATGAGGCTCCCTCCGCAAAATGAGGCCCCCTCCGCGAGGTGAGGCCCCACGCAGTCTGCGTGATCGGCCTGTAGGGAGGGACGGCCCTGCACACACACACTCATCATCTTACTCCCTGTTTCCAACACACATGCTTACCACTATAATGCCTTCTCTGGGCCGAAAAGCATCATAGAAAGTTTCACTTTAGCATTTTCACCTGGCTGCACACACCTGTGAGCGCAAACACACAAACTCTTACTCCCTTACTATCTCTCTCTATCACGCGCACACACACACACACACACACACACACACACACACATACACACACACACACACACACACACACACACACACACACACACACACACACACACACACAGGTTGAATGGAAAGAGGATTCTTGATATCACAGAGGGACCACCAGAGAGTACTCAACTAAATCAATTCATATAATTAATGGCCCAACAGACTGTTGCTTCCCCCTCTCTCGCTCTTTTTTTTCTGTGTGTGTGTGTGTGTTTGTGTGTGTGGCCTGAGACCAGCACACTTTCATAAATATTGAACAGTTATCTTAATGCTTTCATTATAGCCCTGACTCACAATGGCCGAGCTTTGTCCTTTTGACTCTTTGTTAGAGGAAGCTGGCCCTCTCTCAATCTCATCTGCTTATATTATAGCTGCTTGGTAGCCAGCTATACCTACTGCCCTGAATGAATGGTAGGGACGGAGAGGAGTGGGGGGGTGGTGTGTGTGTGTGTGTGTGTGTGTGTGTGTGTGTGTGTGTGTGTGTGTGTGTGTGTGTGTGTGTGTGTGTGTGTGTGTGTGTGTGTGTGTGTGTGTGTGTGTGTGTGTGTGGAAGGAAAAGCGAAAGAGCAGGAGAAGGGAAAAGTAAGGAAGGAGAGAGGCGGGGCGGCGTGTTGTGGTTGGCTGGATGAGACATGCACACCACAAACTATCTATGAATATATGTAAATATGATGGATGTGTTTGGGTCTAATTTCTCCAGCTGCCTCAGCTAACCCCATGTGAGGCGTATCGTGATGAAAACTGTGAACACTTCAATGTGATCTCAGTCTTCCATCACACGGCCGGTCCCCACTGCTCTGTTATTGCAGCAACTTTAAAGATGAAGCCATAGAAGTTCCACTTTCATTTTTTTTTAACTGCACGCTGGCTGAACTGCTACTCCAGCCCTAGAAGGAGTAGCGGAATGAAAAACAAATCAACTTATTTTCTCACTGGAGATGCAAGAAGTTACGCTTTGGTAACTGCTGAAGTTAAAGTAATCTACATTATTCTATGATTAAAAGTTAGATTTCCTACTTTATTTCATTGAATGGCAGCATGAAACAGTTTACTTTGCTTTTTCTGTACATGTTGTTTATAGGAGCACCAGTGTACTCGTTAGTTACTATAATATGTATGATAATCCAACAATTTATATGTTATTTTCTGTCTCACAAATCTTACAGTAGATGTCCATCCTCGTCATAAAAAAAATAACAACAGGTGCTACACAAATAATGTGAATGCAGGATATATTTGCAGGGTTTATATTAAGAGGTGGAAGTAGTACTCAGATGATTTACCTAAGTAAAAGTAGCAATACTACAGTGTATAAATACTCAGTTACATGTAAAAGTACTGCCTTCAAAATTGCACTGAAGTAAATGTAAAGAAAAGTATTAGCATTAAAAAAAACATTGAATAACCTAGATCTCCAACGTAACTAGGAACTTAATATGTAAAATAAATGTAGTGGAATAAAAGTATAGGGTACCATAATGTGAAAATACATACATGTTTTAGTTACTTGAGTAAATGTACATTACACCACTGATTATATGAAGGACATTTGGTCTTGCAGTGTACACAGGGAACATGTGCCTGCCTCCATTCTGTCCTCCCTAATTATTTCTCATCTTCCCAAGAAAGTTTCCTGTTCAATTTGCACCTTTGAATCACTGAGCTAAATGCTGCCAATGTATATTACTTTTATTATTGCTCAAGTTCAATGTTGGTCATGACACCATTTGCCACTTCGAGGCAAACTCATGCAAACATGCTCTGCAAAAATATTTTGTGCGTATCCGAATCAATTTTGGAAGATGTGAGTCAAGCATGATAAGATATTTGCTTCTGTCTGCCTCCAGTGCCACTCTTAGACAGATGTCCTCGAGGCAACCGCCTATATTTATATCATCAAGTCTGTGCATGTCAGACTGGAGAAGACTGTCAACTCAGTGCCAAAAGTGGTCATGTGTGGAGAGGAGTGAACATGCTTAGTAAAAGAGGACTGAGTAGTTGTACGAGAGAGTCAAAGCTCAGAGGCTGCATTTAGTTTCTCAGGTACACACAGACTCATGCCCACTCACTCACACACACAGCAATCAGTCAAACAGTGTCAGCTCTAACATTTCTCTTCGGAGTGTGAGTTCAGCTGTGTTCGTCTAATATTCTCCCAATAAACTGAGCACACTGCCACAGCAGGATTGTGTGTGACAGGGAGAGAGAGGTAGAGAAATAGCTGCAGATACAAAACTAGAAAAAGCGGGCAGAGTTAGTTTCTGTGTTTTCTGCACTTCTGTAAAAGTAGCAATCAGCCTGCATTGATTTCCCAGCATCCCCTTGTGGTTTAGCGCAAGCCAAATTAATGGCCGATTACAACCCTTTAGCTCGCTTTTCGCAACTTTTTCTTTGCTTTTTCCATTTCCTTCACATTCGAACGTTGTTGCTTTCTCTGTTTATCTTCATCCTCTGAACTACTTTCTTTCCTTGTCTCTACATTAGCTGCCTTTCCACTTCTCCTCTCTTTTTCCTCCTGCCTTCTACTTTCCATTCTTCCTTTTTTACAACATGAACCTCGATACAAACCTTGTTTCTCCCAGAATCAGTTCTCCGTAATATACACAAAAAATTAAACGTGAATTATGGTACAATTTAAATATGATTTCATTTGGTTTGATTTCAGCCTTTGTCTGTCATTTCCCTAAAGAGCTCTGCAGTAGTATTACAGTACAGGATGCAGGATGTCTGTCCTCGGATCCTCATAAACATATTTTTCAGCGCGTAAACATTTTTCTGAGTATTTTGTGGCAGAGCAGAGAGTGATTTTTCAGTGAAACCTTTCTACAAAGTTCTTGTGTGGGATTGGGTTATGAATCCACATGACAGGCCTGAGACAGAGCAAGGCCACTGCACACACACACACACACACACACACACACTCACACACACACACACACACACACACACACACACACACACACACACACACACACACACACACACACACACACACACACACACACACACACAATACTTCTCTTTCTTCCCCCCTTGCTTGTGTCTTAGCATGTAGAAACCAGTTTTCCGCTGACAGTGCAATCTCCAACAACAATAACAATAGCTTTTCTGCAGCAGTGGTACAGAGCCCTGTGCGTGTGTGTGTGTGTGTGTGTGTGTGTGTGTGTGTGTGTGTGTGTGTGTGTGTGTGTGTGTGTGTGTGGGTGTGTGTGTGTGTGTGTTTGAGAGTTTGTGTGTGACTTCTAGGGGACAGAAGAAAAATGGGCAAGCAGAGACAATGGCAAGGAATACAATTTACATTGTGCTATCCTGCATGGGTCCCTGGAGGGTGCAACTGTAGGAACCAAGACATCTCAAGTGTGTGTGTGTGTGTGTGTGTGTGTGTGTGTGTGTGTGTGTGTGTGTGTGTGTGTGCGTGCGTGCGTGCGTGCGTGCGTGCGTGCGTGCGTGCGTGCGTGCGTGCGTGCGTGCGTGCGTGCGTGCGTGTGTGTGTTGGGGTGTGGGGTGTTTGTTCTTTTGTGTTGTTGTCTATTCATATACAGTGTGTAGGGTAGGAATTGGTTGACCGTGTGTGTAGGTAATGTGTGTGCATGCATATGGTACAACATTATTACAAATCTAATGTAAGTGTGTGTAGCTTCCCTTACGCAAAGAAAATATATTTCCCCATATATTAACTGTCAATATATTGCATTATTTTGTTTTCTGATTTACTGGTTAATTGAAAAGATTTAATAAAGGAAATCTTGCTGTTGGCTACACCAAGTGATACTGATTAATAATCAACATGAAAAACATATTTATTCATATCTACAAAATATATTGAAAATATATTGAAGATATATAGAATAATATATTGTGTTAATATATTACAATATATAGTCGATTAAAATATTTAATCGCGATTAATCGCATGATTGTCCATAGTTAATCGCGATTAATCGCAAATTAATCGCACATTTTTTATCTGTTCTAAATGTACCTTAGAGGGATATCTTTCAAGTTTTTAATACTCTTATCAACATATGAGTGGACAAATATGCTTTATATGTTTGTTTATTATCATTTGAACAATGACAAATATTCTCATGAATATTAAACACAACAACCTGAACATTACAAATATTCGCCTCAATTCAACCTGGAACCTCTCTCATACAATAATACTGTGTGTGTGTGTGTGTGTGTGTGTGTGTGTGTGTGTGTGTGTGTGTGTGTGTGTGTGTGTGTGTGTGTGTGTGTGTGTGTGTGTGTGTGTGTGTGTGTGTGTGATCGTTGGAGCTATGTGCAGCTCAAGGCATAAATGCTCGAATGGGAGCTGCCTGGACGCTGCAATCATGTTGCGCGCACTATCCGTGCTGAGTGTGCTGACTTTTCGTACAATGTCCCACTGTCTGGCTACCTGCATAAAGTCAAGTGCTCGGCGCAGTTGTCGGCGAAATGTCATTGAAACAGCTCCTTATATCCGTTAGCGCAGCTAGCTAGCACCAGATGCTAACAACAACAACACGTAAGGTGTGCCTCGCTCGCGCGAGTCGCGCCACACATACACACTCCCTCCCGGTCCTCCCGATGGCCAGTCCGGGCCTGCCAGTGAGCGTGGAAGTGTGGTCTGCCACAAGCGGGCAGCAGGAGCGGGGCTGTCAGCATCAGCTTGTCGATGGTATTTTACACTCGATGCGCTCTGAAACTACGGCGGCCGAGGACAAAAAATACACATGCGTTAATCGCGTTAAAATAATTAGTGGCGTTAATTTTTTTTTGCGTTAACGCGTTATTAACGCGTTAACTTGACAGCCCTAGTATATATGTGAACATACATTTACTATATATTAACATTTATATGGGGACATGTACTATATATATTCACAAATATATGGGGACATGTATGTACTATATATTCAGATTTATATGGGGACATGTATGTAGAATATATTCACAATTATATGGGGACATGTACTATATATATTCACAAATATATGGGGACATGTATGCGCTATATATTCAGATTTATATGGGGACATGTATGTAGAATATATTCACAATTATATGGGGACATGTACTATATATATTCACAATTATATGGGGACATGTATGTGCTACATATTCACAATTATATGGGGACATGTATGCACTATATATATTCAGATTTATAAAAGACCATGTACGTACCATATATTCTGAACATGAGTGCAATATATGTTCACAATGAGGAGAAATGCATGTTCTGATAAAAAAAATCTTTCATTTCATTTCAAACCTTTATTTATGCAGGTGAATCCCATTGAGATCATTGATCTCTTTTTCAAGGGTGACCTGCAGCAAGTAGGTTCCACATGAATACATATAAACATAACAGAAAAACAAAAAAGGACATCATACAGCATATTTACAGTGACTACAGTTTACATAGCTAGTAACATTTACAGGTTCCAACAGTTTCCGATTGGATAGCATCTATCCTTGCTTTAAAAACATTTAGTGGAACCAAATTGCTCAGCTTCCATTCCTTTTGCAGACTGTTCCAAGTTAGCGGAGCTGCGCATCTAAAAGCTATTTTCCCTAAGACAGTCCAAGCAGTTGGCACTTTTAATAAAACCACAGCATTCGATCTCAGGCAGTAGCCACTTACAATTCGCCGTGAGATCAGGGAGCAGATGTAGGATGGAAGTTTCCCTAACATGGCTTTATATATAAAAATGTACCAGTGACTGAGCCTCTGTACAGTTAGTGAAGGCAAACCTGCCCTTGCATACAGGGTACAGTGATGGGTTAATGCTTTACAGTTTGTCACAAATCTCAGTGCACTGTGATAGGCGGCATCTAACTTGATCAGGTAATGGGCAGGTGCATTCATATAGATCAGATCACCATAGTCCAGTACAGGTAAAAAGGTCACAGTGACTAGCCTTTTTCTGGCCTCAAGTGAGAAACAGGACTTGTTCCTGTAGAAGAAACCTAGCCTAACCCTCAGTTTTTTAAGCAGGTTATTGACATGAAGTTTAAAAGTGAGACAATCATCAAGCCAGATACCAAGGTATTTGTAACACTTCAAGTTTTATCCCTTGCATAGTTACAATATCTAAAACAGGCTCTGGTGTCTTTTTAGTTTTTGAAAAGAGCATTACCTTGGTTTTATCAACATTTAAAAGAAGCTTAAGCGCTGAGAGCTGAGTCTGAATAATGAGAAGCTTAATTTGTTTTTTTCTATCAATGTGTAACAGTTATCAAAATACTCATTAAAAGAAGGACAAGGAAAGAATAAAAGAAAAGGCCTATAAACAACACATTATGTAATGACTCAAGAACATTTTCATGTAATTATGTAATAAAACCCACATTTTGTAATAATCTGCTGCATTCTGTAACAGCCTGAACGCAATATAAAATAAATTTCCCTGCATTTTGTAATAAATTATTACATTTTGCAATGGTTATTACAAAATGCGTGAGTTGCCCTTTTAAAAAACTGTAATATTCATTATGTAACCATAACCAAACTGTAAATATATCCCAAAATTGATGTTGATATACATGTTGGCTAATGAATATGGTAACACTTGATCTAGTTTTGGCCAATGAAAGATATTCTACTGAAATATTTTTAAATTATGATTAAGGATGATTCATGGTTGAATAAATAAATAAACAGTTGTAATGTTATTGTTTGCAACTCATTTTGTAATAACCACAGCAATATGTAATAATATATTTCAAAATGTGGCGACATGTATTACATATTTGCATTGAACTTGTTTACTACATAATGGGCAAATTATTACAAAAGGAGGTGTTATTACATAATGAAGGGAAAATGTATTACATTTTGTATAGGTATAGTTAATAAATGATGCATTGTTATTTCATACAGGGCCAAAAAGAGCAGTCTGTTATCCTATTTAACAATCTTGTTTTTTGTTTCACCTGGTGACAACTTTAAACATGAGCTGATCACTCATTAAAACAAGGTCCGGAACAGGGCCAAAAAAACAGTCTTGTACCCTATTTGATCGTCAATCTTGTTTTTTTTGTGCCTTTACTCACAAATTCTTGTGTTAATGGATGTTCTTATATCTGATGTCTTGGTCCCTGGATGGTGGTTTACTACAGCATCTGTGGAACAGAACAATTACAAATAATTAGAAGTTCACAAAAGACAGCAGGAATTATAACAATATCCATAATATCTATATTAAAGCATGGGCTGGCTTGGTGAATAATGTGGGAATACAAATAGTGGAAGAATAGGCTTTGTACATTTTCGTCTGAGTGTGGCGCTACTGGTTGGTATATTTTATGGAATTTGGACCAAGCATCTGCATCTGTGACAGTTCTGTTTAAAACTTAAAAAAATGTAATTGCATTCATCTTTAAAGGTGGGGTAGGTAAGTTTGAGAAACCGGCTCGAGATACACTTTTTGTTATATTCCATGGAATACTCTTAACATCCCGATAGCAATGAATATCTGAAGTGCTTTGACAAAAAATCCATAAAAAAATATCATCTGTGGAAGCCGTGGTACTGTAAAAAGCACAACCAATCATTTTAGCCGGCCCGGCTGAAATGACTGGATGGCCTACCTGCCTGTCAGCCTTCCATCTGTGCACAAACTTATCTCGTGCCCTCATTGGTCATGTGCGCGTTCGTGTGTGTTGGAGGAGGGGCTCTGTAAGGAAGTGGCACATTTTTTCCGGCTGTGTATTTTCAAACTCTAGCGATCTCGAGCTGGTTTCTCCAAAATTACCTACCCCACCTTTAAAAGACTACTTTTATTGAATGAGAGTTTTACCTAGCACAATGAGCCTGGGGTGGTGGGAAGGGAGAACTGGGCCTCGGCATCGGCAGGAATGGTAGTCGCCTATGAGTATTAGAATTTAGATGAACAAAGGCATAGAAAAACCCTGAAATATGTACTGACACAAAGCTACAACCCTCGATTTTGTAAGTAGTAGTAGTAAATACATACGTATATACAATATACAACAATACGCATAATGCAATTAGCAGTACCAGTAATAAAATAACGGAATAAATAGTAGTAGAACCTTTATTTAGCCAGGAAAATCAATTAAGAACAAATTCTTATTACAATGATGACCTGACAGGAGGCAAAAGCCGTCCTGAGGGGATGGGGTTTGGGAGGAAAAAAATAAAAAGACAGACTCCGGGCACTACAGAACCCAGGAGACAACACAATGACACAGAGCAGAGATGACAGGCATAGCAGTTAAACATATAAAATCTCTAAAACAATATTGCTGTGGTTCAATCTGTCATTAAAATAATATAGAACATTCATCCATTCAATCCTTCATGGCAAGGATAACTAAGCTGAATAGTGAATAAAGTGATATGTGAAAAGTAAAATGACAGTGAAATTAAATAACAGTGCGTTCCTTACCACTGCGATCTGGCTCCTCTGTCCTCGTGTCTTTTGGGTCTGATTCCTCACTACTGATGTCTGCCTCTGCATGGGCCCTCTCTCCTTATTTATTCTGTCTCAGTCACCACTGCTATCTGGCTCCTCTGTCCTCTTTACTTGTGGTTCTGCAGGCTTAGTTCGACCTATGAATTTCAACAATGCTCCTGTAAAATATATAGATATATAGTATTATGGGTCAACATTAAAATAACATACACTGGAGAGCAAAATGTGAAATGCCATTGACTGTAGGCTACATATTATCCACACAATTGTCAGCAGGGGCAATAACAACTAAAATGTGAACTAACTTGAATGCATTAGTCCACAACACATAGCCTAACGTAGAGTAGAGAATGAATGAATGGTTTCTGCAAAATACACAGAAATAGAAATAAGGTTCAAATTACAATAACTAACCAGACGATGGTTATTAATAATAAGCAACAGCAATACTAATTGTTGCTAAAACACATTAGACACGTTGCAAACACACGGCTAATAAAAGCTAAGTTAGCATCTCATCCACACACTATCATAGCTTAACTTAGCTAACTAGCTAGCATTAGCTCAATTCCTGAACAACATAGAAACTAAAAACGGGACATCAAGATTCATTAACACACTGACTGAGCAGGACACTATGCATACAATCTTATAACATTACCAACACTAAAGATCTGCATATATGCTCACATTCTTCACGAACGCATTATCTGTGACGATGGTAATTATGCATGTGACGATGCGCAATAATGTCCTGAACGCACATGTGTAACCAGCTCGAAGACCCGTAGCTGAACTACTTTAGCTGTCCCTAAATGTGCCTGACTAAAACACGAACGATATAATGCAGATCAAGGAGAACAAGGGGAATTTACAAGACATAGACTAACTGTGGTTACATTACTTAACTAGCTCATCATCGTCACCAGTCAGAAAATGTCCGTTAGCCGTGGGGCTAGTTTTCGCTATGTTAAACTCCATTGACTTATGCTAAAATGTTAGCGATCTAAAGGTCCGCTATTTTTGGCTGTTTTGGGTCGACTTCAGTTGACTGTAACATCGAAAATCTTCGAAATTGAATGTTCACAAAGCTGCGGACCGGTTATACACTCATACACGAGGGAACTAACATAGCTAATTTAACTAACGTTAGCTAATGTAGCTGGTGTAGTGCCGAGAGACGGGACATACGGATTAAGCAACTAGACTACTTATAGTGTACATGCAGAATTATTTCAATTTAAAATAGTTTTAAATGCTCACACGCATACCTGACTCTGGTGCTGTATTTTCCTCTCGTTTCTTTTTAATTTTCCGTTTCGAAGCACCTGATGAATGCTTTCTCTTTGACACTCAGCGACAGAATCAACAGACAGAGGCAGCAACGCAGATTTGAATCTGCCAATCAGATCAATCTATTGCTGGAGAGGGGGGGGGGGCTCCCCGAAATCAGCCGGAAGTGGCGCATTCGAATACTGTTTGGGCTGTCTGCCGTGGATGGGCTGCGTTCCACTCCAAATAGCCGGTCGGCCGTAATATATGCATAGATATATATGCGTGCATATATTCATATATATATGCGTGCATATATGCATATATATATATTTATATATATATATATATATGAATATATATATGCGTGCATATATGCACGCATATATGAATATATATGCGTGCATATATGCATATATATATGCGTGCATATATGTGTGTGTCTATATATATTTATAAACTGTATATTTTTTTCCATCATTCAATGGACAATTTGTACTTTTTTTATATGTAGGCTACCATCAAACATATGTTCATATATAAAGTGGGTAACTATACAAAACGAAGTGAGATAACTGTTTATGAATATCTGTTCAATTTTATGTAAACTCATGAAAGATAAATGAGTGTTTCAATAAAACTATTACATATAAATGTATAGTGCAGTTTTTGTTTTCATTGCAATATTTCTTTTTTATATGTATCAATATATAGCCATACATGGTCCATGCATATATTGCAATATATTTAAAAATATAAGGACTACTTTCCCATATATGGAAATGTATGATCCAATATATTGTATTATATTTACCAATATATTACAATATATTTTTGTTTCATAAGGGTTGTTTAGAGGAATGGTAGCATTAGCCAACACACTCTCACTCCATAAACGTCCAGGAGCGACGCTTGGTCAGGGTCCCGAGGCGTGCAGTTGGGACGCTCCTAGGCTCCTTCAGCTTCATAAAGGGACGCAAATAGCTTTCAACTGATTGCAATGTATTCCCATCTGCGGCGGGATTTGACGCTCATGGAAGCACGGCAATATAGAATAGAAAATATCAAGAAGATACTGTAAATGGTATCTAGAATAAAACAGTTTAGTGCCGGATGTACAAAGATAGTAATAGGAGGATGTGCAAAACAGACAAACTAATTAGGCTTTATTTAAACATTAAATAATACTTTAGGTTAAGGTCTTCTTTTAAATACATGTAAGCAAAAAGCTTTGGGGGTATCTATATTAAGCCTGACAAAGTACTTACTTAATATATTGCATGGTTTGTTTTGGGACTTGACAATCAACTTTCCTGCAAAGTTAACTATGTTGAAGCACTTATTTTAACCGATATTATACATATTTATTATACTCTTATAAGATGTATGTAGATAGAATAAGAAATGTGCAGAATATGACAGTTTAATGGTGGAGGTACACACATATTGATAGATCTCTTGTTGAGGAACCTATGACCCAAGTTTGTCATCATTGCATTACTACACTGTAGTTGTGTATATGATATTTCAATAAACCTTTGAAAATCTTGAAATCTTGAAAGGGATGTGCAAAATAGCCATTATATACAGTTTTTGATGAACGATTAGAGAATAACGAGTAATGAATATACTTTATCTGCAGATAAATATGTAGTCTTCTCAAGCACCAACTATCAAATATCTCGCCTGATTGTTGGCACTTGACAATCACCTTCACTGAATTTTACTCAGGTCTAACTAAAGTCTGATTTAAGGATTGTTTATATTTCACATCATTAATCCAAATCTGTAAAGTAACTCAAATAAATGTAGTAAAAATACCAGGTTAACCTTAAAGAAAGCCCTCAGGATTATAAAAGACCCCCATCACCCCAGCCACAAACTGTTCTGTCTGCTGCCGTCTGGCAGGCGGTACCGCAGCATCCGGACTAAAACCACCAGACTCAGGAACAGCTTCATCCCACAGGCCAGAAGACTATTAAACACCTGAACTTTGTAGTGTCTTCTGCCATCCTAAACTCCGAAAAAATATTTGTTTCTCCGAATCGAAGGGGAAAAATACAAAAGCATTGCACACAATTTAAACCAATCAATGTTGTTTAATTAACAAGGATAATCTGGTGTTTTTGAGTTGATGAGTAGTGGAGATATCACTGTAAAATCAATCAACAGTAAGGGGAATACTTACTTCTGGGTGTACAATTCTCCGTTATCCAATGGGAATGGACGCTCACATTGCCTTTAACAGCCGCCGACACAAACGAATGCCGTGCTTCCCTGAGCGTCAAATACCGCCGCAGATGGGAATACATTGCAATCAGTTGAAAGCTATTTGCGTCCCTTTATGAAGCTGAAGGAGCCTAGGAGCGTCCCAACTGCACGCCTCGGGACCCTGACCAAGCGTCGTTCCTGGACGTTTATGGAGTGAGAGTGTGTTGCATTAGCTGCTTTTTTTACAGACTCCACAGGTTGTCTAACCTGCATCAAACAGATGTCACCAAAGTGAATCATTTTCTGTTACTGCAGATCTACGTCAATGCTGCTGCAATTGGCTCAATCCCCAAAAGAGGTTATCTAGGAGAAAAGTGTTTTTTTCCCCACAGATTCAAACAATAAAGTGAAGCTGACGCCGTGGTGACATCACTACCACAGAGAAAGATTGTAGTTTGGGTCAAGTCCTTTGCTGAGTAGGCAAACATGATGATCTAAATTAATGTTTGGTTAAGGTTAGGGCAGCGTTGTCTTTGTTGTTTACAGTTATAAACACCCTTTGTTGCTCTATACCTGTTTTGGAGTGGAGTGCACCAGCTGGGCGTAGTCTCGGTCGTAGCTGCGCCTGGTCTTAAGATGCGCGTCCACGTGAATACACGCGAAACAGTAATTGTTGCCAAGCAACACACGTCTACATAATTTAACACTCAAATTCCTCCATTCATAAAATGCACTGAAATTACTTGCATACTGTATAGATCATCAGGCATTTATCTTTCAGAAAAAAACACCTGACTCATATGTAATGATAATAGATGTGAGGCACGAACAGGGGCTATCTTGAAACGTCCATCTTCTTCATATCTGAAGTCAGTGAGCTCTTGGTGGTTCAATCAGGGAAACATGACCCGAATGTCCTTCAGTCAACGACCGAGAGGTCCTTTCTTATGCCTGTTTCCAAGCCAGTAAGTCCATTCTATAACTGCAAATGTTCTTTCAAAAGTTTCTCAGTTTGGTTTCCCCTAAGGTGCCAAATTATTGATTTGTAGTTAATCATGATTACAACACTTTGAATTCAACAGAATACATGCACTGCTGTGACCGACAGACCGGGTCACCACTTTATTTGAAGGGGCACAAACATGATGAAGTAATGACAATAACAAAATAATGCTTAGTTAATCATGATTACAACACTTGGAATTGCTCTGACTGGTCAGTCTTTTGGCCTGTCACTTTAACTGCAGATCTATATGAAGAAGACATGAACATCATTAATAACTCAGAAGTCATGATGATTGAGATACCTTAGTTGATGCATTAATTAAGGTATTGTTCCTGCATTAAGTCATGCATGAGATACTATTAATCCAACCTGGTCTCACCAGAATGCGTGACTCCACCACGACTCCTTAACACCGCATTGCGTGGTGGAGTCACGAACTTTGCTACATTAACGTGTCTGCACCACGCAAACAACCCCAATGTAAAGTGAATGAGGCTCCTTTGTCGTGGTGCACACACGCATTTCTACAACGTCCAGCAGTGAGCTTTTATTCTATAAAACGTTTTTAAAATCTACTTTATAGCTTGTAGTAACTCACAGGAGGCTTCTTTTATTTTATTTGTATTCATAATCATTTTTATTTTTCGTCAGAATGTATTATGGTGCATTATTTACCAATGTTTGTTCTCAAAAAACAGTGCATTGTGTGTAATACAACTGTGATTTTTATTAAATTAGTTCATTTTAAGGAAGGCCAGAGCTTCAGCTGTGTCAAAGAGATTGTTCCCTTTAGTTAACGTTATTTAAAAGATAATTATATTCCTATTTGATCAAGTCCCCTTTATTGTATTACGGACCCAAAGAGCTGAGCGTCCATTCCCATTGGATAACGTAGGATTTTACACCCGGAAGTAAGTATTCTCCTTACTGTCGATTGATTCTACAGTGATATCTGCACTACTCATCAACTCAAAAACACCAGATTATCCTTGTTAATTACACAACATTGATTGGTTTAAATTGTGTACAATGCTTTTGTATTTTCCCCTTTCGATTCGGAGAAACAAATATTTTTTCGGAGTGTGTGGATGGCAGAAGACACTACACTACACAGAATCCTCAGCTATGGGACTACACCATGTGCTTAGAACGTGTCCTACCCCCCCCCCCCTTAGGTCACAGGCTCCTCCGACAGTGCAACACAATAGGCTTGTTTGAGACGAGCTGCGGCTCGCCTCGAAAGTAGACGAGAATAGCCGATCGCAGCCGGGGGAGTTCTCAAAAAGCTCGCCTGAAGTCGGACAGCTCGGAGTCGGCTTCTTCTTCTTCTTCTTCTTCTCTCGGTTTTTTGGCGGATTTCAAACAACTTTAAGGTGCATACCGCCACCTCCGGAGTCGGCTTGACTCGGTTTGCATTTATAAATGCACACGGCATCTATTGCACGTCTGTCCGTCCTGGGAGAGGGATCCCTCCTCTGTTGCTCTCCCTGAGGTTTCTCCCATTTCCCCTTTAAACTGTGGGTTTTTCTCTGGAAGTTTTTCCTTGTATGATGTGAAACGTAAGGACAGAGGGTGTCGTATTGTCATACTGATATTCTGTACAAACTGTGAAGTCCACTGAGACAAATGTAACATTTGTGACATTGGGCTATATAAATAAACATTGATTGATTGATTGATTGATTGATTGATTGATTAAGAATGGACAAATGTGTTTAATCGTTAATGTCAGATATGTACTAAGTAAATACATTTGTTCCTGCTCAAGATTAGATTCAACTTTATTGTTATTGCACAGATTACAGGTACTGAGACAACGAAATGCAGTTTAGCTTCTAACCAGGAGTGCATAAAGCAGTAAAGTGAAAAGTAATGTACACAATCTACAGAATAAAATATAGAATACATTGAATGATGAATAAACAGTGAGGGGTATGAATACACTATATACACAGTAGCCTAGCCTAGTATGAACAGTGTGTTGTATGAATATGCTAAGATATATAAAGTATGACAACGGTAAGCAGTGCAAGTGTAGTATACAAATATATAGATATTAATTTAATGATGATAAACATTGTGGAACAATGATGAAAAATGTGAATGGAAGTGGCGACGTAAAACTGACACAAAACAACAACACACTTTTGCCGAGCCAATGGAGAGTTTCATCACCAGCACGGGGTAAAACCCACCAATGAGCGCTCAGCTCGAGATACCAGCAAGTCGTTTCCCATCAAGCATTTTGCTTCCGCAGCCCGTGGAGAGAAACTGCGCCGCCTCGCCGCGCCTCGCTCTCAAGTCTGCGGGCGTCTTTGTCCCGCGAGATTTCAACGTCTCATGTAGGCGAGCCTCCAGAGCAAGTCGGACAAAATGACTAACCATCATGCAACGCACTAGCAAGACGTTGATCGCAATTGCGCAGGTCTGCGCAGGTCTCGCTTGTCTCAAACAAGCCTAGTAAAACAGATAGGCTAGACAGAACAAATAGTGCAAGTAAATACAAAAAGAAAAATAGTAAAAAGTGAAATAGTGCAATACGAGTCTATATACAAGTGATTGGAATATGATATGTTAGATAAATAATTTCTAAGTAGCAGCCAGATGAATGTTATGGATGTTGTTTCTAAGTTCAGGTGTTTAATAGTCTTATGGCCTGTGGGATGAAGCTGTCCCTGAGTCTGGTGGTTTTAGTCCGGATGCTGCGGTACCGCCCGCCAGACGGCAGCAGACAGAACAGTTTGTGGCTGGGGTGATGGGGGTCTTTTATAATCCTGAGGGCTTTCTTTAAGGTTAACCTGGTATTTTTACTCCACTACATTTATTTTAGTTACTTTACAGATTTGGATTAATGATGTGAAATATAAACAACCCTTAAATCAGACTTTAGTTATACCTGAGTAAAATTCAGTGAATTCAGCCAACAATCAGGCGAGATATTTGGTAGTGGGTGCTTGAGAAGACTAAATATTTATCTGCAGATCCCTATAAAGCATATTCATTACTCGTTATTCTCTACTAATAGTTAATTAAACACTGTATATAATGGCTATTTTGCACATCCCTTTCAAGATTTCAAGATTTTCTAAGGTTTATTGACATATCATATACACAACTACGGTGTAGTTATGCAATGAATGAAAAACTTGGGTCACAGGTTCATCAACAGTGCATTACAAGACATCTATCGATATCTGTGTACCTCCACCATTAAACATATTCTGCACATTTCTTATACTATCTACATACATCTTATAAGAATATAATTAATATGTATAATATCAGTTAAAATAAGTGCTTCAACATAGTTAACATTGCAGGAAAGTTGATTGTCAAGTTCCAAAACAAACCATGCAATATATTAGACGTTAAGTACTTTGTCAGGCTTAATATCTGTAGATACCCCCAAAGCTTTTTTCTTATTTAAAAGAAGACCTTAACCTAAAGTATTCTTTAATGTTTAAATAAAGCCTTATTAGTTTGTCTGTTTTGCACATCCTCCTATCGGGCACTAAACTGTTTTATTGTAGAGATCACTTACAGTATCTTCTTGATATTTTCTATTCTATATTATTTATATCATTGACCTTCCACTTTCCCACTATATTAAGAGTATGTACTCTTAATATTTAAATGTTTTCATCAAATATAACACATTCAAAAGTGCTTTACAAAAATGAAAGACATTAAGAAAAAGGCATTTTAAAACAGTCATTAAAAAGCAACACAATCTACCTGCATTGCAATTACTCTAAACGTGTAATAACGTGCTTTAACCAGTAGGAGGAAAGCTGTCAAATTTACAGTGTTAACAAAATCAAATATACTGCTGTTTCTGGTTTAGTTTACGACGGATATATTCTGTTATTGTTTTGATATTTGTAACACAAAAGCGATGTAAAAGCGGAACAATAGCTGAGGATTCTGGGTAGTGTAGTGTCTTCGGCCATCCTAAACTCTGAACAAATATTTGTTTCTCCGAATCGAAGGGGAAAATTACAAAAGCATTATACACAATTTAAACCAATCAATGTTGTGTAATTAACAACGATAATCTGGTGTTTTTGAGTTGATGAGTAGTGCAGATATCACTGTAAAATCAATCGACAGTAAGGAGAATACTTACTTCCGGGTGTAAAATCCTCCGTTATCCAATGGGAATGGACGCTCAGCTCTTTGGGTCCGTAATACAATAAAGGGGACTTGATCAAATAGGAATATAATTATCTTTTAAATAACGTTAACTAAAGGGAACAATCTATTTGACACAGCTGAAGCTCTGGCCTTTCTTAAAAACTAACTAATTTAATAAAAATCACAGTTGTATTACACACAATGCACTGTTTTTTGAGAACAAACATTGGTAAATAATGCACCATAATACATTCTGCCGAAAAATAAAAATTATTATGAATACAAATAAAATAAAAGAAGCCTCTCGTGAGTTACTACAAGCTATAAAGTAGATTTTAAAAACGTTTTATAGAATAAAAGCTCACTGCTGGACGTTGTAGAAATGCGTGTGTGCACCACGACAAAGGAGCCTCATTCACTTTACATTGGGGTTGTTTGCGTGGTGCAAACACGTAAATGTAGCAAAGTTCGTGACTCCACCACGCAATGCGGTGTTAAGGAGTCGTGGTGGAGTCACGCATTCTGGTGAGACCAGGTTGCATTAATCCTTGTACATTACTGATAGTTCATGAAGTACTACATGAATGAATTCATGCTTTTTCATGCATTAAGTCATGCATGAATTCATGATGACTCATGTATTTTACGTCATAATTTCGGCTCTCGCGATCGGCATTTTTAGAGAGCACCGATCGATCGGCCGATATCGATCGGCGGCCGATGTGTGTGTGTCTATGTGTGTGTTTTTTCAGCTGTAAAATTAACAGCTGGCATTTCTCTCTTAGACTCTGCAACAAGCATGCAAAAAGCACGTATGCAGTCTCATCAAGTATACACACATAGGCTAATATGAATGCACTGTACATTTGTGTGCTGCAAATACTCCATCTGGGCCGTGTGTGTGTGTGTGTGTGTGTGTGTGTGTGTGTGTGTGTGTGTGTGTGTGTGTGTGTGTGTGTGTGTGTGTGTGTGTGTGTGTGTGTGTGTGTGTGTGTGTGTGTGTGTGAGCTTAATGAAGGGGGAGAATAGTCTCAGAAGGATTTAGAAATCCACTTGGGAGCCTTAAAGACGGCTTTTTAGCTAAGTAACAATGCTTCAAAACACACATTTCTGCAAGCTTTCTTTGAAAAGGAATACTCATTCTCTTTCTCCTAGACACACACTGCACCCACACACACACACACATACACACACACACACAGCTTTTGACAAAACATCGTATTTTATTGCTCTTCTCATTCTATGAATAAGACATATTATCTTTGTCTAGCACATACAGTACTCATATGCACACCTATTATGTCATGGTTTGATTCAAAATCCTCAACATTCTCACAGACACACACGTGTTTGAGGAAAATGGAAAAAGCATTAGAGAATTTAAAAGTTACATTTATTTAGTTATTCATTTATTCAGATTGTTAAAGAAATTGTTAACAGAAGTGGGTTTTTAAGAATTGGCGACCATTGTCTCATTGCTTTTCAATAATCAGAACCATGTAAAGCACTCACTGCTTTCCGTAGGTAGGGAAGTCAATAACCAGTTCAACATCAAATATTCTTCTTTCTAGCTGCAGCAACAACAACAATAACAGACCATTCAAACACAAAATACATCCACATAAGGTGAGATGATGTGTGATTAAAACACACACTTGGGTGTTGGATACTTCCCACAAAAAAAGGACTATTAGTAAATGAATGACTCACCTTGTTCTTCCTTTTTCACATTCACGGAGTGAGTCATTAACACGATCTTTTGAGACATCTCTGATTAGCACCTTAACAAATCTTACAAATAGTTTTTTGCTTTATTGGTTAAAGCGTAATTAATGAATCAGTGGTAAGCGTTGAAATATTTGCGCCTGTTTATTGTTTTGTGATTTTGCTGATGAATGAGCCAGATTTTTAATTCAAAAGTGTTGAAGGTTACATTATGTCTAATTAGTGGTAACCATGCCCTCACTGATGTTAAAGTGTAATTTGGAACAACTCCATCATGTCTGATTAGTGATTACCAGGCAGTTGTCAGACATACGGTGCCGATAACCAGTGTAGCGTTATTGGTTCCCAGTGTTCTTGCTTGAATTTATAGAAAGTTCTATCTAATCAGATAGTATATTTTTTTTACTTAAAGGTCCCATGTCATGCTTTTCCGGTTATTACCCGTCCCCTTGTGTGTTTTATGCATGTAAACGGTCTGCAGAGTCACAAACCCTCAAAGTACACCCTGTAGCGAGTAAAACTCTAACACAGAAAAGACCTGTATATGCTGCCCCAGAACGCCTCGTTGGAGATTTCTCTTTTTCTTCATGGGTACAGTGACGTACCCATACCCAAATGGACCCATTGGTCCAAATGGACCAATCCGTGGAGCCGTTACGTTACGTCCGCGGAGCCGTTACGTTCACACACACACACTCAATCTTTTCTCAGCTGCAGCTCCACCGATTTCTCCTCCCCAGACGGCGGGACGCGGTGAGGCTGTTAGTCGGTGTGTGTTCGGGCTGGGTTTCGCTGTGTCTCACAGACGGCCACTGGGCTCATAGGGAGGGGGGGGCAGGAGCTCCAACAAGCCGTTTAGGACAGAGAGTGAATACACTATACAGAGATGCTGTATGAGAAACCAATGCGATTTTGGAAAATTGCACAATATAAATCTATTTTAGTATACCTCAACAATGGAATTATGATCAGTAGAAATGGCCATGACATGGGACCTTTAAGATTGTTTAGATCAGGGGTGGGAAACCATTTGGTACGGTCCTCGAGGTAATTTAAAAAAGAAAAAAATTAAAGAAATCTAGACCGCAAACAAATTAAACAAGCGAGTGCCTGTTTTTCCTGGCCAAGGTCAGGGTCCTTGAACACAACACGAGCCTAACGTGTCATCACGTGGTATATGTCTCGTCTGACAGGGGTGCAGTTCTGACGGAGAGCACCAGAACTCCACTCCGTGGCGGTTTCTCAATGTCGAGTATACCTGCTGCAGAGCCACTATTTCAAGTATACTACGTCATCGAGTGGCGCGGAATGCTGGGCATTTAACATGCATTTAAACAGTCCTTTGGCTCCACTCGATGACGTAGTATACTTGAAATAGTGGCTCTGCAGCAGGTTTACTCGACATTGAGAAACGGCCCGGCACTTCCAAAAATTGCAGTACCCATAAGGAGCCGTACACATGCTACAGTTGTTGCGTGGCTGTGTCTTTAGTTGAAAGCCCAGTGGCGATCTGTTCATCTGTCATACTGATCATACAGTCAATAACTTTGTTGTTATTAGCATCTGGTTAGCTAGCTATGCTAACGAATATAAGAAGCTTTTTCTACAACCAGTGAGGTAAAGGCACATCTTTGATCATTATAGTTATAAAAAAATAAGAGAATAAAGTAAACAGGTATAAAATACTATATGACAGTAAAAAAAAGTTGTTATTAATAAACAAGAATACAGTTTGAAAGGGGAGTGATTTGTAAAATATCCATAAAGAAAAAGAAAATCTGTTAACAGTTCTATTTCATATGGATGTTGAGAGATGTATCCATAGATCTCTTAATTTTGCTCTCAAAGTGCACCAGATTGATGCTTTTAACTTCAACATTTAAAAAAAAATCTTCCCCCTAGAGGATGTTAGGTCCCCCCCCCCCCACT